>NW_005842419.1:658126-670530 GCF_000455745.1 Alligator sinensis
AAAAGCCTACTGGCCTGCACCCACAACCCTGGACCATTGCGCCGCACCCGCATCACTGGAGCCCAGAGCAAAGCCACTTGCAAGCTCATGGACAAGTTCAAGGTAGATAGCCTTGATTTAAAACCCAGTGGAAACAACAAGAGTCTGTTGTGACTTCAATAATCTTTGAGCCTGGCCCTAATTCCTACAGCAGAATTTGTTGCATTTAGAGGTGATTGCTTCAACTGGTGATGACGTTAAGAAAGGGCTTTTGGGCAGAAAGCAGTTCCAATGAGTTCGAACACGGTGGCAGTCAACAGCCCTTTTAAGGGCATCAACCCATCCTTGTTTTTGGTGCTGTATGCGAATGGGTGGTAATAAATTTGCAGGTCCTAATAACAACAACAGTCATGTATATGCAGTCAATGACTTTATGAAGCAAGGAAAGCCACTGAGGATGACTGGCCCTTCCTGGCCACCACTGCTATCACAAAATAGGAGCACCAGGGCAGGTACATCAGTAGTAAAGGAATCTAGTGGACAGTGCCCTAAAATGAGACCCTCAGTGCCCAGGCTCCAGGATGGGGTTGTACTCATAACCTGCTGTCTGACATTGCTTCCTGGCCTCCGCTATCAAATGGGGGCGCTGGTACTTGATCAGGTTCATAAATGCTGTGAAACCAACAGGTGGAGGGTGTATTGTTAATAAAGATTAAGGGAGGGTGGTTTCCAAATCTCAGTGCATCTAATTGCATTTGGCTCCTTTAAAAACCTCTTATAAATGCAGAGTGCTGCTCATAAATTGCTGCCCAGATTATGTTAGTTAGTTCTCCTGGCTTAGTCTTCTGCCTTACCAAGATGCCTACAATTCAGTTAATCTGTTTGTGGAAAATAACATCAAACTACCTGAATATACGACTGGCCCTTCAGACCTATTTATTCTCAGACTGCTGTAAAGAGTGTTATATTTATGGTTTCTCTTGTGGACTGAGTTAGTTATTCCACTTTTCTCAAGCATCTGTGCAGCTAAATGATTGTGTCTTTGTTTTTTGAAGGTGGTGGAAGGAAATCCAGTGGGAAAGAAGGCTGCCATTCCTTGGGCTGCTGTCTGCACAGGTCTAGGTTTCTCTATAGTAGAGAATAAATCTAGGATCCACACTGGTCATCTAATGGCCCTTTTCCCTGACACTAGTAATGAAAAAGTTTGGAATTATTTAAAGGGCCCCTGAGAAATGAAAGGTCTGAAGTTAAGAATTTGGGAGATCAGGGTTCAGCTCACTGCTTTGTGACAGACACCCCGTGTTGTCTTGGAAAAAACACACGCAGGATGCACGACTAAACTCCTCATCTGTAAAATGAGAATAGCATTGCTCTGTATCACAGAGGTGCTATGAGAGTAAATGCATCAATGGGTAAATGCATTCATGACCATGAAGCTAGCAGATGGACATGTTGACCATATAAATACTTTGGACAAATGGAGGTGGACCCTGTCAGGGTAAGAGCACTGGAAATGTTTTCTCACTAATGTGTACTGATCTTGTGTGGCACCACACACTCACCACTGCCTCAAGCTGTCATTCAAACTTTGGCATAAAGAGTGTGACACAAATGTGAAATACCGCTACTCTGAGCTGTGAATGATGGTGACACAAAGGACAGGGGATCGCCAGTACTTGGCAGCAGATATGCTATGTAAAATGATTATCGGGACTTTTTTCTGACCGCAACACCACGGTAAACAACGAACCGAAATGAATGTCAAGGCTGATCCAAACAATATGCACAGTATTAAATCCAGCTGAAACAGTATCACACCTGTGCACAATGTCTTGTAGCTTCTAATACTAGTTTGAATGTATGGACTTTCCGTCCTCCTGAAAGGTCACCAAGCACTTTACAAGCTGTATGCAAACAGTATCAGCCCAAATGCATGCATCAGTCAAGGAGATAGCTGCAGCACTTAACAAAACCACAGACCAAATGGAAGGGAAATGCGACTGGATTCAATGGATCTGCCTAAGAAGGATGAAAGCTGTCCAACACTGCCAAAACTGTGGTACTAGGGTATCTAAATATTACAAACTAGGGGATATTAAGCCAACCTTCCTGAAGAGACACATGAAGATCATCCAGGATGTGTATTACTCACCTTTAGCTCTTTTCCAAAACTAAATTCATCTCCCCAGCTGTTTAATAACAACTAGGAAATACACAGCACCGTGACCACCTGCATCACAAAAACCTCTGGTAATCTGGGAAATCCAAACATGTCCCTGCCCTCCATCCAGATACAGTTCCTGAAAGGATGGTTTGTTTGAATCAAACTTTTGTTTGCTGCTTTTGACTAGTCTAAGTCTGGACCTCATGTGGTTGCTACATCCACACACCTGTTTTCCTAGGAAATGGTAGGCAAAAAGATAATGTTGCCTTTGCTTTGTTCCAAATAAACCCCATGATCCCTGTAGTAATTATTGAGGCTTATGCTAACCTCCAACTGATGCTTCTACAAGCAACCCAGAGCTGATCCCATGGAGGGCAGACATCATGGTTCTTTCATTTCATGCGACTCCAATTAGAGTAACAGGTATAGCGTGGTACAAGTGCACCCTGCAGCTGGACACATTCCCAGCTCTAACGGGTATTGAATGCACGGAGAGTAGCAGGAGCCCTCCTGCCAGAAAACTCCACTTCACTGGCAGGAATCCTTAGGGGGGGAGGGCAAGAGGGACTCAGCTCCTCAAGAATGTGGAAAACGTAGTCAAGTTCCTTTCATGTCCACCACCCCAGGCTGGTGGGGGTGTAAAGAGAAGGTGTCTGGCACAGCTTCACAAGATTGCTGACTGATAAGGGGTCTAAGTGCTGCCTGGGGAAGGTCCCTGGGGGAGCTGTTCAATGATGCTCTATCTGCCCATGCTCCAGCCTTGCCGCTTTCTTTGCTTTTATGCCCAATCCCTTTGCATACTAGCAAAAAAGACATCCCAGCATGTGCAGCCCAAGCAGCCCGCTGATATTCCTGAGCATTCAGAACTTGCTTCCCTTAGTCGTCCAGCCCCACAACAACCCCTACCACATGCCATGGTCAACCATGGCAGTACGGTCCAGCCTGAGAGCACTGCCATGGCACTCGGAAGGGATGAGGTCTAGTGCTGGTTTTGCTACGTGATCTGAGACAAGTCAAGTCACTCCTCTGCAGGCTTGTGCTTTTACTCCCACCCTCGTCTCCAGGGGAAAATCTTTCCAGTTATGCTGCATGTATCATTACATTGGGAAAAGATCCCTCCATCCACCCAGGCTGAGTACTCTTATTTCAGTTTAAGAAAAGCTTCTTTTCATTTAGCTTAACCTCCTCCCAAGCAATGCAAGCTAAACCAAGAGTCGCTTTTCTCAGAAGAAAAGTCCTCACATGGGTGGCAGCCTCACACTGCTCTCCTGGTTTCCTTTCAGACCACAGATTATACCGAAAGACCTTTCCGTGGAGACAGAACCATAGCCTAGAAATAGATGTCACCAAAAAGAGCAATTCAACTGTGCCACCGTGTGTTGCGACACAGCTTATTCGCTTCGATGGGCAAAGGACACATTGCCCCTTGTTCCACACTTGATGGTGCGGGACAAGGGGCAACATGATCTTCCCGCATTTCCTGCTGCCCCAGGGCTGGCTGAGCAGAGAAGCACATTTCTCTGCTTCCCCAAACCCATGGTGTGGCTGTGGCAGCAAGGAAAGGAGGGTTTTCCCCTACCCAGCCAGCACTTTCCCCCCTGCCCCGGACCCACAGCACCACAAGGTAATAGATGTCCACAGCAGAGACTATTACTATCTTTTTGTTATGCCACTGATTTTCCTATCAAGTGACATGACAAAGGGTAAGGACATCTATCTGCTCTGCATTTGTGCAACCTTAAAGTTTTTTAAGGCAGCACAAATGAGAAATCAGAGAACATCTGTTTCCACCCTTAGACCATGAACTCTTAACTTCATATGTACAGCACCAGGAAGAATGAGGCTCTGATTTCACTGAGGCTGCAGGTCTTACTGTAGCTTAAACAATCAGAACTACCACCAACAATGGTGCTATCCACACCCAGCAGTGTTCTGCCCATGACACTTCTTCACTAAACAGCATCAGTAGAAAGTAGGGTTAGTAATGAGGCCAGTTTCTTGGATCACCACATTTATTTTGGGAAGGCATTTTTGCCTATTGTTGCATTTGTTATTTCCTTCGAACTACCTCCTAGTAATATAGAGCACTATGGCAAACAAATGGATTAGAAACCCAATGCAATGGAATCGCAAGCTCATCCCCATGACAATACACAGTGCTTTGCCATCCAAGGATGCAGATGATGAACGGAGTTTCCCACCTCCACTGTCAGATAAGTTATCATAGCTATTTTACATATCAGGAAACAGAGGCAAAGAGGAGTTAAGCCTCTAGTTATGATTTCTAGAGCCATCAATGAGTTCTGAGTTATTTCTATTGCAGTCACCCTACATAAGATCCCCTGTCATGAGCAAGAGCCCAATGCTATGTGCTGTGCAAATGTGGGACAAAATGTAGCCACTCAACTCCCATAGATTTATTCAGCAGCAGGAGGCCACTGTAGGTTGTAGACACAAACAGTGACTGACAGACCACACCAACAGCTGCAGACTGAACATCTAGTAAAACCTATGTTATGAATAATATGGGCGTAAGCTGGTATACAATCAATAATCAATAAGATTAGTCAATAATAAATAAGCTTGCAATTCATTCAGAAGCAATAGCCTGAGAAAGTAGAATAAGAAACTGTTAATCAAGGCCAATAATGCCAGGCGAGGGCCAGTTTGAATAACTGATTTTGAGAAAGTGCTGAAAGTAACAACTGATGTTTTTGCCTTTTGAGCCGAGTTAAATTGAAGATAGTCAGCTAGAATTGCATTTAAATAATCACGTATCTTTGTTAACTGAATGTGGTAAAGCCAAAATGTGTGCTAGGCATAGAAAAGAAGTGGAAATGAGAGGTAAAAGTGTTCTGGGAGTGTGAGTCTAGGAACACAGAGAAAAAGAAGGAATCCACCACGGAAACCGCCTGTTGTCTGCCTTGGCCGTTTTCAGGGAACTTATGCTAAGCTACAGAAGTGTGGCTAACACAGAAGGCTCAAAAGCCTGTTTACTACTAGCCTGGTTAGCATAGTAAAAGAAAAATAACATGCCAAATAGCGTTCTCAGATGGTGAAGGAAAGAGATAAAACCTCTTTCCCAAGATTGTAATTGTCACAAGGACACAGATCCAGATTACTGTCTTCTGCCAAGTTCATAGAGAAACTGGTTCAGTTCAGTTCCTGAAGTCTTGGTGAAACAAAGACTTACACCAACCAGAGAATAATTATTAAAGCAAGCCACATATCAAATATTGGATATAAAAAAGAAAGTGGTTTTGGGGAGATCTCAGCAAACTCAAGACAACAGGAGCCAATTGGAGGGCCACCCTCCTCCTCTTCCCTCCTGCATCTCCCCAGCCAATATAGGTAAGAATCTGTACTGTGCTGTTGCAGGTCTAGATAAGCATAGAGAAAAGTGCTTATTCTTGTACTTCACTGATGTAATCAATTAAAGGTTGGGTTATAGACCTGCCTCTTGCCTCTTTACCTGACTTGGGTGGTAATAATACCTTACCTTCTAAGAGGGAATGGAGGATTATAGGGAAATGTAAATGTATCTTAATTTGGTGTCCAAAAATTGTTAATCATTGTGGAAATTGTAGCTCTCCCCTAATTCTGTCTAAACTTGCAAGAGTCCTGATCATAGACAGACTGTAGTCCCGTCTCTCTAAAGACCTAATGGTCCTGGGTTTTTTGTAACGCTACAGGAACATGAGCTGGTAGTCCTGACCCTTTCATTCCCCACCTCCTCCCAAGAACTTGATGTTCTTTAATGGGAATTTCTTGCAAAAAAGGGGAGGAAATGTAAAGAGCCAGAAACGATTTATGAGCAGGGATCCAGGTTTTCTGTTTCCCACAAAAAAAAAGAAAAAAATGCAAATTTTCCCCTTTGCCTGAGAAAAATGTGGATATTTCAGTTTAACAGAGAAACGTGGATTTTGTTCTTCTGCAAAGAGCTCTGTGCAGGCTGGCAGAGTCCCAGTCTGCAGGGAGCTGGGAGGGAGCAGGAGAAGGGTGGTCAGGCAGGGGACACCATGTGCATGTACATGAGGGGCAGGCAATTATTTTGGGCGGAGAGCCGTTTACCGAGTTTTGGCAAGCTGTCGAGAGCCGCATGGGTAGCCCTGCCCCTTGACAGGAGCCCCGCCCCCTGATAGCCATCTTGTGACCAGAAGTCCTGCCTCCTAACACCTGAACTTTGCCACTGGAAGTCCCTCCCTTTGCCCCCAGAGTACTCCTTTCAGCAAGGGGTTTTGCCATCTCGGAACCAGAAAAATACCAAATCATAGACTGAACATCAAACATCTACAACATTCATTAATTTCATTTCAAAAAAGATTTTTGCCCTGGTTTACATGTGTTAGTGCAGTGTACATAAAGGTGATTGCACAATAGCTTAAAATGAAGTCTTACACTTGTATATTGTGGGGGGACATGGGGGGTGGGTATAGGTTTGTGAGGGCTGTGAGTGTGTGGGGGAGGGTGTGGGTTTGTCTGTGGGCAGGTGGATAGGGGTGTGGGTGTGTATGTGGATATGTGGGGTGTGGGTGTGTATGGGGTTTGTGGGGGGAAGGATGGTTGGCGTATATGAGGGGATGTGGGTGTGGGGGTCTGCATGTATGGCAGTGCGAAGGGGAGGTGTGGGTGCATGTGTATGGTGGAGTGTGCTTGTGCGACTCACCCTATGAATACATACACACACACTCTCTCTCTCCCCAGCAGGGAGCAGTACAGGGCCACAAGTGGCTCATTTGGCTGGCTGGGGGGAGGGGGGGGCTTAGCTGCCCACCACTGCATGCACTCCCAGGAGGGCAGGAGGGACCCGTGCCCACCAGATCTGTGCACAGGGTGGGGGTGGGGGCAGGCTGCTTGGCCTCCCCACCCTGCTGCCCTCCCCTGGGGCCTCTGCAACCCAGCAGGTGTGACCGCACTGCAGGGCACAGCAAGGCAGTGCAGGGAGGCTCACTGGCACTATGAGCTCTGCACTGCCATAGCAATGTGTCCCCTGCACGTAGGGCAGCAGCAGAGGCTGTGGTGTGGGGCTGTGCCCCTTGCTGCTGCTGCACATGCAGGGGACGCATCGCCAGGGCAGCATGGTGCTGGCAGCAAGGAGATCCCCGCACAGCCCTGCAGTGCTGGGTCACACCTGCTGGGCTGTGGAGGCCCCGCGGAAGGTCACCAGGGTGGGAGCCAAAGCCCACAGTGGACAGGTCATGCCTGTCCCTGCCCCAAGCACAGATCTGGAGGGCACGGATCCCACCACCACCTCGGGAGTGCGTCCAGCGATGGTAAATTGGGCCTCCTGCCCGAGCCCTCAGTAGGCAGGCAGCAGGCAGGGGAGCTGGGTTTTGCTCCACTGCAGCAGCTGCTGCTTCCTGCCAAGGGCAAGGGGCTGTGGACCTGGGTCCCTGGCCCCATAACCCTGGCAGCTGGGGGCACCCACTGGCAAGGCTGGGGGATGTAGCAGAGGGCTGTGGATGGGGGAGCAAGGGACACCAAAGGGACACCAACAGAGCTAAGGGGGCTCTGGGGAAGAATGAGGGGCACAAGCAGGGCTGGGGGGGGAGAGTTGTTGGGGGGAGTGAGGAACCATTTTAATCATGGATTGGGGGGTTTAATCAGAGAATTTGTGATTTATCAGAGAATTTTCCATTTTTTATCAGGGAAAACCAGGATCCCTGTTTAGGAGGAACATAGGTAGGAAAGCTCTGAAACACCCATCGCTGAAGATGCTTTGTGGATGCAGTTCAAGAGCACTAGAGCCCAAAAGCTTGCAAAGAACAATTTTACCAACTATTTAGTTGGTCTAATAAAACCAACATTTAACCAAAGAACCTTGTCTGCCTATGCCCTTAGACCAACATGGCTACAACCACCAACCCTAAAAAGTTGTAATGTAGTACCCTTCACCTCCTCACTGGGGAAATGTCATTTTTCCCTCGTGCTCTCCTCCCCAGTTTAGGTTGAAAAAGGCTCAAGTGATAGTAGGCTGCACAGCTCCCCTGCATTCAGATATAAGAGGCTTTCACTGCCCTGTGTTTGCACTGCTCAGACCCAGACACTGTCAGGCACCAGAGAGCAGCTGCTCATCGCTACCACTCCTTGCAAGGATACACCTTGCCTTCTACAAAAAAAAAAATAAAATGTGCTGCTATTTTGCTATTTTTCCTATTCCCTTGAGGCATCCTCTAAATTCATGAGACATGCCTGGGATTCAGATGCAAGTTAGCAAAACAATCTGCTTGGATCTTGCAGGTTTGCTTTCTAGAGAGGTGACTTTGAATGCCTTGCTGATGAAGGAAAGCTACAGGCACTAAAGAAAAACAACAAGCTTCTTTTCACTAGCCTCAGGTCTCCACCTCATTTCTCTTATTAAATCTCTAAGACCTGCTCTCCTTTCTGTGGTTTCTGGCACATGTGGTATGTCCTAAGAGCAGCTAGGATAGAAATGCAATAACCCAAAGGGAGTCCCCTGCCAGGCAAGACACCTGAACTGCTAGTGAGCCAGGGCATAAGGGTGACGCATGACATTTCTCATCTCTTACCCGCCACCATCCCAATAACAATCACCATAGCCAAAATCCTGCACTTGACTGAGGAATGGCCTAGATACAAAAGATATGGCCTGGGGAGGGATGGTCTGGGAAAGCTGTGCATCAAACACTGCTCTGTGAAGACTTCCTGCAAAACCCTCCAATGAAGTCTGGGGGCTTACCTGGCCCATGGATCTCCTGTCATGCAAGTTTATCAGTACCTTAAGAACATTTAAAATAACCCTGGGAACACAGAGTAGAAGTGGGGAGGAAGGAGAATGTGCATGGAAGATGCATGATTTTGGAATGAAAGTGCTGGATTGGGAATAAAGCAATCCTGGGCCCAATTCTGCTTTCAATTCTTCTGGAGACCCCACTGACATCAGAGGAGTTATTCTGATTCATGGGAATCAGGTAAGTGAGAAGAGAATCTAGTTCCTGCGTTCTGTTTCCAGCTCTTCCTCAGACTTGCTGGGTGACCATGAGCAAGCCACTTAATCCTTGTATGCCTTAGTGTTGCCATCTGTAACATGGGAATAATGATGCTTCTATCATCCATAGGGATGTGACAAGGATAACTGCATCACTGTCTATGAATGCCATCGAACTGCTTGTAAACACAAACACAGCTCATTCTTTGCCTCCTCCCATGTTAACTTATCTAGTCCAGGTGGGGCGGGATTCTGCCCTTAAAGAGTGATTACAAGAGGTCAGCAGCATAAGGATGGGTAGGTAAGTGAGGTGCACACCTCATATGCTGCCTAAGATGGGGGGATTGCCTTACCCTTCCACCTCCCCTCCCCCTTTTTGCAACTTTCCAGCTACAGCTCTAGCAGGAGAGCAGCAGCCGCAGCATAGAACCGTGTGAGTGAAGATTAAGCTGAAAACTGGAACGTCTTTAAATTTATCCTTGTACATTGAGTAGGACAATTGCATCCAAGGTAACCTACAGCACATCTATCCCAAGGATAATATAGTACCTACTGCAGAGCTTCACTACAATAGTGCTATGTACTCAGACACTGCACCACTAAAACTAATTAACGTTCCCTCAGTTTCACTCTGCTGCTGCTTAGCCTAATAATGAGCTGAGGCAGTGGAGCCGTGTGCTTGCCGATTCAAGAAAGACAGACGTGCATCAGGTCCTATTCAGAGAGTTCCCTTCACACTCAGAAATACTCCTAGTCCAACACACTTGCATTTTGCAGAAGTCAATGTGGCAGACCACACTTTGACCATGGAAAGCATCCAATTCACTAACGGTCAGAAGCTTTCCCAAGCCTGCATCCTGCTTTTCCCACCCCAACTCATACCAGTTTGGTAAAGTAGCATTTTCTCATATCCCCACTTCGATGCAGGCCTTTTTGCTTGTATGCTGTATTTAAATATGCTGCCCATAATGGAAATAGATGCTGAACAATAAACAGAATTAGATACTGGACAATATTTCTCGCTGGGGCTTCCAAATGTGGGTCTTTGGGCACAATGAGCAATATGTAAAATAAGCCTGAAAATAAATTCCTAAACAAAAGCAATATGACATTCAAAACAGTCAGTCTTACTCTTGGAACATAACTTCACAGGCCACATGAGACAAATTGTCCCTGAAAACCCTGTTCAAGGATCCTTTCTGATTATGCTACTACACATTGAGCCAAATACTGCTGTTCTGTTACACTCCCATAACCCAACTTGACAAGGGTCACTTGTATCCAATAACAAATAGCAGGCGATTTTGGAGAACACTAGTTGATGAGTCCTGCCTGGCATTTTTACTTGGTGTACATCAGCAGAACTGTACTGATTTTTAACGGAGGTATGCTGATTTACACCAGCTGAGGATCTGCACTCCCCGCACCCAATGTGTTTTAAGGAATTCATCCGATGGGACACTAAATGACAGCTCCCTCCCTTCATCTGTCCCTGATGGCACTGGAGTTCCTCCTAACTTACACCAAAGTACACAAGATCAAAACTAGAACCAGAGACATGTAATGTCTATGCACAATTCTCTGGGTATTTATTTTTTTCTGTAAATGTATTTCTTTTTCACAGGAAAAATCTTTGTATTCATCTGCACTGGGACTGGGTCCAACCAGCTCATGCTGGGAATAGCTTGTACTATTTAAATAAAAACAATTAAAATGCAGTTTTGACAGGTTAGCATGATACAGCCATTTAATGCAAAGGTTGACAGAATAATAGGAATTAGTACATATTTCTGCACTGTTTTCAAGTGGATATGAACAGTGAAATTAATATTAAGAACAGTTCATATCGCACAACAGAAACTTGCTTGCTATATTTCCTTCTTTCCTTCTGCTCCTCTCAGTGCAAAGAAAATGCATTTCAGGCATCAGTCTTAGCCAAAGGCAAAATACTTCTTTCCAGATTGTAGAGAGCCTTACTGTCAAATACTCTACACTGGTTTTCCATGCAGCCCTCCCACTGACCATTAATTCTGGTCTAGCTCAAGTCTCACAGCAATGTGATAATCACTGGTAATGTAAGTTCATAGGCTTTCTGAAAAAGTCCCTTAGAAGCACCCTCTGTTGGGCAGAGCAGGAGCCTGGGAATTAAGAATGCAAAGATACTACTGTTGGACTCTGTTTCAGGGCTCCGTTGCACTGTGGTTTTTAGCCACCATGCAGCTGCGCTAATGTATTTGGATTTGTGACTTGCCCTGCTGTAACCTATCCCGATTTCACAAGGCCAGAGTGCAGATCTCTGGCTGCAGAGCGGCAAGCACAGCAGGAGAAGGGTCATAAGAGTGCCCTTTGCACCCACTGGAATCTAAGGGCACTCTGTGCTGGCAGCTAAGGACAGCTGGAGCACAGGGAAAAGCTCGCCATGTCCCACTTCCCATCCACCCTCCTTGCAAGAGTGGTGAAGAGAGAGGTCAGGACAGGAGGGCAGCACATAGCTCTAGCCTACACCTGTCAAGTGCCTCTTGCCACATAAAGGAAATCTTTCAGGGAGAAATCCAGGTTAGAGCCACTTTATGCCAGTGGAGCAGTACAAAAGGAGCAGGCAGCCAATGCTTGGAAGCTCTGTTGTAGTGGAGTACAGATCTCTGTACGGCCCAGAAAAATGAGAAAATAATCCTGCAATAGTTCAGCATAATCTACTGGTGAGATATTACAGCCCAAGCAAGGAAGCACTGGCTTTTCAGCTCAGGAAGTAGTCACTCAAGATTGCAGAAGCATCTACTCCAATTTTTGACACTCGGTCCATGATGGCAGGTGACACATGCAAACTGGAGAGCACACTGCCTATTACAGCACTTTGGTAACGAGTTGGTTGACACTTTGCAAATGTCCCATGCCATTTTTTCTAAAAACCTGGAGTTTCTTGGGATGGGGGTTGTAGTATAACATTGCCTCTACCTTGACCAAGCTGATCATGCAAAACACGCAGAACAGCAATTTAAGAAAAGAAAGGAGAAATGAGAACAAAAAAAAAACAACAGATGCTTGGGAGTGCTTTAGGGTTTCCCATAAAAAACAAAAAACATTTCAATAATAAAAAAAATCTCCATTTCTGTGAAACAGTCTCTTGCAGGCCACATGCTGCTTGAACATTTCAGAACAAATCATCTTAAGACCACTAACAGTGCTTGGGTCAAATTGTCTCCTGGAGTAACTCTACTGACTTCATGGGATTTACACTGGCTGAGGATTGGGCTGAGGCTGTCAGAAGTTCGGTTCTGGCATTCAGTACTGAATTTTTTAGATAAGTCTTTT
>NW_005842419.1:670549-679728 GCF_000455745.1 Alligator sinensis
CAGAACAAATTAAGCAGCAACTTCAACATTTTTCCCATAGTTCTCAGCCTCTTAAAAATGTCATTCTGTAGCAGATAATTGCTGAAATCAAACCAGTAAATCCACAGGTGTAGAGAACCGAAAGTCAGGGATCCTGGCAATTGCTTTTCTTAGACCACTCTCCCGTAGCACTGAGGCATGCCTGTCAGAAACTCCCAGGGGATCAGAGTTCTAGTAACCTGCACCCTATACGTGGGCTACGGACAGAAGTTACACATAAAGCGGTTTAAGTGATCAGAACTGGGTTTAAACCTGTAACAGAACACAGGTTCAGTGCACATACACCAATTTCAGAATTACTGAAACTGGGTTTAAGATAAACCTGATCGAATGTCGTATCAGACTTAACTGTTTTGGGTCAAACCAGTTTACGAAACTTCTGTCCCAGACCCCTTCCTCGTTCAAGTTAAATCACAGTCCTCCAGCATGCCAGCATGTTTTCCAGCCCTGGGATGGGCTGTGCTGTCTGCTCCAGCAGAGAAGGGCTGAGTTGGGGGTTGGGGGGGAGGCAAGGACTGCCCCCCCAGGCAAATCCTGCCTGGAGTTTGGGGCCAGGGAGGGGGTTAAACACCCCTTTCCCTGCTCAAACTTACTGCTGGCTGCGACTGTGGACTACAAATCCCAGAGGCACCTGGAAGCAGTCCCCGCCTGCGTCTGGAAGCAGGAAGAGGAAGTGATGAGCAACCTTGCGGAGTCCTGCTGCTGTGAGCCTGGACTGAAAATCCCAGAGACCTCAGGGGCAGCAGGAAAAGGAAGCAAACACACAGCCCATGCTGGCTACGTGCCAGAGCCATGCTGTAGTGCCCCTGGCTTCTGGCCTGAGCTACTGCAGGCATGTGGCTGCATTTTCTGAATCAAAAGTAAATGTGTGTCCAGTTGTTTCTCAGTTTAATCTCTGCAGCTTAGACTAACCTGCAAAGACTGAATCGATTCAGCCTTGGGCTTTTTGACTGACTGTACTTTCTGTTCACAGATCTGTGACTGTGACTTTGATTGTGCCAACCAGTTATTTCCAAGGGAATATTTTCCATAGCAAGGGCTGAATTTTCAAAGCAGATAAGGGCCAGATGTTTAAGTATTCATCATCCATAACTGGGATGAGATTTTCAAACAAGTTCAGCTCCCATTCAGACATGTCAGTAAAGGCCATATTTCCAAAAGCTCCACCATTGCCTATTGTACCACAAGTGGCCTGGCTATCAGATATCAGTCCTTTTTACAGTTTGTATCTGTTTCAAATCCATGTAAAGGTCACAGGACCAAGCTCATTTGATTTGAAGCTATGCAGTTAATTTCTAGGTGCCTCAGTTTCCCCATTTATAAAATGCGGGAGCCTGGGATATGATAATGTCAATCATCAACTGATGTAAGGTTCTGAAATCTATGAATAAACAATGGTATGAAGCTGATCCCAAGCCCAATAAAATCTATAGCAAAACTCCCATTGACTGCACTGGTACAGGATGAGATCTTCTCTAATTATTTCCAGTTATTCTGAATGGTGAGGACAGCTATGCTTAAGCAACTTTGATTTAAAAAGAGAGAGGGAAATGTGGCAAATTACTACTCCACAATATGGACTCAACCACTGCTGATGGACCAGAGGAAAATCATCTCTGCTCAGAGTTCTGCCAAATTCTTCAATGGGAATTTCTCAGTTACTCAAGGGCAGAATCTGGCACTCCCCTATGACATGCTGAGTAGTGTTTCTGGCACAGGCAAGCACAAAATGATTTTTCCTCAGGCTTTTCAGAATGCAGCATAATGTGCATGTATAAACAGAATTGAATGAGTTGCTTGTGGTTTCTTGTGTAACATAATTTTTTGGGGGGGGGGGGGGGATTTTTTTGAAAAAAAGCAAGTAGTGTGCAGCCAATGGAGCACAGGCTGGAAATAACAGATGTTCAAAAACTGGAAATTTATTGGGGGAAATCAGAATATGATTCATCATCCACAAAAGAAATGGCACTTATAGCCTTCCCCATTATTCATGGGGGGGAATATAATCTGGCACTTAGAGTTCCAGCCAATTATACTTCCTTGCTCTGCCACAGACTTCCTGTGGGGTCCTGGGTAACTCAGTTAGCCTCTTTGTGCCTCAGTTTAGCATCTATAAAATGGAGAGAAAGACACTTCCCTAACAACACTAGAGCATTATGAGAATAAATGCATTGAGTTATGATAACAGCAATGGGGCCAAGTAGTAGCTACCTACTACCTCAGATAGCTAGTATCATAGAATATTTTAGTTTTCTATTTTTAAAAGGACTAGTCTCAGAGAATAAAAACCATAATTTAGATTGCTGTCTCTTTGCAATAGGGGCTGCCTTTGTGATTTATGTTTATACAGTACACATTGTCCATTGCTGGAGCTGTCAGGGACTACTACCGTCATGCAGCAATCCCATACTAATTAATGCTTAATGTACCGATCCTGCAAAGATGGATTGATACAAGCCGATCCATCAGCCCAAACCAAGTTCCATTCGCTGGGCTTGACCTGGGAATAGGGCCAGCATGGAATTCATGGCAAGATTAGTGTTTTCATTTAAACCAATTCAAGGAAAGAAACATTTAACAAGGATGGAGAGTTAAGTTTTTACATGAATTTCCCTGGCTTAAGTTGTTTTGAGGGAATACATTTTCAAAGCAGCTCATGACTGGAAGAGATGAGCATAAACAAGAAAAGTACTGTTGCATATGTCTGTGTCTTGCAATTCAAAATTTCAACTGGCAGGGCAATTTTTTAGCTAGCTAATCTTGGCTACGTCCCTTTGGCGATAAAAATAGGATCCCAAAGGATCACGGTCTAACAGCCTCGTATTGGCTCAGGAGTGCAATTTATTCCAATATCACCCTGGAATGCATTCAGATCTGATTACAAGTTCCCCCTTTAACATTTTTGCCAGTCTTGTATTTACAATACTCCTTGCATTGCCTAATAGGAAACACCGAGGATACTGCAAACACTAAGGTAAAACTATTTAGTTACCCAAAGGAGCAGAACATTTTTAAGGGTGACTATTTTACAACATGACTTCTACAAAAAGACCCCCAATATGCAGGGTACAATTACCACAGACCTTATTTTAAACCCAAGTACAGCAGTTTTTGAGCATGCATGAGTGAATCTGAACCAACCTGCCTACGCTGCATATAGCAGGATAAGACAAATGCTGATTTAGGACATAGCTACAGTAATCTGTGACGCTGGAACAAATTCCAGCTAGTTTCCACGTCTGGGCTGATTTGATGCCACTAGGTGTCACTGGAGGGCTACTAAGGCCAATACACACACACATGCACGCAAGCACACGCACATGCACACTAACTACTACGTAAAGCATTTCAATCCCCCAGAAATATGAGCCTTATCCTGAGATGAGAAACGTACCACGGCTTTTAGCACAGTTAAAATTAGAGGTAGGCCCACCTCCACCATTTATCTCTCAGTATGGGGTACCCACGAGTATTTCATTACTAGCAGACTGGCTGGTTTTGAGCGTTTTAATCTAATCTCCAGAAAACCCTGACTAGCAATACATCAGACGCTCACTTCACTGAACAGCTGAGTGTGATAAGAGCTTGCTAACCTACACAAGGCTTCCAGTCCTCGCATGCCCCACCCACAAAAGCTCTCATTTTTCATGTGGCAAATGCTCCCCACTCTGCTACTCAGTCCGCTTCATTATTATGTTTCATCTATTTGCTGAATATTAAGATCCTTTCCCCCATTTTGGTGCTTGAGGGTTTCTGCTCTCCATGACACTGATACAGATCAGATGAGACTCCATTGAATTCAATAGGGTTACACTGAGTATAACTGCTCTGAGAGGCAAATCCAGATGAGTTTCTAGAGCTAGTAATAATCCGATACTTTTGCATCAATAATAATACCTAGTTCTTGCATGTGTCTTTACATCACTAGATTTCAAAGCACTTAAAAAAGCAGGAGTATATCATCAGCATTATTTCGCAGAGAGAGAACTGAGGCACAGAGAGGCTGTCACTGCTCAAAGTCACTTAGCAGAACAGCGGCAAAACTCACATTTCCCAAGTCCCACTCCAGTATTTCTTGCTACAGCACGCTGTGCCTCCCATGCTGAAGCAGTTCTGCAGCCATAGTCCAGTATCAGTATCCCCTTACCTGCATACCACGTGCCACACTGGCTGGTTGAAGTAGAAGCACCCATAGCTAGCTCTGATTTGTATTCCTGCCCATGGACCTCGTCCTCCTAAGGATCTCAGTGTGATTTCCCAGACAACATTTGTTTCACTGCCTGAACTCCTATGACTCCATTAGGTTTACTCGTGATCTACACAGGTGTAAAGTGAGGGTGGGACCAGGTACATACTTCATGTGCAAGGGGGAGGGGAGGGTTGTGCTTTGAAAACTCTGGTTCCTAACTCTGAGCCATTGATTCTTACTAAGGACTGCACTCCCACCAGTTTCAGCAAGGGCACGTATTAAAAACTGGTTATAACTACCTGAAGCCATTTAAACAACTCACTTGCTTAGCTCCTCCTGACAGATACAAACTTATCTAAAAGTAAAATCTGGCCCTGTACAGAAATCATCCAGTACCCTTTAACCAGTGTACAAGCTGCCCTTTAGCCAACGTACAAGTTCCAGAGATAACCGGCCATTTAAGGATAAGTACCATAACCTGGGTTACTCTGCCTCAGACTTCAGTTGAGGCCTTGAGAAGGCATTTTAACTAAGCTGTTCTGGCTGTTTGTTGCTGAAGAGGAAGAGACAACTTTTGAAAACTGAATTCTCACTAGGAATCAATGCAAAGTTATGTTGCCTGATGGGAGCTCGAAAAAATTCAGGGATGCAGGTTTGGGTAGCAACAGCATATGCGTAACTGTGATGGAGCTGGGGAAATCTGCAGTGCTCAACTTCCCTCGAACTTCTACCACTCCAGAGGGCTAGGCACCAGTCCACAGTACTAATAAGCACCGTGAACTTTGGTTGTGGGACCTTCCTAGAGTAACCTAACCACAGGCAGAAGGAAATGTTAATGTGTGTATATATATATACATACACACATATCTGTTGTGCATGTATGTGTGTGTGTGTGTGTGTGTGTGTGTGTGTATATATACATATATATATATATACACACCCTGGTTGCCTAGCAGCAGCACAGAGGTAGGCAATATCTAAGATTTGGGCCTGATTGCCATCTCAATTATACAGTGGGCATCCTCTGTAGAGAAAGTGTGATTCTGGCTCTTCAAAACACTTCTCCTGCTTCAGCAAACAGATGGCATGCCTGGAATAATTACCAGACACTTTTCCTAGCAGTAACACCCAGGACAGGAGGCTCCCACCACAGGCAGTCCATGCTTGTTTCTCTAGGTACTACCTCCTGAGTACAATTGCAAGGCACAAGTTGCAAAGAGGTCAGATCAGGTCATCCCCAACTGCGGCTGAGCGCACTGTCAACATACCACAAGTACTAGCAAATGGGCAGGACCTGCCCCCCTGCCCCGCTTCTCTCCAGCTAGCAATCCACTGAGCTATCATTCACAGGGACACAGCTACCAACGGCAGGCCAAATTCCAGATCTTCTGCCTAAATCTACTGCAAATCTAGTGATCTCCATGGTGTTGCTGTGGACTGACACTGATGTAGCAGACAGCAGCACCCTGATTCTACCCTGATTCACATCTGAACACACAATCTGATAATAGCAGTGTAACAGGGATGGGATGCGATAGGATGGGATGGGATGGGAGAGCAGCTAGGGCCCTAGGTGCTGATATGGGGGAGGGGGGTGGTAAAGATAGCACCACTGCCCCACTGCTGGCAGCCTGTCAGCAGCCACTGCCCTGTGTACCACCACCGCCCAGGCTGCAGAAGTGTCTAGTTATGCCTCTGCTCCTCCATTGCTCGTGAAATCATTTATTTCAATGCAAAGTGAGGGCAAGGTAAGTGTAAGGTGCTGGGAAGGCAAAACAGAAGGGTTTTTCACTGCCTGGTAGGACGGCACAAAGTTCAGCACAGCAGTGAATGAAGCCCTTCTTTCTGGCGTGGAATGAAATGCTACCCAGACAGGAGTCCAGCAAAACAGATGAAGCATGTGCAGTCTGGTTAAAAGTAAGGAGCTGTGCAGGAAAACCACAAGTGTCACAGGGGACTTATATTTTTATAAATCCTCGCCCCTTTTTTTTCCAGCTCGATCTATAACTTATGGTATAATTCTCCCGCCTTTCCTCAAACAGACAGCTCCACAGACAGCCCCAAAACAGCAGCGTGACTGGGGATGGGTGAAATGGCAAAACCAGCCCCCTTGCTGCCTGCCTTGCAGAGAGAAACCCCAGAGGTTGTTTTGTCGCACATGTTGCTTTCCGGCAGTTTGAAAGAGGAAGGAAAAGAGAAAAATTGCTCTGACTTTTGAAGAAACACACAAGACAGAGAAGATATCCGAGTCCTCACCGTTTGTGGATGATGTTTGGCACTGAAAGGCACTTGGGACGTGGAGAGAGCTGCAGTTCTGCCACAGGTCTGCCGTGTGCCCATTACCAACAAGCCATTGCTGAAAAAGAGACACACGACACTGTGAGAGGTGGCGGCGGAGCAGGGTAGCGAAGGGAGGGGAGAAGGGAGAGCAGCATTTAAGACTAAACGATAAGGAAAAACTTGTGCTGTATTAACTGCTCTCATGAAAGATTCGGCAAAGCAGAGCATGTTAATTCTTGTTTTCTTAGGCTTCAGACAGAGAAATAAGAAACTAAATACCCGAGGCCATAAATGTGCATGGACACACACACACACACACACAAACATTCATGCCCACATACTCATTCCTTTTTTTTTTTTTTTTTTATTTACAGAGAATTGAGAAAGAAACTTCTCTACTTTGTCCTTTAGCTGCTTTGGACTCTTCCACATAAAAATGGATTTTCTTTATTCTCTAAACTTTTGCCAAGTCTGTCAGGGAAAAAGTGCTTTACATCTCTCTAATGCTCAGCTCTTTGGATGGCTGAGTTAATGACTTGAATTATTTTGCATGACTTCCAACTCATTTGAGACGATTTGGTAAGTACTTTTTTTTGGTTAAGGAAAAAAAAAAAGAGGGTCCTTTGAAAAACCAGTCTGGAATTGATTAGCTCAGCAGATTTTCTGCATTTAAAAAACCCATATCTGCCTACATTATATGTGCTAATTCCTTTCAGACCCTGCATTCATTGGGAACTCGTTCTGAAGAGGTCCTGAGCACCCTAAGTCTGCTGAGACTGACCCTGCATTTGAACTATATATATAAATCTTAAGCCTTAAAACTATAACGAATGTTGATCTCCTTTAGTATATGGCAACAACCCACCCGGCACCAAGATGAATGATTTTATGTGCAGCATGCCAAGATTATTTGGTAACTTGCTGCTAAAAAGAGAACTTTAATCCAAAATTAAAGGCTTCTACTGAAAGCTGACACTGGCAGGAAAAAAAGCGCCCTGGTCTCATCTGCCTATATCCCAGGCCCCTGAGTCTCCATGCATATTAATGACGTTCCCATTCCCCCATGCAAATAAAGATCGCCAGCAGAGAGGAAAATAAAGTTTGTACTTACGCTAACAATTGTTGAAACAAAAAGCAGCACCAGTACTGCAACATGAAGCACAATGATTCCCAACAACAAAAGGAGCATTTTGACCGTAGTCTTGGAAAGATCTGAAGGGAAAGAAAAACACTTTTAAATGATAGCAGTCAGTCCTTGGAGTCAGTCCTCCGCATTTGTATGTGTGCGCTGTATGGGCTGGGACAAGCACACTGTTAACACGGGGTGTGTCTACTGCAGGGACAGCTGCACGGGCAGGCGGCAGGGGGCGCCGAATCAACAGAGAATAACCCAAGGGTCTCAAGTTGAATGGAGCTAAGCACTTTTTATTAAATATATTTCTTCATGGGCAAAACATCTGTTTTAATAAACAAATGCTTTTCTGAAGGAAGAAATATGGGGAGATTATTGAAAGCTCTAACTGGATTTAAAAAGAGGAAGTGAAAAGCTAAACTGGTTTTAAAGAAATCAAGTCACTGCAGGTTTTTAAACAAACGTTCAAATCCTGAAAAGTGCAGACTGAACTTTAAGAAAAATTAAACCAACCGTGGCTTGGAAAAGGGCAGCAAATGTATTGGTGGGGGGGGAAGGGGAAGGAGAAGTCTGTGTGGACCACAATAAAATGGCCGATGGTTTTATAGCAATGCTATTAAGCATCAAGGAAATTCCAGCCTCTATATTATTTTCCTTCCCTCCTTCCATATTTTAAGTGTTACTGCCTAGGACTTAGTGGCTCAACATACTGGAGAAACACAAACTCCATTAAATTCCTCAAAGTTTCCATTTAGCTCAGCCTATCCTTGGAAGCCGCCAGGAGACAAAAATAGTTTAAAACCCCCCAATTTTCATGGTGTACCGGTGCAAAAAAATAAAAATAAAAACAAAAGGCCAGGTTTCAAGCCCAACAAAAGCAAGATTTGAGAGATGAAAAAAAAAACAAAAATCAACCAGCCCCTTGATCAAACCTTTGCAGCTTCTCTGGCTCTGCTAGTGGGAGCAGGACGAGAAACCGTTATTCCACAAAGCCACTATTCTCCAAGTAGGAGCCAACATTTGGAGCCAGCAGCCATCCTGCGATCTCGTCCCGACCCCGCCTGTCCCATGGCTGCAGTTTCATTTCTGTGCTTCTGACCCTGCTGGACAGGGTGGCCGGGCTGAGATGCGCCAAGGGGCCTGCAGCGTCTCTGCTCCTTCACAGCTCAGAGGCTGCACCTCAGGGCAGACCCCCAGACTCTCCCTGCCATCCTCCAGGCTGCCCAAGGAAGATCCCATGGACCCTCCTTGTCCATCCTCCAGGCTGCCCAGGGCAGACCTCCCCGATTCTCCCTGCCATCCTCCAGGCTGCCCAGGGCAGACCCCTGGACCCTCCTTGCCCATCCTCCAGGCTGGCCAAAGCCCACCCCACCCCGACTCTCCCTGCCATCCTCCAGGATGCCCAAGGCAGACCCCCGGACCCTCCCTGCCACCCTCCATGCTGCGCAGGGCAGACCCCAGTGCCCCGGGCAGAAAGCGGCCGGCTCCCCGGGCAGGGGCGCGGGGCCGGAGGGGCGAAGCCGCGTGCCGCGGCCCACG
>NW_005842419.1:679806-707640 GCF_000455745.1 Alligator sinensis
GAGAGCCGCACGAAACCCCCGCGCGGCGCCGGGGCCGCACTGGTGATTCAGCCCGGTCCAACGCCCAGACACGTCGCGGTGGCCTGAGCGGCCTCGGCCCTTTAAAGACGCGCCCCCGTCTGCATGCCCCCGGGACAGGGCTGCGGAGGGGCAGCCGAGAGGCGAGCGCAAGGGAGGGGCGGGATGACATCTGCAGGGTGGAAACGCTCGTGGAAAAAGTCCTAAAGCCAGAACAATACACATGGGTGTAGCAGGACCCGGCTCCGAGAGCGGGGCGGTGAGGGCTCCAGGGCCAGGCCTGGTGTGAAAGCTTGGGGCCTCCGGGCTGCGGAGCGTGGGATGCGCTGGGCAGGGGGCACTGCTCTGGGTCATCTTTGGAAAGAGGCCTGGGGGCTTTTTATTGTTTAATAACCTGCATGTTACTGGCTGGAAGGGTCTAGTCCAGGCTGGCCCTGCTTGGACGTTAGTGCTGGAAGGGACCTTGAAGATCATTGAGTCCAGCTCCCTGCCCCAGGGGCAGGAAGTCAGCTAGGGGCAAAGGATCCCAGCAAGATAAGCATCCAAACCTTTCTTGAATGAGTCCAGAGTAGGTGCCTGCACATCTTCTGGAGGGAGTCTATTCCAGGCCTTGGAGGCTCGGACAATAAAAAAGTTTTTCCTTACGGCCAGCCTAAAATAGTCTTGGAGAAGTTTATGACCACCGGTCCTTGTTATCCCTTGGGGAGCTCTGGTGAACAGACATTCCCGCACACCCCGATGTACCAGGCCACCAGGTCAGCCCTGAGCTTGCGCTTTTCCAGGCTGAAGAGGCCCATGGCTCTCATCCTCTCTTCATAAGGCCTGTTCTCTTGCCCTCTGATCAGTGGTTCTCAACCTTTTCTTGTAACAGGACCCATTTGTAATCGTCAGGCCAGTCCCAACCTGTTGCCCCCAGCATCCAGGCCCCAGCCCCACTGTGTGTGGGGCAGGGGGGACATGGGGAGCCCTGAGGAGGCTGCAGCTGTGCTAGTCTGAAAGGAAAAGACACCATTTCCCACATTTTTCTCCAGTAAAGGAAAATCCATTTTCAAAGGTTGTTGATCCATTTCTAAAGTTTGGTCACAACCCTTCCATATATTCTTGCGACCCACTTTTAGGTTGCATCCCACAGGTTGAGAAACATTGGACTAAATGATCTCCGAAGGTCCCTTCCAACCCTAATTTTTATGATTCTATGTTTTTAAATAGCCAGTTGCTTCTTTGCACTACAAGTGAATACAGTTTGGTTAAGAACCAGTCATTGCCTGCTCCGCAGCATGGGTGAAAGCATCAGCTCATGAAAGATGTGGTTAAGTCAAATGATCTACATGTGGCCGAGTCCTCCAGTGACAGCGTGTGAAAGGTGATAAATCATGCATCCACTGAGCAGTTCCTTCTTGCTGAAAGGGATTGTTCTTACTCCTTGTGTTGTCACGTGCAGCGGAGTTGTCCAAGATGTCATCTGTTTGCTCGGATTGAGTTAAGCTGGCCACAAGAGACAAACTTTGATCTCACCAAATACACTTTAAACTGGACTAACTCCAAGTCAGTGGAGCTGTCCAGAATCTCCTGGGGTAAGATCAGAAACTGTCCTTTAGCGAAATTACAGTCCTCGCCCCCCGCTCTCTCTCTTTTAATAATGCAAAAATATTCTCTGCCACGCCTCTTCAATTCAAAGTCCTTCATAATAACAAATTGCAGGCATCTTCATTCTAGGAGTAGGATTCAAACACTGTTTGTTTCTGACAAGGAAAGACAGTAAATGCAGTCTATTTCGAAGGCTGCATGGTCATTTTGTTATAAACAATGCTGACTTTCTTAGAGTCGGTGTCATGTCGAGTATTTGACTTCTAGAATACAGCAAAGGGCATAGAGTTCTTGTATGCAGCAGGAGGGTGCCAGAAGAGGCTCTGTTCAAGAGTTGCCTTGATCAGCGTGTTGGTGAGACGCCACGATTCTCTATGCTATGTTTGCAGCCTTTCTGCAATAATGTCAATTAAAAGATTTTCCTTTGGAAACTAATAAATTCTAGGAACTCTGGGGACTCTTCTCAATACAAGTTGTTAGTGAAAGGCTTAAGAAATGCATCTTCAGCAACCCAACAATCTGGAGAGCTAGGACTTAGCGCTTCTCATAGATCAGTTTGGTCACCCTGTCAGATTTAGAAAGTCTGAATTTTAGAACAAGCAATAATCAAATACTTAGAATTGGTCTGTGAGCATGTGGATTCTTGGGGAGAAATTCATTGAGGTTAATGGGAGCATTGCTGATGATGTCAGTGAAGTCTGCATGTCACAGCCAGGGTTTGTTCATGATTCAGGTAGTCTGTGTTCACATGGCAGCATGAATGTGTCCAGCCAGATTTTGTACCTGCAACATTTTGTACAGTGGAAGCAGCGCGCAGTGGATTCTACAAGAGTCTCACTGCTGCATCTGGTTTGGCGCCATTCTGAAAGTTTGAGATACAGACCCTTCGTTAATATAGCCATCCTCTGAGACCAGATTTAGTGCTGGCAGATATTTTCCAAGAGTTTTCATTGTAAGTGCCTTATTTCTTCCAGAGTAAACCAATTAGACTTTAAAAACAGGTCTTGGACTCGCAAATCTCTTTGTACCTTTAGCTTTACATAGATCTAATTCCAGCCACAGAAAGTAGATTTATTATTATGCACCTCTTTACCCTGTTACTTTAAATTTAAATCAGATGAAAGACAGCCTTGTTTTCTTCTAAGGTTCATCAAGATCTTCTTGACGGTGCGGTCTCCTCTGATACATGGGAAGATATTTGATCATTCATTTGGCCAGTTTGCTCTTGTTCTTTCATAGATTCACCAGGGTCTTTTAACTCATTTATCACATGTGGTCCATGAGCCTTAACCACATGCAAGGAATTTGTTTTTTTCTAGGCAACCTCTAACCCAGTGTTCATTTCTTTTTCCCCCATTTCCATGGGTTTCTTGGTGACTTGGATATTCAGGGTTGCCACATGTGGAAAGCCAAAGCTCCCCAGCTTGTAGCCTGGAAAAGCTGAAGCAGAGCCAACAAGGACTGATCTGCAATTGCTCCAAAGAAGTCAGTATACCTTGCCTTGTTCTGTCCCTTCTGCCTCTTTCTGCAGCTGCATCCCTTGTGTTAAGAGGCAAGAGTTCCCTGTTGGCCATTCATCCCCCCCATTGTTGTTACCATCAGTACTGTGACATTTAAGAGCCTTGGCTGTGTGCTGGGAGCCCTTTTTCCAAGGTACTGTACAAACATAAAACAAAGACAGTTCCTGCCTGTAGCAGGATGCAGCCTCAGGGGTGGCTGTGACCCTCCTGGTGGACATACGACTCCTGCCCCGACTCTGGCTCCTGGAGGTACCCTGCCTTGTCTCAATGGAGCTTTTACAGTGTTTATGGGGCTGCTTCAGGGTCCCAGAGTAAGCCCCAGTAAGCCCCAGTATCAGTAGCCAGCTGATACTTCCCCCTTGCCCTTCAAGCACTAAGTTGTGACCCTCAGTGCCTCAAGACACCAGCTGCCTTAATGGGCTAATATTTGTGCCCTTCCATCTTCCACCGTAGCCACAACCATGTCTCACAGGTGCTACTTTGAGTTCACCCTTTGGCCCTGTCTGTCCAACAATGTACTCGGCCTGCTGGGCACCTGGCCCTGGCAAGGCTCTCATTTCTCCCTGGACCGCTGGCCCCAAGTTACTCAGGGCATTTTTGGTGCTTAAGCACAGTTTGCTACCCTAGTCCTTTGCAGTGTGAACACATATGTATCCACGCAGCTTCCTGGACATGCCCCATAGGCTATGCTCTACAATCCTCATCTTGAAGCTGGCTCTGTGGGCAGCCAAGAGAGGGAGATGTGTATAAGCCAGGAGGAAAAGAACATTTTGGAGGGAGCCAGTGAGTTGGGTGCTGTCCTAGAAGGGAGGAAGACCTTTAGTTCTGCCCCAACCCCTTACTCCCAATTGGGCAGATACTTCCCCACTGCTCTCCATTCATTTTTTCCAGTGACTATTAAATGCTGGGTCCAGTGGCTCAACTTCAAAAGTAGGAGTTGGACAAGTGCCTTAATAAAGTCTAACTTCTAACCAGGTGGTTAGTGCATTTTGTTAGGAATGGGTGTAGGTTCACATCCCCTCTGGATGAGGGGTCCTAGAACCTGAGTCTCCCATTTCCTGGGAAAATGCACTAGCCACTCATCTATCGGGCTAAAACACAGGTCCCTCTTGCTCTGGGTTTTTGCCAGGCTAGAATCGAAGGCTTAGAGAGCCACCTGCTTGTCCAGCCTACTGTGCATATCCAGGAGCTGTGTGGAGTAGGAGTAGGATTGCAAACTGTGCAAGTCCCAAAAGAGGCAATTAACACAGCTGGGTAACTGGCACTTGGACAAGCAAAATAAAATAGGATTATGGCCCATGAGTCTCAGTTTCTTCCATGAAAATGGAGATGCCCTTTTATCTCTGGAGGGTTTTGTAAGGCTAAAATCCATTATAAATGTGTGTGGGGGTTTAAACACGACTCTGAGGAGGGCCATATAGGTAGAAGACTCCGTGTGTGGAACTCTCTTCAATACAAGTGGGAGAGAAGAAACTCCTTTGCTCCAGTGATCTTAAAAGTGGTGCCAGACCCAGCTCTTTAAGCAAGGGAGAAATATGTGGAACTCAAATATGAGAATACAGTAACCCAAGGCTAAGGAAGCCTTCACTGGCAAAGAGGCTGGATTAGGAAATAAGGAGGAAATGCACAGAAAAAAAACAAACAAACCTATTCCTTAAGCATTCCTCAGACAGGATTGTCTCTTTTCGGAAATGAGTTTTATCCAAACAGATGTGGGGGTTGGAAATATTCATCGAGCATGTGATATCCATTATAGCTGTAGGGATATGATACCAAGCTACTTCCAAATGATTTCAGTCATGTGAATATGCTTCAAGGAAAGCTATTCTTCATGCCTCCAGCAATAGAATGTGCCTGATAAATATTTGTCAAGATAACATGGAAACAACAGAAAGAGTGATGCTTCCAGAATGGTGGCATCAGAAGGGCATATTGTGTATATGTCAGCCCTATCAATACCAGTTCCAACAGGTCTGTCTGGCAGGGGGATTAGTATCACTAACTGAGACGTACAAATGCAGCAGACAAAAAATGCAGTCATTTAACTTCCACTGGAACTTAAGATTTGGTCCTCAACATTAAAGTGAAAGCACAGCAAGACCTAGATTTAAAGCCAATCTGTTCTAACTGAATAGAAAGGATGTGCATGCCAGAGAACATGCAGATTGAAGGGCCTGACTCCGAGTGTCTATTTAAGTGTAGATGGCTTGGGAGTATGTACATACACATCTACAGTAACATTTATGGATGGCATAGAAAAGCATGGCAAGATTTTATTATTTATAATAAGGAGACCATTTCAGTCCAAGAGGGTTTTTGTTAGTATCCACAGGCAGATTCAGGATTTTGAAAAGAGGGGTGCAGGAGCAGTGAGTGGTGCTGCAAGGGTGCCTGCAACCCCAGCTCCCTCCTTCCTCCCCAGCTGGAGCAGGCAGACCATGCCCCAGGAACAGCAGCTAGGGTCTTTTTAAGGCCCTGAAGCAATAAGAATCCCCCACCCCTTGCTCTCAGCATGCATTCCTTCCCCTCCATGCTCAGTGGCACATGCCTTCCCTGCCCATTCCCCACTTCCTGCAAATGCTGCTGCTGCCCCTGCCTGCCCCAGGGGCTGGGATAGCTCTAGAGCCACTCTTGCCCCTCTCCAGCCATGCTCCATGGAGGCAGCAGCACTGGTAATAGGCAGGTTCCCCCTTCCTGAGTCTGCCCACATCAGCAGGCAACAGCTGTGGGTGGGCTTGGGCAGGCTCACCACTGTTGATGCCGACCTGAGCCAAGCCCCCGCAACACAGCCCAGCTGGAGCAGGGCCGGAGCAGAGCGGCTCTAGAGCTGCCCCTGGGGCTGCCAAAGACAGCAGGCAATTGGGGGAGTTGAGTGGAGGGGACATGCCACTGAGCAGAGAGGGGAATAGAGAAAAGGGAGCTCTGACCTGCTTTGGGGACTTCAAACAAAGTCCCTGGCTGCTGCTCCCCTGGCATGCTCCAAGAGAGGGGTGCAGCTGTGCTGCTGCACCCTCTAGAGGCTCCCCTGCTAATATCTAGAGCAGAAAAGCAGTGCAAGAATGAGAAAAAAAAAAAATCAGTGTTGCCAGGATATACTTCATGTACTCCACTGAAACAAATGGAAGAGTCTGTAAGCGTGTGAACTCTTGTTTCATTTCAAGGTGCCTGAACATTCAGAAAGTGAAAATGTAACTTCTCATTGACATCATAAACACCTCATTAGGTTTGTGAGTATTCACGTAATGTTAAATATATTCAAAGATTTTGAAGGCTATGATCAGGGTGGGCATCTATTCTGTTCTCCTGCCTATATGGATCACAGAATTTTGCTCACCAATTTGTACTCTATGCCCAGTAAATGTGATTGAACTATGGCATATCTGCATATCTTCCAGTGCCACCATAAAAGCATTATTTTGTATATTATTGGTGATCATTACAACCCAACTAAAAATAGCAATGATGGTATTAAAAACCAACCAACCAACCAACCAAACGAAAAACAGCATTGTGTCTTAATTGCATCCTGCATTGTCAGAAGCACTGTAATAGTAAAAACAATTATACCACAGAGGTTTTAAAAGGAATGAGTCAAGAGGAAATGCTTCTAATGTTTAACCTATTCTGCAGAATCATGAACATTTTCACAAATATTAGGTTCAGGTCTCATCAGTAAGATGATATGAGCTTTTAAGGAAAAATTTCACATAACTTTAAACAAAAAACAGAGCAGGCTAGTACCTTAGAGAGAGAACCTGTTTAAAGAGGCATAAGCTTTCATAGGTATCTCAACCTACTTGATCAGATGCTATGAATGCTCATAGTATCTGGTAAAGTGAGTTGTCACCTACATAAGTATATGCCTCTCTGAACAGGTAAGTCACTAAGATACAACCCAGCTCTGCCCTCTGCCTGATTTCAGACTAACTTCTAAAACTTCAGGGGAATAAGACTTCAATCCCGCTATGAAGTTAAACACATCAGCCGAAATGTTTTTCTGGAATGGGCCTAAACCTGCATCTTAATCATATTTTCAGTTAGTCTTTCTAACGTAGATGTATACAACAATATTCCTAGTTTAGCTCCTATGTCAGAAATTAACTTGAGCACTCCATGTGGGAAGACAAGACTTTCACTATGGATAGAAGTCTATTCTCCTTTGTGCACCTAAATGGCAGTTTCCTAGCCATGTAAATCTCCTTTTTAACACTTACGCACAGTCTGATTCTGTAACCCCTATGCTGTGGCTGCCTAAGCATGTGTCTACAGACTAAGTATGCACAGTAGGCCATGCAGGTACGCAGCTATGTACATGCATTCCTGAGGATAACATTTTGGAAAAAAGATAGAGGAGAGAGAGAGAGGACCCTCCTATGCTTTAATTCCAACAGCTGAGTGAGTAGGACACTTGCTGAAGAGGCAGGAGATTAGGGATTTAGTGCACCCTCACTCAGAGCGAGTATGAATCTGCAGCTCTTCCCCACACAATGCTCCAGCCATCATGCCACAGGTCAAGCATCATCCAGAGCCCTCTTCTATGTTTTTCTTGAAGCTGGGCCCTGGGGCAGCTCAAAGAGGGGGATGTGTGGGGCCAACAGAAAGAGCACAAACTTGAGGCTGTACCGCTCAGTGAGATGGCTGTTGCTCTGAAAGACACTTGGGGCATCTATACACATGCTGGGGGGGGGGACGTGCACTAAATTCACCCAAGGAACCTTGTCTGCCTATGTCCTTAGACCAACACGGCTACAACCTAAACCCCTGCAGAGTATCTGGTGTATTCATGTCCCTGAGCTTCAAAATGGCAGCAGGAGCACTTTAGATAAAGCTCAAACAAGTGTTAGATAGATTGCCCCTACCACCAGTCTGAAACATGGGGACAACAATACACAAGATGAGAAGGCTGGCTGGACTGCGGTAATTATCACACTCCAACAGACTCAATCAAGTAATTACAGCACATCAAAGCAGCCTCCATGCTCATTTATAAGCACCCCTAGGTTCTAGCTTGGATCCTTGCCCTCAGTGGTGGGACCAGCTTCTCTATTGTACCCCATGAATCTTATCTAGTGACTAATAACTCTGGGGAGCTCAGCTTCAAAAAGAGTGCTGGAGAGGGCACAGAGTAATATCCAACCTATGGGCTGAGCTCTGTACTTGGACAGTCAGAGAAACAGAGCTAGGTACAGAGATTTAAAAAGCCCACAGCTGAATTGATCTAAATTATGCAGTTATTTAAGTGGTGTAATTTAAATTGGTATCAAACAGAACAGAGATTTGCCCCTTTGCTGGAGGAGGGGGAAGATAGGGGAAGGAGAAGGGGCAAATCTTAGACCACAATTTGCCATTCTTAGACTAGTCTATATGCACCAAACTTCCGTTCTGTTATGGTGTAGCCACACTCAGGCTCTGGGGGTGACTGATGCCCCTGGTGTCCATGCAATCCTTACCTGGCTCCAGCTCTAAGGTGTCCTCTCCTTCTGACTTGCCTGCCACTCGTTGATGTAGTTATTTGATTGGAAGGGAGACTGCCTAATGGGTCCATCCTAGAGTGCACCCTAGTTCCTTCAGGTGCCCGGTAGTTCTCTCAGGGCACCTGTTAGTTAGCCTTAAGGGCTAATCATGGCCTCTGACCTCCCCTACAGCTGTGCCTATGCCTTGCAGGTATTACCAGTTAGTGACCTTGGTGGGAAATTGGGGACAACCTAATAGCAGGCTACCTCAGGCCTCTATATGCTTGTCAGGGTCTTGGCCTTCCCAGCCTCAGCCCCTTCTCTCTCACTGGTTCCCATGGTCCACACCCATTATGCTAGACCTGGCTTCTGGGTTCCAACCTTCAACTGCCTAATCCAGCTGGGTCTTTGCCCTGTCTCAGGGCAATACACTTGCTGAGCCTGGTTGGGTTCCTGCCTCCCCCCCAGCCCTTGTCCATGTCCTTTTCATGCACAGGACACCCTGGCCATGGCTCTGCCCTTCCTGGGCACTGGACCCTGTGGTTCTTGCCCAAGCTAGCTTTCAGCCTGCCTTCCTTACTCTCTCTAGGATTTAAACTCTCCCTTGGGCCCAAACCCTGAATAGGAGCCCCTAGCAGGGCTTGAAACATTAGCAAGTATCTGGCACCCTGCTGTGGGTTAGTCCCCCAGGGACCCCCATCATGGCCCCTGTTCACTCTCACACCACCGGTTGACACTGTAACCAAAGAGTAATTCTTCTGGCAAACAAACTAATCCCCCTCCAAGTCCAAACATAAACCATAGCTATCTGCCTGCATAACAAGCCCCACCCCCCATGCCAGGTAACATTGCCCTGTGGGGCATCAGCACTCTGCTCATCTTCCTCAAGACAGCCCCAGTACCAGTTAACCCTTGCTAGGATCAAACTGATCATTCTGGCTCAGGGTTTGTATTTATATACCTCTCTGGCCCTGCCCCTTGTTGGTCACATGCCTCCCTGAGCTGCCCAGGTGTTTTCTGATTCAGCTTGCCAGCTCAGCCTCCAGGTAACTTACTGCTGCTGGTCTATGCTGTGCTCCTATCTTGTCTCCTATGCAAGGCTCTGGCCTATGGTGTTGCTGCAACACGGCTAGTTCTGTGGTAACCCCCCAGTACCTATTCCCTGGCAGCTCATAATAAGCAACTTTCCCTGCCTGAGATTGTCTCTGCTGCTCCTTCATACTTAAAATAACAGGAGTCTTTGGCGCTTTGTTACATATGGGTATAGACTGGTTTCTGATCACTTATACCACTAATGTCTGTACCTAGTGCAGAGGTTCAAACTCCCTCTGGTTAAGAGGGTAGGTCTAGCACCCAGATCTCCTGCTTTCCAGGTAAGTTCCCTAGTCAGTCAGCTCCTGGGACTCACGCGTAGACATACAGTCTCCCTCTTCCCCTGGCATCTAACACCTGTTAGGTGATGCCTAGGTATGTTTTTCTGACTCATGCACATATGCATCCATACTAGGCACATGTACATGACTGCCAGTGACCACCCTACTATACATACTACACAAACATGCTTAGGTGATCAGTCTAAGCATGAATGTTTGTGCAAGGGTAATAGAAATGCAACCTGTAAGTGGCCAGAACCACTTACACAGCTAGAAAACTGTGATGTAGACTCACAAAGAGAAATACAATTCTGCCCTCTATGTCCTTCTGTAGATGGACCTCTTTAACCCATGGTCTTGCCATGTCATCAGTTTTTTGGCTTTGTTTCCTTTTTCATCTCCTGATGATTAAAACCATACAAAGCAGGAAGGCTGGAATGTGCTTGTTGGGGGTGAAGGGGCAGAAATCTTAGACTGAGATCAGTAAGCACAGACTTCACAAAGCATTTGAAAAAGTGGAGCGGAGGGTAGAGAGAATGGAGAGGGAACTAGAGGGAGAGAGATTTGGAAGCCTAACCTCTATCTTTTTTAAAAATAGCTATATGTGGAGCTATATATACACAGATGTAGTAACACTTTATATAGAGAATTGTTTATTTGTTCTTGGTAAGCTGCCAAGTACACTGCTAATTACATGCATAGAACGATACACACATGCACCTATACACAGAATTAACTATATAAATAAATATCATCCATTTGTACGTGGGTTCTCAAGTCATGGGATCGTGATCTCGGTAATGCTGAGAATAAATGTCAAGGTCTTGTAACTGTCCCACCCTTCACATGATAAAAATGAGCAGGGGGGGATCATGGCTAGACCCTGGCTAGGGCAATCCCAGGCATTGCAGTAAATAAAGATAGCAGTTGTGAATCTGCAGTGTCTAAGTAAGGAATCACTTTGAGCAGCTTGGTAGTCTAGTGTGCTGCTTAACTGATGTATTGTTTTGCAGGAAGGTCCAAAAAATGATTAAATGAAAAATTCATTTGATTGTCCAGTGCTTTAAGATTTTATAGTAAACGTGACTGAAAAGTGATTTCAAGTAGTACAAAAGTGAAGTGTTTCAGTTACAAAATGTTAAAAATGAAATACTTCCGTTTACTTGATTTAAAAAAAAATTAATTGTGCTTGTGTCCTGGAGCTATTCAGCAAAACCAACATGAATTTGCAAAATGCTTTGGTATTGCCAAATATGAATTGTTCACTGAAGAAAGTTTTGTCTAAAACTTTTTCCTAGCTCTGATCAGTGCGACATTATTGGGTGAAGTTGTGGTTCTAATTAGGTCAAATGGGAAACTCCCATTGCCTTAAGTGGGTACAGTATTTCAACCATTGTCTCCAAATAGAAAAGCAATATAGTTAGAGCATGGTTACATATATACTCAGATGTATTCAAGGCATTCTTACACAAGGAAAGATATAGAAGCAGTTGTTTTTGTTCAGGCCTATTCCTATTTATGTAAATTGATCCATAGCTAAGCATGACACACTGATCAAGGCATGTTATAGGTCTGATTAATCCTCCAATGTGAATTTCTTGCAGCTATGACATAAAGAAGAGAGCTTTGTAGCTCCAGCTGTAGACATAGTTTTTGATATCGAAGTCCTTGCTCAGTCAGTCTATGTTGTTTGCCAAATTGCTGGCCATCACACAGCAATCTTAGGATTGTTGCTTTTAAGCAATAGTATGTTTTGTATTTGCAGGTTTCTAACTTTTCGTTAGCTGTACTGTAAATGAGTTTCTACTATGAGCCCCAAGATAGTGATGGGTTTTCTTCTGGTAGCTTCTGTTTTCAGAAGCGTATCCTAGAGCATAATAAACTAGTTTTGTGCTACAATATGCCAGTTTGTCAAAAGTTTTCTGCAAGCTTCCATTTTACCATAATGTACCACTCAAGAATCCTTACAGACTTTTTCTATGTCGAGCAAACCTCAAAGCCCTTTTTTTGCAATAACTCCCTTGATAAAGTGGTTCTTAATCTCTGACTAGGTACTGCATAGACATAGTTTATCTTGAAGTGAGAAGCAAGCTGATTTTAGTTATTTGTTTAATGTATTTAAAGAACTCCTTTACTGCACTACACTAACACTTAATTTTTATAAGCCTAAAATATCATGAATACAGAGTTTACTGAAATGATGGGGAAAATTCAGCAGTAGGAAGGATGGGAACAAGGCTGTGGGATGCATGGAATTTACACAAACTAATTATATCAACATCTTAGCCAATACAGAGATTTGTATGTGTTATATGGTATTCTAACGGTGGTTCTTGGTAGCCAGGTAGTTCTTGAACCAAGAACCATTTGAAAAAGGACTACAGATCAGGAGACATTTACACAGATAATGGAAGTAGATAAGGATGGAACTCCAGGTGAAGGGAAACTGGAAGAATTCAGAGGCTAAATGAGTTACTATGTAAAAATAAGGTATCTGTCAAGTCAGCAAATACAAGGCAGTTATGAAGCATGTTATTTACACCTCAGACAGAGGGAACTGACCCCAGCTAGGTGATTATCTAGCCTCCTTTTGAAGACTCCCAGAGTAGGAGCAAGCACCACTTCCCTTGGAAGTTGGTTCCAGATCCTAGTTGCCCTGACAGTGAAGTAGCACCTCCTGATGTCTAGTCTGAATCTACTTTCCATCAACTTATGGCCGTTATTCCTTGTTACTCCCGGTAGTGCTCAGGGGAACAGGGACTCTGCCACTGCCTGCTGGTCTCCGTTGGCCGGTTTATAGATGGCCACAAGATCCCCTCTCAGCCTTCTCTTGTGGAGGCTGAACAGGTTCAGGTCCCCATAGCCTCTCCTTGTAGGGCCTGCCCTGCTGCCCCCCTGCTCATGCGAGTGGCCTTCCTCTGGACCCTCTCCATGCTGTCCACATCCCTCCTGAAGTGCAGCATCCAGAACTGGACTCAGTACCTCGACTGCGGCCTGACCAGTGTCGCACAGAGGGGGACGATCACCTCCTTGGACCTGCTCGTGATGCATCTGTGGATATTATATTTGAGGAAGAAGTTAGAGAGGCTGAAACTGCAATTCTTTCAGTTAAAGAAAAGAACCACAGTCCAAAATGTATAAAGTGGCATGAGAAGAAAAAGACAACAAGAAGATACTTACAGCGGTATGCAAAAAATCTGAAAGATTAGTAAAGTTTCTGGCTGTGTGCCTGCATATACAATAGTACGTAGGTTAAAGTCCATTTCACACATCTCAGAGGATATGAAATCTTGGCTTCACTGAAGTCAATGGAAAAACTCCCAGTGATGTTGGAAGAGCCAGGATTTCAGGGATAAAGGAATTCAGGAATAAAGGCCGAGGTTTTGAAAAAGGGATCCTGGGTGCTCCAAGCTCAGAGGCACTGGAGAGGGGCTTGAGTCACAAAAGGGAGAAACACTCAGCACTGAAAATCTGGGCTCAAGTTGATCACAAAGGATTCAGAGTAGCAGATATCACTAAGAGATTTGAGAGCCTTAGACAAGTAAATGCATGGAGAAAAACAGATTTTAAAAATAACCATTGAGGACTATATGGCATGGAAGTCACTATTTAGTAAATTAGCAGAAGCTAAAAGTGTGAATGAATTCAAAATCTCCTTAGATTGATTTCTGGATAAAGAAGAAATCTCCTTAGATTGATTTCTGGACAAAGGAGGTGTCCAATGTCTGATGAAGCAGCAAGAAAGTGGGAGTAAGATAAACAGAGAAAGGGCAGGCATGTTGGGCCAGACGGCCTTTTCCGGTTACTAACGTGTCTTAACTTCTGAAAGGGAAGCTCCTGTCTCCAGTATACTTAGCCCTAGAGCTCCAAGATATATGTAAAGGAGAGGAAGCCTATTTTTAGTCTGCATGAGACCAAAGAGCTGGTGCAAAAGGTCAGCAAAGACAATTGCTTCCTGTTTAGAACTGCTGTCATGAAGGGAGATCCTGCCAAGAGGCAGAGGTTGTGGGACCGAATCCTGCCACAGGTCAGCGCTCTGGGACAATGCCAGCGGTACACAGGAGGAATTGCAAGCACCAAATTATCTCAATAGACTGAAGAGCCAAGCACAAGCTGGTGGATTTGTCTGTATTTCTGTGCAGCTGCCACTGAGAAGAGAAACATCTGATGATGTTAGCAGAGAAAAGTGTATTGATGAAAGGCTTGAAGGCCTGCATTTTCCAAGGATCTTTAAGGCACTTAAACATGCAACTTCCACTGGATTTCAGTGGAACGGGGGCTCCTAAATCCTTTCACCTTTTAAAAATTCCAGCCTCAATGTCTTTTATCAATAGTGCTGATCTCGCAGTTAGAGCTGCTGGTTCTGTGGGTCAATGTACAGGGAAAACTGTTTTCAAGTGAGTGAGTTAGCAGATATGTGAACAAGCACAGTAAGTGTCTCACTGTATGTAATTTGATTAGGATTATTTAATTTCAGTTATATATAGTAAAACACCAGAATATGCCAGCAAAAGCTCTGCAGTTTGCTTTATATTGTGCTGTATTGAAGTATTAGTCTGAGATACTTTGTTAGGCCACTCAGCTATTAAAGCTTTGCAGCAAAGAAAGAGAATGCTGCTTTACCTGTACAAGCTCTAGGGTGTGCAGATTAACGAGGCTCATTGCATGTAAAGGTGATGTCATTACCGTTCAGGGACAGGTTCTGTTCTATCTATTAGGCATCTAAGTGAGTCTATTCCATCTTTTTCAAGTTCTGAAAGTCCATCAATGCTTTGACTTTTGTAAGACACCATCATCTTATCCTTCATACTGAGTTATGAAAAAGCAGCAAGGCAGAGGAGGAGCCACTCACCTTTCACATGATCTCTTTTGCAGGTTCTCAAGCAGAGTGGAAGAGAATCACACTTAGGCACTCAAGTCCATTTATGCACCTAGTAGGTGGAATACAATCTATGCTTAAGGCACTTGCAAAAGCCTACTTTATTCTTTGTCTGCTTCCAACTGGCTGTCCCTAGGAAAAGTGTCCCACCCAGTCTGTCTGTCTAGGAAGATCAACCATTAAAGGCACAGTCCCCAATACCTCATGCAGTGGGTGACTACGCCCCTTATGAAATCATGCACTTTGGACTAATTGCTATTGCATGTGACATACCTAAATCTGTATGTATTTCTTTTCTTCTTTTTTTTTTATACTTTAAAATGCCCATGAGAATTGGGCTGAAGGCTGGATCTCCTTTCACTTCACATCACACAATGGCACATACACACTGCCTAACAGCAGGTTTTGGCACTCACACTCAGTTTGCAGTTTAGTTCTGAATGCACAAGTGTGTACACACCCACTGCAGATGCTCAGAGAGACTATACTCTAAGTGGGCAGGTACACAGCAAAACGGGATTGCCCAGGTATCTGCCTAATCTTCATTAATGATGTGGACATTGGAGTCATAAGAGGACTGGCCAAGTTTGCCAATGATACCAAACTTTGGGGTAAAGCATCCACACCTGAGGACAGGAGGGCGATCCAGGCTGACCTGGACAGGCTCAGGAAATGTATGGACAAGAACCTGATGGTGTTTAACACTGAAAAATGCAAGGTTCTCCACCTTGGGAGGAAAAACCTGCGGCATCCTTATAGGCCTGGCAGTGCTACACTGGCTAGCACTATGGATGTAAGGGACTTGAGGGTCATGATTGAGCACAAGATGAACATGAGCCTTCAATGTGATGCTGTGGCTAGTAAAGTGAGAAAACGCTGGCTTGCTTCCATAGATGCTTCTCAAGCAAATCCCAGGACGTCATTCTCCTGTTGTACTCGGCCTTGGTGAGGCCGCAGCTGGAGTACTGCGTCCAGTTTTGGGTTCCACAATTCAAAAAGGATGTGGAGAAGCTTGAGAGAGTCCAGAGAAGAGCCACGCGCATGATCAGGGGTCAGAAAAACAGACCTTATGACGAGAGGCTGAGAGCTATGGGACTCTTCAGCCTGGAAAAGCGCAGCCTCAGGGGCCATCTGATAGCCACCTATAAGTTTATCAGGGGTGTTCACCAGGATGGGGGGAATGTTTGTTCACCAGAGCACCCCAAGGGATGACAAAGTCGAATGGTTATAAACTCCTGCAAGACCGTTTCAGGCTGGACAGAAGGAAAAACTTCTTTACTGTCCGAGCCCCCAAGGTCTGGAACAGATTGACATTGGAGGTGGTTCAAGCACCTACTTTGAACTCCTTCAAGAGAAATTTGGACGCTTATCTTGCTGACATCTTATGACCCAGCTGACTTCCTGTCCCTGGGGCAGAGGGCTGGACTCGATGATCTTCCGAGGTCCCTTCCAGCCCTAATGTCTATGAAATCTAATGTAAACCTCAACATTGTACCAGATCAAAACCCATGGTTAGCAGGTGTTAGATGGTGGAGGAGGAGAAGAAAGGGGACTTTGCATGTTTAGTGCCTTGGGCATTTGCCCAGAGAGCAGGAGACTTGTATTCTAGGCCCCCCCCATCCAGAAGGGCATTACCCAGGCCCTTCTCCAGTCTTTCTCTTGAGCTGGCTTCCTGGGCAGACAAGAAAGGGAGATATAAGGGGCCCAAGAGAAAGGAAACAGGCCAGAGGATCTGTGACTCTGTACAGGCGCCATCTACAAATGATGCTATGTTGCCATAGTGACGTGCCATTGCGACATAGCTCATTGCTATGGCAATGTAATGTCAGTGGGCACAAACTGTGACGCCAATGCTACGTTGCCACAGCAATGAGCTACCTCACTAGAGCATGTCGCTACTGTGACATAGGTGCTAAAAATAACTGTGCGCCTCCAGGATGGTGCAGAAATGGCTGTTAGTCCACCGCCATTCAGTACTTTGTAAAGCAAATACTAAATAACGGTGCAGTAACAACTGTGCTGTGGGGGGCACGCATAGATGCCCCCAGTACAATGGATGTGCTACTCTTGTTACCCTGCCTAAGCCTTTGCTCCCAGGGGGGCAGTAACTTTCCCACTGTTCTCTACCAGTTTTATCCAATGAATAGTGAATGCAAGGGCAGAGGATCAGCTTCAAGAGGAAATCTGGAGAGATGATTTGATAAAGCCTAAGCTATGACTTGGTGGTTAGAGTGCCTATGTTGGGAAGCAGGAGGTACAGCTTCAAGCCCCCTCTGGATTGTGGGAGGCCTGCAGCTTGGGTCTCCTGCTCCTTGGCCAAGTGCCCCGATCACTAGGTTCTTGAGCTGAAGCATTGGAGGAGCTGCCCCCCACCCCAGCCATTTTGCTTCAGTAAGTATACACACAGGGTCAAATCTGTGTTACCGCAGAGCAAACTAGAATGTCTCCATGCCATTTAGGTGCATAAAGTGAAATAAGAATCTGCCCTTTAATTTTTTGTGGACAAGAGATGAAGATTAAAAGTGTTTTGTGGTTTAAAAGTGTCATATCCTCCTTTGTGGCTTAGTTCAGTCTGTTTCCCCCCTCTTTCTCTAATGTTCTGTATTCCTCTATCACGGGAGTGCTCAAACCCTGGCCCACAGACCAGATCTAACTGGTCTGTCTGCCTCACAGGGCTGTCCATGGGCCAGAAAATCTGGTGGTGGGGGAGTAGTGTCATCATAACTGCCTGTCCCCTACTACCAAATTTCTGGACCTGTGGGGAGGCCTGTGGGCTGGAGAGCATGGCTCTGCCCACTACATTGGGTGGGCAGAGTAGCACAAGGTCTGATCCCGGTGTGGAGGGCTGGGAGAGGCAGTGTGGGGTTCAAGCCTTGTACATGTGGCCCAATCTGGCCTGCAGATCAGCCTCGTGCCACTCACCAGGCGGCAGGGTCAAAACTTTGAGTACTACTCAATGGAAGGGTGAGATACTCCGCTGCAAACTACAGCTGTGGATGTAGGCCCATCTCACTTAAATCAGTGGGAAGTTTGATAACCAGTAATATGGATCCCAACATGAACAATGTCACACACTAAAGATAAAAGTGGATTTCCTTTATCTGCCAGGAATTAAAAGCACTGTGCCAGTTTAAAACTGGAGTGAGTTAGGTCAGAATCAGACCCAAACTCATGTCCCTTTGGAGAGTCTCAGGAATTCATCTGAGTACCTTAAGACCAAATCCAGCCCTCTGCCATTGGCGTGAACACTTGACTGCATCTGAAGGCTTAGGAAGATACTGTTGTTGTCGTGCTACAGACTTTGTAGCACTACAAAAAATAAAGTGTTATGGGTGGGCACACATAGACAGCCCCCTGGGTCAAATTGCCACAAGGCAGCTCTTCACCTAAGGAGCAATAGGGGAGCTGCTGCTTAGCACCTGCTGCCCCTAAGCCAGACAGGCCACAGACATCAGCTGGAGGCCCCTAAAGGAGAGAGGCTCCCTGCCTCTACCCCCCATGCAGGTGAACTGGGGTTGTGCTTGCAGCCACTGCTGCTACCTTGGGACCAGTCCTGTCCAGCACAGCCTGCAGCAGGGAATGGCATACTCCCCACCTCCCACCCCTGTTGCCAAGGGGGCTGTGACAACGGGAAAGGCTCCTATGGAGCAGGTGGTAAAAGCAACTTTTCCCGGGGCTCCAGGAGGCAGCTCTGGTAGCTGCAGCCTGTCCCACAAGAGCAAGGGCTTTTCCCAGGTCCCGATGGATGGAACAGTGATTCTTGCCAGTGATCTAGCTGTGAGAGTGGGACTTCTCCCTGTGGCTGTCAGAGTACAAGCAAGAGCTCTGCCTCCTTCTCTCCCACTTACAGCAGGGGGAAGGAAAGCAGGGGACTTTGGGATGCTCCTATACTTGTCCACATTCTGAATTTGTTGCGGAAAACCTTCCCAAGTCAAAGAAGTTGCTGTTTTAAATAGAAAACTTCTTGTTGTTGCAGATCTGGCATCTTGAGACTAGATTGGCCATTTTTTTAGTGGGACAAATGTGGAAGTGTGGCTGCAGGCTTTTTGTCATGCAGAAACAGCAGATTAAGTGCAACAAAAGTAACGTCTGTCTGTCTAAGGAACTCTGTCTGTCTTAAAGAACAGTAACTATGTTGAATTCTACAGAATGACTTATGATTTACATTCGTGTGGGAATGCACTCAGGTCCATTGACTATAAAGCAAGTCTAATTGTAATTTTGCAGATAGGAGCCTAGGGTTAAATTTTCAAAAAGTGTGTAAATGACCAAGAGTGATTTAGGCATGTAGGACCATATCTGTAGAGGTACTTAGGTACTCCTATTAGGCGCTTTAAAAATCCCATTAAGCCTCTATACTTTTCAAACTATAGCTCTTAGGAGCTTATGGCTTATTGAAAAGGTCTGGCTCATTGAAAGGGAACTGGCTCCTAAGTCACTTAGGAGCTTTTGAAAATTATAGGCCGTAATCCATAAAGTGCATACCACTGTATTTATGCTAGCAGTGTTCACAGATGCAAAGCCTAGTACCATCCTAATTATAGGTTATTGGAGAACCCAGCTATTTGAGTGGGATTATACAGAGTTTTAAATATGAAAGATAGATTTATAAATGGAAGCTATTGACTTTCAGCTTGTTCTTTCCAGCTTTATAATACAGTTCTGACTTGTGTCTACAAAGCCATTATAATTGATGCTCAATGTGTTCTGTTGTTTCTCCAACAAACTATCTTTGCACTAGGATCTGAATTTATAATAATTAGATTTACCTCCCAGAATAGTCTCCAGTTAACTGAGTAAGAACACACTCTTGTTACCAGACTATATTTTATTTCTGTCATGTCCTAGCACTGACATAAGTATAAATTTCAGGCACAGTACATGACATGACAAGCATTCTTCAAAGGCAAGAAGATTATCATATATAGAAATGGGCTTTAAAATCTGGTCACTCAAGCGTATGAATAGAACATATTGGAAGGCTTTGTGGGATTCATCATGTTTTGTGTTTATTCTGCTGCAAACCTAAAAATACTTTATGATCAACACCTAATCACTCTAATTGCTGAGTATTTTTAGCTTCACTTCTGCTTTTTCCAATTAGACAGAAACAAAGGGAGAAAGACCCTACAATTTTAGATTTCTAAAATTCTAAGATGAGATGGCAGAATAATTCCCACTGTGAGTGGATTTTCTCTCAGTGACAAAGTGGAAGAGTCTACACATGCAACTAATGTCCTGAAAGCTTTCCCCAGCAGGGCGTCTACGCATGCTCCCATCTGCAATTTGTTTCCAGTCAGCAGTCTACACATGCACTACTGCACAGTAGTTACTGTGGGGTTAATCTACTAGTATTTACAGGCAGTAACCAACCCTTCAGTAAACACTGCATATGTGCAGACAGTGACGCTTTACTGGCCATGTCTACATGAGAGGCTGACTGCGCAGTCATTTAGTACTTGCATACCCAGACACTAAGTAACATCCCTGCATGGCTTCCTGGTGATGCTGACTATGCAGTAAATCATTACTACTGCACAGTAGTGTCGTGTCACAGTCTGTGCCCCACAATGATACTGTGCAGTAAGCATCTCATGTAGATATGACCACTGTGTGGTAGATTAGTTTACTGCACAGTAAACTGTCTCATGTAGGCACACCCACAGAATATTTTCATCTGATCTCTATACATATTATGAATGAGTGTATCTCACAAGGGCGAAAAAATCTCTCAAGACATGGCATAAAAGAGTAAATGATCTTTTAATTACTTTTTAGAGAGTCCATTAGTAAGTGAAAATATAACCACAGATTTTTAAAATATTTTAGTGCAATAGAGAAAACCTCTCCCACAGCAAGTTTTCATGAACCAGTGAAGAAACATCTCCAGAATTGTATCTGTCTATGTGTAACCCACCAACCTGAGAGTATTAGGGAAGGTCTTACGCATCCCCATACATTTCTCCTGATCAATGAAGAGGGAGTTAGCTTTGACAGCCAGGTCATGCTCCAGGTTAGATTTAGTGTGGACCAACATCTGCAAGGTATCCTCTGCATCCCGCAACCTCTGCTGAAGGCTCTGGATTGTGTCATCAATTTCATGGACCTCATTAACAAGTCTAGAAAAGAGCAACAAGCCCACAGTTAGCAGATTCTATTCTGTTCCTATTACTCAACGCTTTGCTGGTGCAGCATTATTTTACAGGCTCCTTGCTGACACAAATGTTTCTGACTTAGAGCTGGAACCTGGCTCCTATGCAATTCAGTGGCAAAACTATTGTTGACTTCAATGAGGAGGCAAGCATGCCGCTCTGAAACTACTAATTCATGGAAACAAACTGACACAACTGATCACTGCTTAGAAAAATTATGGAAAGTTGTAGTTTCCTGTTCTCATTTTATCTTTCTGGTTTGCTTTTTCTGGGTTTCTTTTTGTATTTGTGCACGTGCACGCGCGTGCACACACACACACACATACTTAAATAAAGGATAAAACCCAGAATATTTGAAAAATTAAGAGAAGAAAACAAATTAAGGTAGAACAAAATCTTTAGGGTGTTCAGAAAATTGTTGCATGTGAAACACTTTTACAGGATATACAATTAATAAACAGAGCTTAAAATTGTTTTTGAAGAACTTTATGTTGACTCTTGAGCAGCCCTCTCAAGAGAGTGGGGTGAGGTACTGGGCTTTGAGGTACAAGCTGGAGAGTGGTACAAAAGATGTTCCCATGGTTAGTGTAAAAGCCTAAGACCTGAGAGGCACAGAGTCAGTTCCCTGGCCTACCACAGACACGGTGTGTGATCTTGAGCAAATTACTTGGGCCCTGATCCTCAAAGACCTAACTTTGAAGGTAACTTCTATTGATTTCAAAGGGAGTTAGGATTCTGGGTACCTTTGTCAGTCTTTGCCTTAATTCCCCATCTTCATAATAGACGATATGGATATTTACCTTACTTGACCTCGTATACATAAAATATTATGAGGTGTCCAGATACTACCGTGACAAGGTCTGGGTAAGTACCAAAGACACATAGTCAGGAAACGTGTGGCTGAATCCAACTGGCTGCCTACTTGAATATTATGATTATTATAATTGAATATTATAGTATTTCCTAATGAGACGGAATGGTTATCTGCTTATGTTAGCAGAGGGAGAGCCAGGACAGCTGTGATGAGAGGAGAAAGGCTGTTGGGGAGAAAGCAGCTCCAATACAATGGTGAGCTGTACCTCTTCTTGAATGCCATCATCTAACTGTCCTCCTTGAGGCTAAAGAGAACTTCAGATAATTACAATTATTTGCAACGTTTTGAACATTTAATTTCTGCATGTGTACACAGGACTCTGTCACATCCACATGGGTATAAACTCAAAGAAATAATTATTCCTGCTCTTTGACAATGTAGGTGGGAAGTTACACCACCAGCCACCAAAATGTACCAGGGCATTTTCCTAGCAGTGTATGTAAAGATTTCTTGGTGGGATCAGCAGTCAAACAGCAGTTTTGAAATGGTGCTCCTTTCAAATCAATCCGCATCAGTCAGAACAACTTGTGTGGAATAACAGGAAAACATCTGCCGGGAGAAACACCAGTATCTAGGTGTGCTGTATCTCGAGCAGTCTTTGCTTCTCCTAGATATCATCCCACTTGTGACTTCTCTTAGGAGGAGAACGTGATTAATGCAACATCTGAAGCTTTAACTGCAATCACATTTTATTTTTTTAAAAGGCAAAGACTGAGGTTTTAAAAGGGTTTCCACTGAAACAACGGAAGCTGTTTTTGAGGCTTATGTGAATGGCCATGGAATTAGCATTGTGGGGGCTCTTAGGAGAAGTATAAGCACAATTATTACATAAAGAGCCACCAATGGAGAAAGGTCTTGCAATAGCAGACCTCTGGATAAACTAAACAGCGTTGTGATGTGGCAGATTTCCTCCTGAGTCAAGAACCATTAGAGAATTCCTGTGGCCGCAATCAGCCCAGCCCACTGCGCCTCCAAGACTTGTCATACCTGACACGTGACCTTAGAGCAGAGGATCCCAGGCCAGCCAGGAGAAGTGTATTCAAGAACAAGAAGAGCTAGAAACTGCCCCCCGCCCCCAACCCTGCACAAGGATTTATACAAGGATACTTATATGAGAAGGAATTGAGTGTTCCACCCCCCGAGCCCTTGGGGGAGGATCAGCCAGCTCTCTTTTCTCTCTTTTGAACCTTGGGACCCAGCCGGGGATACAGTAGGGTGAAAACCAATTTTTACATGAGGGGCCAAACCAAAAAAAAAGGAAAAAATGTTATTTGAGACAGGAAATGCTTTGCTATTCCAGCAAAATAAAAAAAAGCTGGAAAAAAGGGAATGTGCTTTGGTTAACTTGAAATATTTTGTTGAAACAGAAATGAAATAACATGCTTCATTTTGTGGTTATTTGAACATTATGTCTTTTTGTCCTTTTTAATTTACATGATCTTTTAAACAAGAAATGCCATGTTGGAATGTTTCAACATTTTCTATGTTTTTTTCCATTCATTTTTCTTACTAAAACTTTCCTAAATTCAATCTGCATATTTCAGTCTCCCCCTCACTCCTCTCCAAATTTCTGTCCACTGTCATGGGAATTTATGTCATTTTTCCTCCACAGAGAATAGATGCTGAGACTGCCTCCAATAACTTGAGGGACTGATTCTCTACCCATGTGCAATCCCTGATTGATCCATCTTGCAGGCCACAGAACTCTTCCTCTGTTTCCCATTCTTTTGGCTGCAGTACTTGATACTCGGGGCTGTGTGAAAGGGCACCGTTCCATTTCGACTTGAGTTTCGAGGTTTCAATAGAACAGCATTTCATTTCAAATTTCACTTTGACTTGAAGCCACTGTTCCGCTTTGCTTCGTCAAAACAGTGATGCTGTTTCGACGTTTCTCCCATGCGCTATAATGGGGAAGCTCGAAACAGCCTCTCTCATCTGGCAGGCAGATGGGGGCCCACAACCCTGGGAGGGCTGCGGGGGCTGTGCCAGTGCTCCCAGGGCTGCGGGCCTCCGATCTGCCTGCCAGATGAGGGAGGGAAGCCAGGTGCTGCCACCTGGGACCAGGAAGCTGGGGAAGGGAACTGAGCTCAGTTCCCCTCCCCAGCCCTACGATTGGGCTGGGGAAAGGAACTCAGCCCGGGCTCAGTTCCCTTCCCCTGCACTGTGATCGGCTTCCCGCAGCCCAGCAGTGGGAGGCAGGGAGAGCCAGGGCTGCACTCCTGGCTGAGCCACATGGGGCTGTGGGACCACTGGGAGCACAGCCCTGGTTCTCCCCTGTCTCCCACCACCTGACTGCTGGCTGCTTTGTAACCCGAAATGTTGGGCTGAGTTCCTTTCCCCAGCCCTAGATGGGCTGAGTTTCTGTCCTGAGCCTGATCTAGCGCTACGTGGGGGAACTCAGTTCAGCTAGCGGCTGGCTGCTTCAAAACTCGAAACGTTTCAAAACTTTTCAAACGTTTCGACTAGCCTCATTTTGTATTGAGGCCGTTTTGAAGGCCTTCATTTTGATTCGATTTCACTGTTTTGAGCTTGAAATTAGTTAAAACAGTGTCGAAACAAAACAGCCAGCAAAATTTCACGCAGCCCTACCACCCAACTCCAAAAGGCTCATTTGAGGAAGAGCAACTCTCTTTATCTTCCCCTTGTACAGAGCTGGCTGGGCCCTCTGAATAACTCCAGTGGAGACATTTAGTGGACTTCAGTTACATTGAATATAATGTAGTCTGGAGAGCTTCAGTTGCCAATGGCATGGGGGGTGTTGCTTCACTGTCCTGGTCAGCTTTATTAGAAAGCAACAGAAATAAGAGCAAGGGTGATAGTCTGCCTGACTGATGCCAGTGGTAAAACTTCCATTGACTTCATTAGGTTCCCTCACTAGGTTTCTATTAGTTGCAGGGCTGTGGGAGCCAAGAAGCTGCTGAATCTTTGGAGCCAGACTGCAAAGATTAGTGAATGTACATGACCACCTCAGTTCTATTCTAGACATTTGGCACCTTGGTAACTAGTGTTCCTCTCTCAAAACAGAAACACACAAAACACTTGCAAGACTGGAATAGTAAAGGCTTGGTCTTACAAGGCACTGAGTAAGGATTGTTTTTAAGGATTGTTTTTATCTCATAGAAGAAATTCAGCTGCTTTGCAGGATTGAGCTGTAACCGGTTCACACTGTAAAGATAAAAATCATGGCATGACAGTTTTGAACTCTTTTCTGTATCTCTCCTTTAAGAAAGGAAGCCATTCAGGGCCCCCTTTGTTGGAGAAAATCATTTGTATACAATTATCACAACACTACCTGAAGCCTGGGATGAATCCATGACTGCATTTAAGATTATTATAAATTGATTCTTATTCACCTATGCTTGTCATGTTGCAAAACTACCATTTTCCATTGGCATGAAACAGCCATGGAATGGGTGGTTGCTTCTAACATCAATCATGCTCATTCACATTTCCTTATATCAGATGGCGCCTCTATGTGCCCGTCTTACCGTAATTGGGCAGAGTCCCGGCACAGCTCCACATTAGGTCTCCGTGTGCGCTCATCCAGCCGTGTGTGGGCTACCTTTAGGGGAGGTCCTTTGTCCCTAATGGCTTTTCTAATGGCTTCTATGGTCATCTCAGTCTGGAAGATTTCCTGTAGAGTCTGACATTTAAAAATATGCACAAATGAATTATGCTATTTAAACAACACACGCACACACACACACTCTCCATTCCCCCTCAATCCTCTATCAGTCTGCAGGAAATCCTGAATTCAAGAAGCTGCCAGTGTTATATGTTGTAGAACCTTTGACTTTTAGGTGATAGCTGGTTGCCAGGGTTGTGTTTTGCTCTATGCTAACAAAGGAGAAAGAGAAGTAAACAGCTTGTCTGTACAGTTCATTTTCTAAAGGTAGCATTGATATTGGGCCCACTCCAATACTTAATGATGTTTATGGCTATCCTGCTAAGACTTGAATGGAAGCAGGACTGTGCTCAGATAGAAATCCGGGACTCTTGCAAATTCAGGAGCAGAAACCCTGAGTAAGGGTCTTTTCTCAAACTTATCTTTAGAGAAGAAAACAGTTTCCAGTTGTTCGGTCTGTCCTCCTTGGTGTAGCTACCAACCAAAACTAGATTTTGCAGTAAAGAATAGATCTATTGGATTGTTGGCTCCCTTGGATACCAGATTCAGGGATGATTTGTCCAGCAAGATAAACCAGAAAGGACCAGTAGAAACCATGAGGCTATAAAAGTTTCTATAAAATACACCTGTTCGCATGGCTTATTTCTTTGCACCTCAAGGGGCAATCACAGTGTGGGGAGGCAGGTGACGGTACTGTCAATGGGGGCAATCATGATATCCAGTAGAGTAAATATGATAAGAGTCCTGTCACCAAAAGATGCAAAGTGGATGAGTTGAATACATGCTAGATCCCCTAGTTATGGCTACCTCTTTGTCAGCAAGAAAAAAGAAATGTACTATATAATCAACCCAACACGCAAAACAAAATATGGTGTCAGGTAAAAATGATATTGTTGGGTGTGTCTTGTTGAAAATTTCCAAATTTTCATTTTTTCAGAGAGTTTTTTTTTGTAAATGTTGAGATTCAGTCAGAAAATGATAATAAATAAATAGTTTCTACTTTTTTGGTGAAATGTTTCTATATACTTTGACATCCTTCTCCTCTAAAGCCAAAGAACCCACAGGGAAGCTCTAATTTCCAAGCAACAACCTTAAGAAAAAAGGCAGAAAGTTCTGCTTACCTTAGCCAGGTGGGCCTGAATCTTATTTTTGGCATCAGCTGTCTCTGCAATGCGATTGGTGAAGGCAACATTCACTTTGTTAAACTGGTTCCACATCTCATTTGCAGTCACAACCAGCAGGTTTTCAATATCATCCCTCAGTTTGGAGGAGGCAGTCCGTTCACTCTGCGAGCGTAAAATATTATCATCTGTAAACTTGGCCCAGGACTCTGGCACAGAGATCCTAGCAAAACAAAACAAGAAGAATACAATAAACACAATGCTGTCAAGGCTACTACAGGAAATTATATATCCCAATAGGGAGGAAGTTGGATTAAAATGATCCTTGCAAGAAATTCATGACCCTAACTCTACTGCATAAAAGAGACTACGCCCAGAATGCAGTTTATCAACTAATGCTAATCTTTATCATCCTAAAAAATATGAAATATTCCATATTTTAAAGACAGTTCTGAAATTGTATGCAGGCTAAAAAACACATCGTCTCACAGTCCGGCCAGCATTTTAGTCATGTTGAAGATTTTAGTGATACCACATATTTATAAATATATTGATTATTTGCATACTCCAGGTGACATAAAGATATACTGATTATTTGCATACTCCAGGTGACATAAAGATATATTGATTATTTGCATACTCCAGGTGACAAAGTTTCAAGATGAAGGGTAACATACAATCAAGTTATTCTGTTCAGTAATAGTGAAAACAACTTTATACAAGTGAGGTGGAATATAGTCTGATATTCAGTTCCCTTTCTTCCTGACCCTACTTTCACATTTGGAGTGACATTCACACCTATTGTAAGGGCCAGAATAAAGTCAATGTGGGACTTAAATCCTATTTAAAACCCATTTTCCAGCCTCAGCACATTTTACCCTCTAAAAGTTTATCAACTTTGAGCTTCATTCCTTTTGTTCATGATTCCCTTTTTCTTCCAAATTCTCCTGAACCCAAAAGGCAGAGAATGAAACAGTTCTTAAGGAATCTATTCCATAAAATGCACATACCTATGTGAACATGTTCATTCCTCTAGTCCTCTGCCAGTTATAGGATACTCACCCAAGTACTGATTTATATCATCATTTGTTCATACAGGCTAGGGACAGACATTCAAAAAGCCTGAGCCTGAATTGATTCAATCTTTGCAGGTTAGTCTAACTTGGCTAGGCTGAATCAGTTTGTAACTGCATAGATATCCCAAAAATGCAGGCACATGCCTTCATTGGCTC
>NW_005842419.1:707749-730394 GCF_000455745.1 Alligator sinensis
TGCACACTCTCCCAGCCCCATCAATGGCTGCCCCACCCACCCCAGCTCCCTGCTCTTTAAAAATTTTTTTAAAAAGCCCCAAACTCACTAGCTCCTTCCAGGTGGGGCAGCAATCCCCACTGCCCCACTATGTGTGGTGGGCTCTGTCAAGAGCCCCCATCCCCCACCCACTCTCCCAGACCCAGCTCCTGGCTCTTTAAAAAAAAAAGGCCCCATTCACCGGCTGCTGCCAGGTGGCATGGGGGGGGGGCATCCCTGCTGCCCCTGCTCCCCCATGCTGTGTGGGGGGCTCTGCCACAAGCCCTGCAACCCAGCCCACTCTCCCAGACCACCCATAGCTGCCCTGCCTGGCCCCAGCTCCCGCACTGGCCCCCACTGCCCTGCACTGTGTGTGGGGGCTCTGCCATGAGCCCCCAGAAGCCCTGACAGCTGCTGCAGCAGCTGGTGAGTAGGGGCTTTTTTTTTTTAAAGAACTGGGAGCTGGGGCGGGTGGGGCAGCCATCGGGGGAGCTGGGAGAACGGGCAAGGGAAGGGGACTCATGGCACAGCGCCCCACACAGCATGGGGCAGTGGGGATCACCCACCCCCCACCTGGCAGGAGCCAGTGAGTGGGGTTTTGTTGTTGTTGGGTTTTTTTTAATAGAGCCAGGAGCTGGGGCCAGATGGGGCAGCCATGGGAGGGGCTTGGAGGGTGGGCAGGGGTTGGGCAGCACTCTGGGGGGCTGAGGGAGCAGGCAGGGGATGGAGTCTGGCAGGGGTCCCCCCACAGTACCCTCGTCCAGCTCCTACTCACCAACATGGAGTCCGGGTCCAGCTCCCTGTGGCAGAGAGCAGGGACAGCCCAAATCTGCAAAGCTCTCCAAATCTTTTCTGAATTGATTCAGAGAGCTTTGAATTGATTCAGACCTTTTTATTCGTCTCCTGATTCGACTCGGATTTGGAGATTTGGCCACCGAATTGGGCCGAATCTCCTCTGAATCGAATCAGCACCCAAAGCTTCACACGAGCCACCTGCAGTCTTTGCCAAGCTCCAGCCAGGAAGCAGAGGAGAGGGGCCAGCCCTGCTGTGGAGCAGAGAGCCCTGCCCAGCCCAGAGAGCATGCTGGGATGCTGGGGGAGTCTGGTTTAACTTAAACCAGCAAGGGGTCTGGGACAGACATTGCATAAACCAGTTTAACCCAGATCAGTTAAGTCTGATACTACATTCAACCAGGTTTGTCTCAAACCGGTTTTAACCATTTTCAAACTGGTTTATGTGTGCTAAACATCTGTTCTGTTAGTTTCTGATCACTTAAACTAGTTTATGTGTAATGTCTGTTCCTAGTCACAGGGTTGAAGAGGTGCTGGTCTCTTATGAGCAAGAGAACTGTATGGCAAGACCACTGCTCCTTCTTTCATTTAATTCCTATTTCATTTATGCTCTGTACAGAGGGCTCTTTACCCGTAAGTCCAAGGCCTCCAACGTTATATAAATAAATTTAGGTCTCATAGATTTCAGATAAACACTAACTGAGCTGAGAGAATGCCATATTGTTCCACTTATAAGTTGACTCTGCATATAAATAACCCCATATTTTCAGGTTCAATATAATGAAAAAGAGCTTTTCCTGAATATAAATCAATAACTACAGGTAAAAACCTTGAATTGCTATTCCCCTTACAAAACCCAACAGGAGAATTAATCAACCAAGGAAAAGACTCAAAAGGCTAACTGTACTAAAAATACTGAAATAAAAATACCACTCAAAAGCAAAAAAAAAAAAAAAAAGCTCACTTTGCATGTTTATTCCAAGCATAAAAATACTACAGGTATAAAAGTCAAGACTCTAATAGGTCTGATTATAGGTTGACCCCACATAAGTCAGGTGTGATTTTCATAGTTCTTTGGAGAAAAAAGTAGAGTTATGGCCAGAATAACACAGTACATGTGAACTTTAACAACAACATTATATATCTAGAACTACTGAACAGGTGTTGAATTCAGTTTTTTTTCACTTTTAAGTTATGGCTGAGAGTTTCAAAGCTGCCAAAAGGATCTGAACACTGAACCCCATTAATTTTATTAGGAATGAGGTGTTCATATCAATGTAAGCAGTGTCTCAGTTTAGTTATGCTTGATCTTTGCCTGTCCATTCTTTTTCTCCCTCCCTCCTCTTCATGTGTTTCCTGCTGCTCGCAATCCCAGTTCCCAACCTTGTCAGTCAGATGCACTTAAATCCAGACTACACCAGAAGCCTTTCCTAACAGTGAGTTCAGCAGAGCTTTGCAAACATTCATGTTGCACAGCACTGACCAGTGAAAACTCACCCTAAAAGAAGCAGACCTGTCAGACTCCTTGGCTCTGAGAAATTTCTGAACAACGCATATAATACATAGGTTATACTGGTACTTACGTGGCATCCACCCGCTCAACTCCTCTGTAATAACTGATGCCATCAGAAGTGTTCCTTAAATGATGACATTTATCATCGATCCGGTGAGCTGTCTGCTTATCGGCAAGGTCTTTCTCCAGCTCGTGCTGGGCTGCCCTGTCAGATCTGGGAGACGATGAAAACAATTATTAGAGGATGCATAATATCGAGCATAGCAGGCTGCATCTCTCTCTCTATTTCAAATGCACCTACCACTAAGCTCAGCAATCCTTATGAAAAGCATCACATTTTCCAAGGGGCCTACATCAACTTGTTCAGCGACTAGACCATATTTAAACAAAATAGCTGAAACAACTTTTCAATGTGGAAGACATTCCTCTCCCCTGAAGCTACATTTGGAAGAGGGGGTAACTGTGGTGTTTACATCAGAAATTAAAATACAATTCAGCTGTGAGAAGTGGAGACAAAGTTCTTCCTTACGCAAGCTGCGCTATCGCCTTATCCAGGTGGCGCCTCATCCTCTCCTGACATGATTTGATGACGTCAACTTCCTGGTCAACGACAAAATCAGAATTCCATCAATGTCTGCACTTATTAATTCTGACATCACTCGTTACAATGAGAGCATCCTCACACACCTGCCCAAGTGCTGGGTCTAGGTAAGCACTGAGCAGCAGTAAGTTGGTGCTGGGTACCTGCTACTCTCTACGTCCCAAGCAAGTGTATAGAGAATGGACACAGAGCAGAAAGAGCTTGGCTTTTCCTCTGCAACACTCAGGCCAGTGCAGAGCCAGCACAATGTGTGTGGGGAGGAAGAGGAGGAGTAGCATGTACTTTGTTACCACAAACTGCAGGTCCTATTCCTGACTCTGGCACTGACTTGTTGTGGGAATGCAGGTGAGTCACACGTTGGAGGTAGCAACACATTTCTACATCCCTGGAGCAAGCTGAGAGTAAGAAGGAACAATTCCACGCTTGGGCTACTTCTTGAGGAGGGAAGCTATGTACTAGGGGTGTACAAAGCAGGCCCTGTTCAATTCAGATTCAGATTTGGTCCGAAGCAGGGACAGTGATTCGATTAGTTGATTTGGATCACTGTCCCTGATTTGATTCGGCTGAATCTAAATCTGAAGATTTGACGCTGATTCGGAGATTTGGACATAGACACAGCTTTAAATGTTTTTTCTACATACCTCAAGGTACCAGCGTGGCTTGTGAACACTGCGATGCTGGGGTGAACGGAGCATCCCACAGGAGTGGGGGAGGCCTCCATGTGCTTTCGGTCCACTTCCAGGTCCACCAGGGAGCGTGCTGGGGAGCTCCCCAGCACCCCCCCCAGCTTGTCAATCAGATGCAGGGGGACCCCAGGTGCCCCCCCAGACCCAAGAGGCACCAGTTGCTGAGGCGGGGGGGGGAGGGGGCAGCATGCTCCCCAGTGGACCAGGAAGTGGACAGGAAGTGCTTCTGGCCCACTTCTGGGTCTGCTGCTGAGCACAGTGGGGAGCCCCCCATGCTTCTGTGGGATGCTTCATGTGCCACACCATCGCAGTGTTGACAAGTCGCCTGCTACCTAGAGGTATGTAGAAAGAACATTTGAAGCTGTGTTTATGTCCAAATTGCCAAATCTTTCTGAATCTCTCTGAATTGATTCAGAAGGCTCTGATTTGATTCAGAGAGATTCAAGGGTCCTCTGATTAGATTCAGATTCAGAGATTCGGCCACCGAATCAAATCAGGGACCGAAGCTTCACACAGCCCTACTATGTACTAACTGCTCCCGATTCCGGTCAGATTATCAGGGCACAATCTTGACCCATCTGAAAGGCCTTTGTTCATACTTATACAATGATACAAGCACCATACCATACACATGCATGGGTGCTGCCCATTTGAGCAGCCTATAACACTTTGCAAGCTGTCATATCTCTAGAATGTGGCATATGCCAGCTGCCAATATGTTTGTAGGGTTTGAGGTTCCCAATCCTACTACTGGTATATGCCAGCTGAACTCCTCAAAAGGAGTGTCACAATATTCTCTCCATCATGTAGTTTGAATTCAGTGGTAATTCAGTGGAAAAAAAAACTTGTTTGCAGCCACCATGCCCTACTCACTACAATTACTCTCATTTTTACTAGACTACTTTTCTTGGATGCGTGCCATTTATGAAGCGCCACACCCACACATGACAAGGATTGCTAGTGCTATGATGACAGAAGAAGCATTCTCCGATGTTTCTAGCTGAACATACCACAGTGTGACAGGGTTATTCATAGACTGATATCACAAAAGTATTTTCTTTGAAGTCACACATCCATCACTACAACAAGCGTAATGGCATTAGCATCAACTTTCACTGCCTGAACACAGGATTGTCAAATGTGCTGTTCATGCTGACGGCCATGTGAACGCCAGTTCTATTCCAAAGTATGTAAGCAGGTAGATTATGATCCAGTGTAAATGTATGTAGGTCCTATGTTGATCAATGGATCTACATAGATTTACACCAATGAGATATATACTGTAGCCATAGGACTAACCTGGATTATTTTTTCGCTTGGATTGAGAGAAATCTTTCCAGATCTATAATGAAGGCTTTAACTCTTGTGAAAGGAGAACAGTACTGCATTATCAGTTCTCAGGGTTTTATTTGGAGTCCTATGGCATTTTGTGGAAGCCCCAGCCCTCCAAGGTATGTGATTAGATTCTCAAATAGAATATAAGTTTTGAGCCATCACAGTTGCAGAGAAAAACTGGAAAATATGACTCAAGTGCACCCAACACACTAAAAAAAACCCCCAACAAAACAAAGCAAAACAAAAGGTCAATTAAAAGGAACACAACATAAAATTTTTAAAATAAAATCTCATGACCTTGAAGCCAGTTTCCTAATTTTCATGGGCCTGACTCAAGAGAAGAAAAATCCGTTACATGATCCATTTGCACAGAGTCCTAAGGGATGCAGTTTCCTTTTCAGTTTCACAAGGCCTCATGTGTAGATTTAAACTGGATATCAGGAAAAACTTCTTCACTGTTAAAGCAGTGAGGCAATAGAACAGACCACCTGGTGAAACTGTTGAATTGTTTTCATTAGATGGTTTCAAAAAGAGGTTGGATAAGTATTGGTCAGGGATGATCTAGGGGTAGCTGTACCTATGCTCTTCTATAGGTATTGTCCATGCTTCTGGGCTTTGCTAGTTGCTACATGGGGCCAGGAAGGATATTTCCCCCTTTCCTGTTACTACACATGCTGGGAGTGGGTTCATTGTCTTCCTCGGAAGCATGGGCGTTTGCCACAGGTAAGGCTGGGGTTTGCCAATATTCCTGCTGGGACTAAAAACCCAGAGGTTCCTGGTTAGATGGTCTTGCTTCTCTACTCAGGGTCAGACTGATAGCCATATTACAGTTAGGAAGGAATTTACCACGTGGTCAGATTGGTCCAGACTGTAGGGGGGTTTACATTCCTCTGTAGCAGGTGGTGTGGATCCCTTGAGCATATTTTAACAACCATTGCAGCAGCAGGACATTGGCCACCATTGTTCCTCTGCTTTACCTATGGCAGGTTAGGGTGTTATGCCCTGCAGTTGTATGTCAATGCTGACTGTGTAGTTTTACTAATAGGTTAGATAAGGATTTGTATAGGATGGTTTGGATAGGATAATCCTACCTCTGGCATGGGATTGCACTAGATGACCTCTGGAGGTCCTTCTGAGCTATACTTTTCTATGATTCTAAGTGGTGACTGTACTGCACTGTACCCCCAGTTTAGGATCCCACCTCCATTGCCAATCATTATGTCATTTGTTCTTGACACATAAATATAATATAAAGTAATTGCTGGTACAATGAGTCCAAAGGGCCATGTTTGTTAACCACACACAACCAGGGATCCTGGGATTTTCTGTTTAAAAATCCCAAATTCTCCGATTAAAAAAATCCCAAAATCTGTGATTAAAAATCCAAAATCAATGTTTTTCCACAATTAAAATGAAATGCCACTATCTATCTATCTATCTATCTATCTATCTATCTATCTATCTATCAGTTGAACACAATGTTTTATCAATACCATTTTAAAGTAATTTGGAAGCCTACCAGTGCCTCAATCATTATAATAAAATACATTCTAAATACCCATATAGTTTGGCATTTGATTTTGGTTTTTTTTTAATCATGAAAAATCAGAGCTCCCCCTGCCCACCTTGCTCAGCAGGTACATCCAGCTGTGGCTGTCCTGCCCCTGGTACTTTGTGGCACTGAGCAGCTCTTATATGTTGGTGTCCTGGTTCTGCCCATGCTGTTGCCTCTCACTCCCAACCCACAGACCCACCCCCCAGGTCCCCCAGCCTTCCTGGTGCCCTTCATTCCCAGCCTGCAGCTCCCCAACCCTGCTGGTGCCCCTCACTCCCAACTCACAGCCCCCAGATGCCGCACACCCCAGCCAGACCTGCATGGACTTACAGAACTTCAGCACAGGAAAGCGATGGAGGTCCTTGGCAGGTCCAGCTGTTGGGGCTACTTCCACTTCCCTGCCTGACTGTATTGCTGGCCACATGTGTGCGCACGCACAAATGCACATGGTGCTCCCTGCCTTCAACCACCCTCTCACCACTCCCCTGAGCCCCAAGTAGCTCCTCATAGGCTGGAACGCTTCCAGCCTGCAAAGGGGAAAATCTGTATTTTCCTCCTTTAAAAGGGGAAATTCGCATTTTTCCACATGTTGCCACAGAAAACAGAAAACTTGGATCCCTGCACATAGCACAAAAGGCCTGGCTCTGGCAGGACTCTGAAACTTAGATGAAATAAGTTCTAATAAGGGGTTCACAAAATATTTTAAAAGATGCTACACAATTTCAATGTATTACAAGAAGACACATAAGAATATAAGGATTTCCATCTACTGAACTAGACCACAGGTCCATCTTGCCTAGTCTCCTGTGTCATACAGCAGCAGAAAGTGGATGCTGAAAGAGAGACGCAGCAATTCAGTGATTAACTTTTCAGTAAGACTCTCTCTCAGTTAGGTATATATTGTTTCCTTAGGATGAGAGAATTCCTCAGACACAATATGTCATTCCACTGAGCTGCATGGTATGTGCCTGTACAAGTTGATAAATATTTAGGAACAAATGACCAATTGGCTTGGCCAACATTTCACTACTGCATGCACTACGGGAACATACTTGGCATTCGTGCTCTCAGTGGCTCAGCAGGGGCTGTGAATAGCATAGAAATAGCTTCTCAGTCACTGGGCCTGGGCCAACTCACACTGATGTCAATGTGAATCTTAACATTTTTAATAACGGAAGTTGGATTCAGTCCCTAGGGCGAAATGCTTTCTCTGTTAAAATCAATGACAAAACACATTGACTTCCCTGCAATGACTTCCCTGAAATGAAAATTTCATCCTTTCAGAGGGATTTTCAAAACAAATACCATTGGCTTCCCTCTGAAGTCAATAGCAAACCTCCCCTATGTGAGTAAAGTCAGGCCAAGTCTTTCTGAAAATCCTATACTTGATGGTCTACTGAGCTGCCCTCAAACAACTGACCAGCAGCAATCATGGAGCAGTGGTATATATGTGTTGCCAAAGACGGATTACCCACATTTCCTGTGACAGATAACTTTTCTCTTCGTGTTATACTACCCTCTTGTGCATTTTCTATTAAACTGACATGTTTCCTAGCCAATGTGGGGAAACTAGCACTCAAGTTTTTTTTTTTAATTTGACCTTAAGGTAGGGACAAAACCTGGGAAGATTTCAGTCCCAAAGATGAACGTTTCAGACAGTTGTCAAGCACTGGGAAAAGTGGGGAGTAAGAGGAATTAATATGTGACCAAACCTAGAGCAATGATGGTAAGCAAGGCAGAGCAGCATTTTATTAACACCAGTTGGTGGTACCTGACCAAGCCATTTGGAGAGGCATAAACTATGAACTGAGCACATCTGCCCTTTCTATCGAACTGATGGACTGTCATTCCTTATGGTATAATTGAATTATCTGTTCTTGTATTTGAAGGAAATTGTCTTGAACTACTGCCTAAATGCCTTTATTAAAATCTTAGTGATACTATGAGCAGGCAGGGACCTACGTAAAGAAGCTTCATCAAATGATTCCATCAGATTTTTAGTTAAAACTTCTTTTTATCCAACATTTTTCCTTGGTGACTGATTATTTTTGTGAATATGTGTAATACAGGAAGCACTCAGTGCTAGAAAAAGAGAGGGAAAGATGGCCCAATACAGCACTCACTGAGTGCAGTGAGAGTTGTTTGATTTCAACAAATCAGGGTTTTTCTTAATTCGTAATTCCTGTGTGTGAGTGTGGGGTGGGGTGGGGATGGGGGGTTGATCCAGTCACAAACATGACGACTCTATTCCTCTAGGCTGGCTCTGTGCTCCAGCTTCCCCTACCTGTAACAGAGAAGTATTATTGCCAGGGACTACTCCTAGAAGTGGCTGCTCCGAAGAGACCTTTTTACAGTAGCTTTCCATCAGGAAATGGACTTCAGGCTAAGTTTTCTTTCTTCAGGAATGTGTATAGAGTTGATTGTTCTCTGGCCTCATCCCCTTTCACTGGGTAAATCCTGACCAAGGAGCCTGAAGAATGGGAGAATGGTTCTGCAAATATAGCTGAGCCCCCCCATTTCACATGGCATGGGCGACTGATGCCTCTTGAGTCGGGGGGGCATATGTCCCCCCAACATCAGTCAGCGGTCGGGGGGAGATCCCCCAGAGGCTGATTGCACTGACAGAGGAGGGGGTCCCCCAGCAGTCAATCTCACTCACCAAAAAGCAGCCACGCCACTTCCGGAAGTCCCGCAGCCACTTCCAGAAGTGGCATGGCTGCTTTTGCTGGCAGCCGTGCTCCCTAGCCAGTGCTCACAGGGGGGGCACCAGCCCTCCCACCTGCCTCCCTGCCCGTCACCTAAACAGGGAGTGTGGCCTGACAGGGGAGGCACCAGCGCTCTCAAGGGGTGCACGTGCACCCCCATACACCTCCTATGCATCGCCACTGCCACATGGAAAAGCTGGTAACTGCATGGAAGGGGTCTCCTCCATGCCTGGGTCTTGTAGGCACAATCTGGACCTTAGTAATTATAGTAGTGGTGTAGTGATGTAGATGTGGTGTTCCAGGGAATGTGTAAGGAGCTAGTATATGTTTGGTAATATATTTTCTTGGACCTACTGCATGGTTGGGAGAGATATTAGACAAGCATTTGGGCACCAGATGCCCTTCTTCAGGTTTGGGAAGGAAGTAAATATAGCCTAAGTCACATACCAGGCAGAACAATTACTTCTGTTTAACCCTGCGCTTAAAAAAGGAAGAGTGCAGTAAACCTATAGAGAAAAAAGACGTTACAGAACCACCCGATCAGACGTAGGCAAAAATTTCACAGAACAACCAATCTCTCTCTGACCTTGCACTCTTTGTACACAAGGGAAACCACATAATGTTTAGAAGATGGGCTTGGGAACAAAATGTCAAGTACTAAAACAATGAACTAAACACAGGCAATGGTTTTATGACTCCTTACAGTTTACCTGCTCCCTCTGCTAACCTTGCAATACTCTACAGAAAATAACAACCCTCTTCCTTTAGGAATGGTGCGAGAGGCAAGGATTTCTTAGGATGATATATTTTATTGGACCAACTATATAGTTGGGATAAAGTTGACAATACTATGAAGTTAAAGACAACTGTTTAACTTAGGCTGTCTTTGTTTCTTTTCCAGACCTGAGGACAGGCATTTTGCATCTAAAATCTTGTTTAATTTTTCTTCTCAACTATATAGTCTGTTCAATAAAAGATACTATATAGCAAATCTTTCTTCTCTCTTAGTAATTACAATTAAAAATGATAGTGACCTTGGTTATGGTTGAAAGCTACTACACATTGGTGTATAGGTCAGAAGCACTGACCTGTCTTTGTAGCTAAGTGCCTTTTTTCCCAGATAAACTTTAGCAAAACTTACCGTTAACAGCTGTTTTTCCACATCATCGTGGACTAGATCAATCCCCATCCTCTTCTCTCTGTGAAGTAAGCATTCTTCAGCTACCTGTCAGTATATAAATACAGCTGTTGATTATAGTCTATAGGAAGAACAATAAAGTTACACCAGACAATTAGAAAGAATTCTAATAGTTTAACATTTGTGTTATTCAAAAATGGATGTTCAGCACACAGCAAGTCTTTGTAAGAACCCTAGTAAAAAACCTAGCCCCCAGTCCTGGGAACTGTACAGACACAGAAGTAAAAGACAGTCCCTCCTTCAGATTAAGTATAAAAAAAACATACAGCAGAAGAAGACACACAGAGAGCTGGATCAGCATAAAGAAACAGAATGCTTTTGAGGAGGCTTTTGATGGAAGATCATTAGTTTTGCAGATGATTTTGGGGAGCTCTTCCCAAGCAGTGGGGACAGAAGCAGGCTGTTTATTTGAAAATTAAACAAATGGGCAATGAAGTCTGGCATCATGGAGTGCTCAGAGACGGAAGCTGACATCTCAACAGCAGTAGTCTTTGCACTTAGAATGGAAACTATCACTCGAATTTTGTTAAAATAGGCCACATCCTGAATTTTTCCTTTGTGATGCATAATTTCCCTTGAGTATAGCTAGAAAATGTCATAGGCGGGAAAACAGCCATCTTCTGAAACACATGAACCATAGCAAAACAGAAGCTACAGGCCAATATTTTGCCCACAGGAAATAATTAGTTTATAACATCAAAGCAATCAAAACATAAAGGAGCACACATAACCTTGGTGTGACACCAACTGAATTTGGTGAAGCTATACTGGGCATAAATTTGACTTTATGCGAGCCTAGCAAGAAGATATTGGCAATTGTTTCCTTAACTAGGATTTTGGATTAGCACATGAGAAAATATTTAGTTAAGTAAATACTATTCTGGTGTGCTCAACATGTACTGGATAGGAAACGTATCGTATGGCAAAGGCTTGTTTACTTCCAACTCAGCTAACAGCTTCTTAATAAAAAACTTTTGAGACATAACGGAGTTGTAGTGAAACTTAATTAGATATCTGAATAGCAGCAGATGGGGAACTGACAGGCTGTAGCATACCACAGCATTTATCCATGAAACTGATACTCACCTGGAGGGGGCCTTCTGTTTCAGCCAAAGCTCTTTCCAATCGTTTCTTCATGTCTGTAAGAGCATTGGTTTCTCCAATCATCTCATCTATCTCATGGTTGAGTTCTGATTTCCAAAATATTATATCGTTGACCCGTTCTCCCAGATTCTTGGTAATTTCTGATTGGGTTTTCCTGGTTTGCTGCTCTCTGTCTTGGATCATCCGGGAGGTGTCCACTCTGAGCCTCTCAGCACTGTGCCGGGAAGTCTCTGAATCTTTGTAATTGGTCAGGTTGGACTTGTACCAGTCATCTGGGGTATACCTAGTGAAAAGGGCTGTTCTATTGGAAACAAAAGGAAGCATCTTGCTTTGGGTTAACCCTTGGGAACCTTTGGAGAATGGAGCCAAAGTTGGAGTGATGGCTGCTACTTTATAATATGTGCTGGGTCTCCAAGGCAGGCTCAGGCTATGGGTTAAGGAGTAGTGCGGAAAGTGGTTTTTATAGCTTGATGCCATGGTGCTGATAGCTGGTAGGAAGTTAGTCGGTGTTGGTTTTGGATGGGCATAAGTTGCCATTAAAGTAGAACCTACAAACTCCATGATGAAAAGTATTATTCAGTTATGTGTCCTGCAGAAACAAAGATAAGAAAACTATAAACAGTCTCTTAGCAAGGCTTGCTTAGAAGTAATAACATATCTTCTAAACCGTATGTTGCACACCATACTTATGCATCAAAAATACAGGCTTAAAACTGTAAAAAGCAATCCCTATTTCACACTATTCCAACTATTTTAATGCAGAAAGATTCAAGCTACCTAGTTATGATCTCTTGGCATGCCTTGAACTGTAGCAAATTATGGCTGCCAATGAGAATGACACATTTTATATCTGAATTCTGCTCTATTTTGCCCACTCAACGTTACTTTGTGGATTCTGCATCAACATTTTGTTGTTTTTTGCAATAGTGTAACTACGGGGAGTAAGCAGGGCACCAGCCTTGGGTACCGACTTCAAGGGGCACCAGACTGCCACCTTCTCGGAGTCTTTGCTGTGGCAGGAGCAGCCTTGAACTATCGAGCAATAGGAAAAGGGGGGGTTAGCTCTACACCCAATACTATACTTGGGTTGGACGGGGGTGCTATGTGGGGTGAGTGGAATGGCACCCCCTGGAAAGTCTTTACCATGGCAGGTGAAGCCCTGTGTCTACTAGTGTTGGATGGGGGAAGGGAGGAAAGGAGCAAACAGGGCACCAAGGGCAGTTTCCAAGGAGCTTATGCCACAGGGCTGTTGCAGCCAGTGCACAACAAGCCTGTCCCCCAGCTGCAGCAGCCCAGATCCAGGCAGCTATAGCAGCAGCTACAGTAATAGTAGTTTGCTGCCCAAATGCAGAGAGCTGGGATGGATAAGACTCCACTCCCTCTCTCCCTCCTCCCTCTCCCACTTCCCAGTGGTCAGCATAATCTCCTGCTTCCCTGTGTGCTGAAGGAGTGAAATGTGCCTCTGGCATTTGGCTAACCTGTCTATGCACTGATCTTGTAACTGTTGAGTAGGTTATTAAGACTGTGTTACCTTCCCCTGTTCCTACAGCTACAGTCTCTTATTTATGTCTGTGTACAGAGCATGCAAAGAGTGTATGAAATGGTCTCCTTCTGGTTTCCTTTACTGGTTAGCTAACACATGCTATAAATATATTTTTCAGGGTGATCCTTTAATTATTAGCTTGTATTTCCATATTTCTTTTATGTTTATGACTAAAAAGTGTTTGTACGAGTTGCTCTTTTGGGTTGTACAAATCTATTCAAAACAAGGGGCAGGCTGTATCATGACTGTTTTAGCAAAACTCCTGACTGAACTGCTTAAAATTGAAGGGACTATGACCTTCCAGTGCTTACTATTACCCACATGGCAAAATTAAGAGAAGTGCAGAAGCAAATGCTTCATTTTATCCTCATAATAGAGATGATATCTTTTATTAGACCAACAAGATTTTTGCAAAAAAAATGTCTTTAATTGCAACCTTTTGAGCACAAACACCCTTCATCAGGCATTGGAGAAAACACTGTACAAGTTCTTCTGGGTAGAAATGAAAGTTCATATTTCATAGGCTTTCACAGAGGAGTCAATAGATGGAAAACTCCTCTGGGCAGTCAGTTCATGGCTGGTATGGAGTCTCTCCCCTCTTGTGAGGGTCTGTGATGATGCAAAGTACCTTGAAACATTTTATTCTGTTTCACCAGCAGTGAGTGAATCCTTGCTACTACTCTTGTTGTTGTTGCTGGAGTTCTTGGTGTTGTTACTACTACTACTTTGTGTTGCAGTAGCGCTTTGAAGCCCAAGTCATGGTCCACAACCTGATTGTGCTAGATGCTGTCCAAACTCTGAGCAACAAGACAATGCTGGCCCCAGTTACAATTCAAACACAATTCAAGAGATGGTTAGAGGATACAGTCCCATAGACAGTGAACACAAGCATTAAAAACAACACTTAACCCTCCACCTAAGTGTTTAGAAGACTAAAGCCTAAGAGAAAGTTCTGCCAGAAAGAACACAGCTTAATTTTCATACCCTAAACATGAAGTTGGCAAGGTGGAACAGAACAAACACCCTGCTTTGACTTGTAACTGGGTAAACAGTCGTATAAAAGTGACTGACAACATATATATACACTTGAAAAATTATCTCTTAGTGTCAGCCCTTCCACAAAAGTATTTGACTATAATAGCACTTTCAAAGTTATTTGTGTAAAGTTATCCTCATCATCACCCGGGAGCAAATGACCACACAGGAAGAGTTTTGCTTCAAGTAACTGCATACTCTTCTGTGTGGGCTATTATTCTTTTCTGCTTTGAGGTCATTAGCTAATTGTGTGTCAGAAATATAATACTCGGGGCAATCAAACGTAAATATTTGGTTGTGCATAATGTGCATAATCCATTAACAAGCACACAGAAGATTATGCTGCATTGATGGTGTGTTCTCTGTTGTGAGGATAAGAAGTTCTCTTATGGTTCTAAAAATAGATTGCTAGTAAAATGAGGAAATTTAATATGCATTAGAGAAATTGTAACAGCCCTTATAGTCAAATGTCAAAGGATGTGCAATATCATTTACAAAGCCTGCTTTCTCATGGGATCAAGATAGGTAATATGTAGGGCTGTGCGAAGCTTCGGGTGGTGATTTGATTTGGAGGAGATTCCCCCCACACAGCATGGGGTGAGGGGGGGCAGCGGGGATCGCCCCCTGCCCAGCAGCACCTGCTGAGTCGGGGCTTTTTTTTCCCCATGTGCCGGGAGCTGGGGCAGGCAGGGCAGCCATTGCCGGGATGGGAGAGCAGGCAGGGGATGGGCCTGGCCTGGCTGATTCGGAGATTCGGCTGCTGCTGCATCTCCAAATCAGATTCAGCTGAATCAAATCAGGACAGTGATTCAAATCACCGAATTGGCCGAATCTGAATCCAAAGCGAATACTAGCTGCTTTGCACAGGCCTAGTAATATGTTTTCAAATAAGTGTACCTTTTAATTTAAAAGTAAAGCAACTACATGTTACGTTGATCCAATATTCATATTTTATAAAAACAGCAATACATTGTCATGTATTATTTTTATTGCCAGAGTGCTTCAGAGCACCAACCACATTTTGGCACTCCTTTCTCCTGGCCACCATACACACACAAAACAAAAAGGCAGCTACTGCCCTCAAAAGTTAACAATATAATAATGGTAATAAAATAATTATGGCCTCACTTCTGGAAAAGATGCTTAATTGGGAATGGTACTTGATGACTGTGAAAGCTTGGCTGGGCCTATACATGAAATACCAGTTTAAAATAACAGTGCCTCTTGCACAAAAATGCAAGACAGTGACTGGGGCAAGACTGGGTTGTGCTGACAAGTCTGCCACAAAGAAAATCAAACTCTGCTAATGGCTGCAACCCATTAGGTGCAGAGAAAGTGGAGCTTGCAGTATCCAGTACCAGACCTATGACATAAGAGGATAACAGTCATGATAACAGTCCTTAACCTTCTACCACACCCAAGTGTAAAAAATAAAAGTGATGGTTAAAATTATTAGCAGAGGTCTAGCACGCTCATTACATGTATATAGCACGACTCAGAGAGCAAGCTAGAAAGTCAAATGGCCTAGGGAGAAAACTACAAACTAGAAAACTACAAACTACATATACATCTCAATTGAGCTAAGTGTCACTAACAGAAACAAAAGAATTAAAATATCCACTTCAAAGCAATCAGGACTCGTGGTAGAGGTGATGATATCTTTGATTAGACCAACTAGATCAGGGACGAGCAATTATTTTGGGCAGAGGGCTGCTTACTGAGTTTTGACAAGCCATCGAGGGCCGCATGACAGGCAGCCCAGGGCAGATAAATATTAATTTGCTAAATTTTTTAGGGGCCCCACGGGCCAGACAGAATGGCCTGGCAGGCTGCATCCGACCCCTGGGCTGCATTTTGCCTACCCCTGAACTAGATGATTGCTTTTTCCTGTAGACCAGAGGTTCTCAAACTGTGGTCTGCAGACCACCACTGGTTCACGAGCTCCATTCAGGCGGTCCACAGAAAGGTTGTGGAACAATCGAGAATATTGTACTTGTAAGGTAAGACTACTGATATTAAAATATGCGTTGTGCCCTTTGATTTGTAGAACAAAAAAAAAGTTTACTAAGGGGTTTGCGGAGACCCTCAGTAATTTTCAAGTGGTCCGCGAAAAAAGAAGTTTGAGAACCACTGCTCTAGACCAATACGTCTACAACCTGGATACCTGACACTTCAGAGCAAAGCCTGTAAGAGCCGAGGAGCCAAAGTGCACTGAAAACATGACCGTAAAATACATCCTGGTTAACACATTCCCCCTTTGACTAACACCTATTTTCCAAAGCAAACGTCTGTCTAAAGTTTTACAAATGTCTAAATGTTTATTATGCTACATCAGTGTATTCTCCTGAAACTCCCACCTATTGTATCCAGTGGCCTCTGATCTTCACTATCTCCATTTACACTTTAACTGACCTGCTTTGGTCTAATAAAAGGCATCGCATGTACCCAAAGAACCTTGTAACATCTTCCCTTAATCAAGGCATATCTCTCAAAGCAGGCATTCAATGTCTGTCAGATATCTCCACAAGCCATTTGATACAGCTAATTATTAAGCTCCATTGTTAAAATGACTACCAAAAGATAGTATTTTGTAATTAACTTCCTAAAAGGTACCTTGTTCAATTGATACTCATCCCATTTGATTCCACTCTGATCAAAGCAAAACAAACACACAAACAGGATACAATTTTAATATGTTAATTCCATTCTTGTCTGCTCTGCTTGGACCTTGATTAACCAACTATCAAGAAGAAATGCTTTGAAGTGATATAATTAAAACAGTATAAAAAGCGGGACAGAACTACCAGCAAGGTGTGCACTCCAGGGAAGAACAAGAAGCCATCCTGCACCCAGCTCACAAGTGAAGGACCCACAGTCTGTGAAAGCTGTAAAGACAAGAACCATTTCCTGCCTGCTTGGGTAAAAATCTCTTGCAGCTAAAATAATAAAAAGACTGTAATAGCTCATTTATTGAATATTAAGAAAGAGTCTTTTTCCCCCTGTCATTTAGTTTTATAGCTTGTTGGTAGTTGTTAAAGCCTTGCTGCTATTAATCAACCAAATGTTGTGTCAATTCTTAAAGCACTAGGTTTAAAAATCCAGTTTGTAAGTGCAAGGGTGCTTACCTAGAAGGAGGTGATTAAATCCCATTGACTTCAACTCAAGCATGCACTTAGGTATCTTCCTGAAGAGGGATGAACCTCAGCACATATTTAAGTGTTTTCCAAATCAGGACTGAAGAAGGGAAAAGCGACACCATGTATTTTCTTAGTCACTAAAATGATATTGCCTATACATAATGCCTATCATCTAGATGGGTCTTACTCATACAAAACTGTACATACTTCTAAAACCTACTGCACAAACTATACTCTTTCACACACATGTTAAAAATGGACCTATCCTCGGATGAAGTAGGATCATCTCTAGCGCCTAAAGAGTAATTGGTTTCAACAGTGTGCCACAAATGAGGACTTGCCTACACAGTGCGATGGACCAGCACAGATATAATGGAATAAATATTCTGCTATAGCTAAACTAGTATAACTGCTCCATGGACACTGTGCTCCAGAAGAAAAGCAGTTTTACCCCAGAGTAATTACACCTGAATAACATCACTTCTATTCCAGAATAGGTGCCCCATTGCAGCAGTACAAGTGTTCTGCTATAGCCATGCTGATTAGTTTCTCTGTGTAGAAATAACCTGAATGAGACTGATTTAAGTTTTAAACCTCTAGGGAAGGAGGGTTTCTTTGTTTTTAATCACCTTGGCAACAAAGGAAGAAAACCTGTCTCTACACAGGGGCAAAAGCAGTAACCCTTGATGATTTCTCACTGAAATACCTAAAAGTGAATAGAGGGGAGACATGCAAAGCACCTGGACGCTTCAGAGCAAGGTAAATAACATGCCATAATAAATGTATCATGTACAAATGCAGACCAGAGTAAAGGAGGAAAGAGAGAGAAAATGCATTCTCAGGGGATAATAAACATTTGTAAGAAATCTCAGGTCCTCAAATGAGCTTTCCTTTAGCAGAGAAGGTATTATTGTTTACTACCATTGAGTGCTTCACAATGTAAATGCTATGGAATAAAATGTTGAAAATGATTATTCACACCAGAGGAAGTGAGAGAGAGGTGATGGGAAAGGGTGTTCCCTCAGCCAAGAAATGAATAAACATCAGAGCATGGAACTGAGAGAAGAAGCAAGAAGCCACATGCAGAGGCCTGGAAGCTTTTGTGGACCCCAAATTTAATGTTGTACTTGCTTGCCAACGTCTGGAAGGAGGACTATGTGACTTAATAGGTATTTTCTATTTCCAGCATCTGTGAGAATGCTCAGATGAATAGGGCTTGAGAAGCGCAAAGTATTAATAGCAGTAATAAACAGGAGGTAGCTTAGCAAATGCTAATGCAAACCACAGGAAAAAATAGAGGAGTAAAAGGGGGAAAAAAAACATTCCTTGGATCTGGAAAAATATTTGAGATACATATTTTCTAAAATGTCAGCTAATTTTGGCTGCCTTGGTGTCTGGGTGCCCAACCTGAGACACATAGGTCCTGATCCCCGGAGGTGCTGAGCACATGCATCTCCATCAACAGTAGCTGCAGGTACTCAGTATCTCTGGAGGATCAGGCTCAAGATGACTCACACTGGGCAGCTGGCAAGTGAAGCACCAAAAATTAGTGAACCCTTTTGAAAATGTGGCACATTAAGCTGGCAGGTTTTGCAATTATGGGATAAAATTTCTGTATTGAACCACTACAAATAAATTCCTGTTTGCACCTATTACAGTTCAGCTGCTGCACTCCTTTTTGTCCTTGCTCCAGATACATTACTGGATTTTCCTGTTCCTACTATACACATATCTGGGAAACAGTTTTGAAGACCAGGAAACAATAATCTGTGGACATACACAAGTGGGGGAAGAACGCTGTTGGGGAGAGGGGAGAGGAAGGTGATTATTAGAGACTCATATACCTGGCTATCCAATTAAAAATAATGTTCCCACACCCTTCACAGCACTGAGGGGGGAGGGTCATCTGATCCAGTCCAGGGTCATAAATGTATGGCTCACACCCTGAATGATTACACCTCTACAAATGAGTGTCTGCCCCCCACAGCCCTCCAGCTGCTTTTAAACCTGGGGTTGGGGCAAATTTACCCGGCATCCACTCTCAGCATTAAGCTACTGTATCGTTTTGTCTCCCTCCTGACACACACATCTTTAGTTCTGGGGAAAGGAAGAGCCTGTGGGGCTGAGAGGAGCCTAATTATCCCTCCTACAGGTGAACCCCTTCTGACCTGTTCTGTTGTCATCGTGATGGGCACTGACACTGAAGCCGGGTTTTTGTCCCCCGTGGTGCCCTGGTGCTTGGTGTATTCATTGAAGTTTGTGGGTCCCTGGCAGCCCCTGCTAGGAGCTCCCTCCCCACAGGTCCCTGTGAGGCTCTCTCTCCCTGGCAGCCACTGGCTGTAGGGGCTTCTGCCTGGCTGCAAAGTGCTGGCACTCACCTGTGTGCAGGCTGGTGCTGAGGAGGGACGGAGCCTCCTGCATCCACAGGCTGCTGTTCACTCTGTTCAGGAGCACCAGCAGCAGCATCTCTACTCCCCCCCCACCGGCTTCTGTCCCCGCCTCCCTCATTGTGATACTCTCCGTTCCAACACCACCCATTGGCTAAGCTGAGGTGAACGGGGAGGGAGGGAGCGTTGCTAAGGACTCACAAGATGCTTGGTAACTGAATTCCCTTTGCGAGGTTTGCCTGGCCTGGGGTCTCACTGAGCCTGGGGAGTGGTGGCTAGTGGGCAGCCTCGGAGGGGCACTGGGGAAGTGGGGGAGAGGAGCACGGACATCCCCGTGCAGCCCCAGAAGTACACCGTCCACTACGAATAGCCTGATGAAGGGTATTTATATCCAAAAGCTTGCTAAGAATTTTTCCAACTATTTGAGTTGGTTTAATAAAAGATATCAGATTTATCTAAAGAACCTTGTCTGCCTGTGTCCTTAGTCCAACACAGCTACAACCTACACCCCTGCACCTTCCACTACCACACTTGTACAGTGCCTCTGGCATCGTGACACCCCTTACAATATAAGCAGACCCGGGCACAGGTATGGGCAAACTGGGTGGCTACCCGGGGTTCAGACAGAAATGGGGGCTGAAAATGGTAATTTTTTTCCTGTTGTCTGATTATTGTTATCATTATTTCTGGCAAAGGGGGACCCGATACTAAAAGTTTGCTGCCGGGAGTCTAGGTATGGTACTGAGTATAAGGTGAGGAGGTTGTGTGCCCTTCCCTGTGGGACCATCATGTGCCCAGCCTACCCAGGGTCTCGCTTTTCACCATGCCTACCATTGTGCCAGCATAGCATGGTGCTGTAACAGTGGGTGAGTAACACCAGTGGGTAGCATTAGGAATGATTTCTAGGAGCAAAATTGTTTCTCAGTTATTTCAGGACCCATAGACAGAACCTGGCAGCAGCCTGTAACGTCTAAACAAGGAGAATAGCATTCTGGGCTGCACAGGATATGTGACTGGATTCGATGGTGATGGACAGTTTAGCTGTTAAGGGGAGAAAGAGAGAGTCTGCCTGTCTGCTCCATTTTATGTAGCATAGATGCAAGTTCTTCTGGCACCTGGTAGGATGCCACTTATGCTCCTTATCATTTTTTGGTCATTTCTATTCTGCAACTAACTTCATATGATGAGAGTCTTATTCATCATTCTTTGTTTGGTACCAGCAGCATGCATTAAAGACAGTCTAGAACAGTGATTCTTAACCTTTTTTGTACCAGAACCCACTGGTAAACATTGATGGCCAGTCCTGACCCAGTGCCTCACACTCCTGACCCACTGTGCCCTACCCCAGCCCTCAGCCCCCGCAGTGTGTGGGGTGGGAGGAGGCAGGGGGGGGGGCCCAAGTAACCCCTTGCAGGCTAGAACTCTGCCAGCCTGCAAGGGAAAAGCCATCGTTTCCCATGTTCTTCTCCTTTAAAGGAGAATCTATTTTTAAGTTTGTTGATCCATTTTAAAAGTTTGTTCACAATCCTTTCCTATACTCTTATGACCCACTTTTGGGTCGTGACCCATGGGTTGAGAAATCCTGGTCTAGTACAGGCGTGTCAGACTCACCATCTGGCTTGGGCCAGAGCCAGACTGAGGGGCTGCTTGCAGGCTGGATCCAGCTCAGGGCACAGGGTGGCTCCAGCAGTGGTGACTCTGGCTCCTGCCTAATGCACATGGTGGCTCTAGCAGCTCCAGCTCCGGCTCTCACTCAGTGCACACAGCTCTGACACAGGTGGCTGCTGCTCCTGCCACGTGCCCCATACTAGAGCTGGAGCTGCTGCCACGCTATGTGTTTTGTGCTAGGGTGGCAGCTCCAGATCCAGCACCAAACACAGAGCAGGGACGTGGCACACAGCCATGGTAGCAGAGTCAGCAGACAGACTTGGGGGTCATGGTGGTGGCAATGAGTGAAGTAGCCAGAAGGTGAATGGGGCTGTGTCAGCCCTCGCTCAATGTCCTGCTGCTGATTGGCCCCCACTTCTGCGCCTTGGTGGTAGCCCAGCAGGCTGGATACAGTGGCTCCACTGACGCCTGCTCTAAGCTAAGTGCTGCCCATTGAAATGAATGGGAGATCTGTGTGCCCCGGAAGGAGAAGTAAAATTTACCTCCAGGCATTCATGAGCTACCCACTGACAGTACAGGAGACTATGGGTAACCCTACTTTATGCATGTTAACCAATGGTTATATTCTATTATGGTAACTTTTTGTATTCCTTCCCTGCATACCCTCATTTAGCATGCATGTTCAGAGGTCTGGGGGATAATCAGGCCTGTTCTTACTGACTGTCAACCTTTCTGTTGATAACATGAGTAATTGTAAAGGGCAGGTGGATTGGATCTTTGTGTCCCCTGGCCTTCCCTTTCCAAATCATGAAATTTGTAAGTTCACAAATGCTGCAAATAAAAATGACACAAAGATCACTGGGGAGTCAGCACTGACCGAGCTGCGTGAAGATCTGCACTGGAGTGGCTCTCAGTCCTGGAACAGGTACAGTATGCATGAGAAACAAGGCTGTGGATAGAAGTTTGTCTCTCAGTGACTTTGGGGTCTTGTGCTAGGAAGTTCCACAGTGAAGCCTGTTGTGTCTGTTCTCTGTGTATTATACCTCAAAATGGATATAATATTGTCACTTTCCTGCAGTGCTAGGCACTAGAACTTCAGGTGCTGATTCAATTTGGTGGAGATTCAGCCCGATTTGGTGGTCAAATCTCCAAATCTGAATTGAATCAGGGGACCAATTAAAAGGTCTGAATCAATTTGAAGGTCTCCAAATCAATTCAGAAAAGATTCAGAGAGCTTCAGTGATTTGGGCAGTCCCCTGCTCGCTACAGCAAGGAGGTGGACCCGGACTCTGAGCTGGTAAGTAGGGGGCGGGGGAGGGGGGGCTGAAGGAGATGGGAGGGGATCATGGGGGGACCCCCACCAGGCCCCATCCCCTGCCTGCTCCCCCAACACCCCACCCCCATGGCTGCCCCCCCTGCCTCAGTTCC
>NW_005842419.1:730664-740317 GCF_000455745.1 Alligator sinensis
GGGCTCATGACAGAGCCCCCTCACGTGGCATGGGGCAGTGGGGGGCAATGGGGATCACCCCCCCCCCACCAGGGAGAAGCTGCTGAGTGGGGCTTTTTATTTTTAAAGAGCCGGGAGCTGGGGAGGGGAGGGCAGCCATTGCAAGGGTTGGGAGAGTGGGTGGGGGATAGGGCCTGTGTGATTCAGAGATTCGGCTGATTTAGCAGTAGCCAAATCTCTGAATCAGATTCGGCTGAATCGATTCGGGACAGTGATTCGAATCACCAAATCAAATCACTGTCCCCCGAATCGGCTGAATCCGAAGCAAATATTAGCCACTTCACACAGGCCTACTAGGCACCAATCAGTTTGCTGCCTCAAGGGTGGTTATTGATACATGACCAGCTCTGCACTGGGACAGCTATATTACATCTGTCTGTGGGATGTAGCATGCAAGGAGCTTCACTGTGGTGCCTTCCAGTATGCTCCTTTGATGGTATAGACATGCTTTTACAGTTCCTGTTCCTGGTTGATATGATTTTTAGATGCAGGAAAAGAGCACTCTACGGATGCAACCCATTCAAATTTGTTGTAAATCAGGTCAGATAAGTACCATAAATCAGCTATAAAAACATGGCTGTTTGTGCATTGTGGACAGAGCATTTGGAGTGGAGACCCAACCTGTCATACATGCTGCCAAACAGGCTGGAGTTCATTTCTGTTGTTTATTTTTTGTTGCTAAGGTCTTATTAAATCATGCACAGATAGAGGACATGGAAACTGCTACAAGACGCTGTACATGACTCTTATATAGGGATTTCCCATTAGTAAGCACAGGAAACATGGCATGAGATGCAGGCAATATTCCTACTGCAGGCTTCCAGTTAAGAAATAAGACTGGTTGAGTTCTCTAGACAGCACAGCTCTCCTATCTTCATGCAGCCACAGAAGTGGGATCAGATAAGTGAACGGCAGCAGACAAGCTTCCAGGCATAAATAAAAAGTAACTAACACCAGACTCAACTTTGTGGTTACATCCAATTAATTTATTCCCCTGCCTGGGTTTCCTAACCAGGTACTAAAGAACAGCACATCAACAGGTTACCATTACAAGGTCTAGTTCTTCTCAACCTTAATCTGGTGTCATTGGATTTAACTCGACTGAAGTCAGTGGAACTGCACAAATGTAAAAGTGGGGTAAATGATGGGAGAATCATCCGTTAATTTATAATTTCTATGGAAAATAAACCCAGACATGAGCACATGTTATTGGCTGTCTGACCATGTTATCAGCAGCCCACTGCTGGAAGGGAAGCCCACCTGTGTAGTCTAGTGGTCAAGGGTTTAGGTTGTAGCCGTGTTGGTCTAAGGACATAGGCAGACAAGGTTCCTTGGGTGAATTTGATATCTTTTATTAGACCAACCCAAATAGTTGGAGAATAGTTATTAAGCAAGCAAGCTTTCGGGTTCAAAAACCCTTCGTCAGGCTAAGGAAGTTTCAGCAGTTGGTATGTGCTCTTCCTGGATGGAATGAAAAGCTTGCTTGCTTAATAACTATTCTCCAACTATTTGGGTTGGTCTAATAAAAGATATCAAATTCACCCAAGGAACCTTGTCTGTCTAGTGGTCAAGGCACTTTCCTAGGGGAGAAAAGTCCTGGATACCAGCCTCCACTCCCAGCACTGCTTCTGCATTTACATGAGACAGTCACTGATTTAAAAGAACCCAAGCCTGGGAATACTGACTGCAACCCAGGCATTCCCCTTTACAGCTGAAGGCTGTGAACACTGAGCTATACATTCTCCATCTTTTTTATTCTCCTTGACTCTTGGGTGCCCAGTGACTCAGCTTTAACACAAGGGACGGGGGGCAGAGGAACAGGGGCCCTACCTAGTCTATTCTAGAGCCCAGCCATCCTCTAGGAAATGAAAGATGTAGGTTCAAATCTCTTTAGGGTAGTAAGGGTCCAGAGCTCAAGTTTACCATATCCTGGATGAGTGCCCTACTTCTAGGCTACAGGGCAAAAGGTGAGCAGCAGCAGCAGCTTTGATCTGGATTCAGTGGTGTTGAAGTAAGTTTAACGTGCCTTTTTCCACCTCACAGCAGAGGCTTGGGATGCAGGGGGGTGTCACTGAGTCATTGTCACCTTCCCAATGTAGCTAAGTCCATGTCAGTGACACAGCTAGCTGTGACCAAAACAGGGACGGCTCTATTGCATCCCTGCATCCAGATTAGTGTGCTCCTGTCCTCATTCGATCTTTCCTGCCATGACTTTGATAGAAAACTATAGGAGAGGTTATTTTGCCTAGGAGCAGTCCTAATCCACAAATGGAAGAGCAACAAACACCACCAGTCCCGTCTCCAATTAAAGCACTTTAGATCAGTTATGGGGCCTTAGGGGCCTGAAATGGGAGTTCCTCCAGCCCCTACATCCCCACCTCAAACCTTCATTTGGTATACACTCTTCACAATCTCAGACACTTGGAACGGATCTGTACTCCTTTAATGTTGATACACAAAGTCTTATCCATGCCCAGCCTCTTAGCTGAAGGCGACAGGCTTTGCCCCAGGGATACCTATTAGTCCATTTGGGATGAGTACAAAAAAAGGTGAGCAGCTCAGTTGCACCTCACCCATCTGACACTCCACTTTTTCAGCTTTCTACTCCTCACCCCATGCCTCAGTCCTGGGAGCTTCTTATGGTCTCCTACTGGCTCTCACTTCCAATTGGGATCCATCTCTGCTGCACAGCTGGGACTTGTTGTCCTTGCCAAGAAAATAACTGGCCCCTGAATAGCTGATCGGCTGCTTGGCATCAGGGACAGTGTGGTTTTCCAGCCCTGCCCCCAACCCGACTGCCCCAGTGAGTGTCTTTGCTGCCAGCACCTGTCCTACACAGCTTCTTCGGCATGGCAGGAAATGGAAGGCAGCCTCTGCCCACCTCACTCAGCTCCAGGAGGGAACCACAGTCTGGGTGAATCAAGGGGTGGGTATGAGCAGGGCTCTCCTTCCCTTCTCCCTGGCTGCTCTGTTACAGGAGGAATTTAGCTGCCTCACAGCAACACTTTGACAATAGAGTTTAGGAGTGAGTTGGGTGCCATGGAGTGCCTACAGGTTCCTCCTGAATCCCTTCTGATCCCATTCAGAAGCCCAAGTGCAGCTGCTTAGGGAACTCTGCAGCTCAAAATGAAGGAACCTACTGAGTGTTGTAGCTGCTGGCACAGGACCATTTTGAATCGCTTAGTGGATCTTAAACTTAGCCTCCCACCTAAACTCGGTCTACATCCCATTTAGCACCTAAGGAGTTATTTTGATTGTGATCCATCCACTCAGCAGCAACAATGGGACCAAAAGAAGTCTTGCTGCTCATTCAGTTTCTATGATGTAGAGTTCACAAAGCATTCAGTCATGACTGTTTGGCTTGGCTCTATGGCGCCTAGAATCCAGGGTGGTCTCCTGTTCAAGTACTACCCAGGCCCATGACTGCATAGCTGCCAATGTCAGATGCTTTCAGTGTTGCATGACGGCAAGGACATGAGAAGTATTCTTGAAAAATAATTTGTGCAAGCCTTGGTGCTAATTATCTAAGTTATTCTCTTTCTATTCATCTCTGTGTACTTGAAACTTTGTTTTGCCGGAGTGATTGATTTTCCAGAAACCAGGGTTCCTTGCCAAAGTTTTCATTTAAGTGGCTTGCTTTGTGGCCTAGAATATAATCACCTCAAATATACATTTTACTCCCCACTCAGCCATCTGCTTTCCTGCATGGACAGGCATGACTTTCAGCTTTAGCAAAATCCTGTCTGAATCTCAGTAAAGATGGACGAGTTGCCCTTGCAAAGCCAAATACTGGTATTCTTTTTATTCAGGCAAGCTTCACTTTTATTTCAGAGGGGATTTCATGGGATTAAAACTGAAGGGCCAGACTGTACTCTTGTCTTACATCAGGGGTGAGCAAAATTGCAGATCCAGCCAGGGGCTGGACTCCATTTCCCAGCAGCCCCTGCCCACATTGCTGCAGCCAGTTTCCATGGAGACCCGGGAGCAGTGGTCCTGTGACAGCTCAGAGCCAGGGTTTCCATGGAGACCGGCCCCAGCAGCGCTGGCAGGGCACACAGCTGGGCAGAGAACTGCTCTGAGGCCGGGGGTGGGAACTTTTAATGGTGACAGTGCAGCCTGGAGCTGAGGCAGAGCTGCAATGGATCTCAGCTCTGTCCCAGCTCTGGACCACAATGTCACCGCCACAAGATCCCAGCCCCAGAGCAGCTCCCCACCCAGCCTTGTGCAGTCTTGTGCCCCACCAACGCTGCTGGGGCCAGTCTCCATGGAAACCCTGGCTCTGTGCTGTTATGGTGCCACCACTCCTGGGGTTTCCATGGAAACTGGCCACAGCGACACGGGCTGGGGCTTCTGGGAAATGGAATCTGATTTGACCTGCAAGTCGGCTTTGCCCACCCCGTCTTACATGGTAGAGCTGTGGAGTACAAGGAAATAACTTCTGTGCTGAACCTATCCAGACCTAGGGGCCATGTACTTGTTGAACCATGGTTTGTGGGGCATAGGTATAATAGCTTGGGCCCTGACTTATCACTTCAGTCACTGGGACTAAGACAAAGGAAAAGTAGACTGTAACCTTCCCTGCTACAACCTCTTTGGTCTCCAAAGCTGCTCCTCGTAGAGCAAGTCCAGCTTTTCCCTTGCTTAGCCCTCAGAAGGGTTGGCTCAGCCTGTCTCCATGAGACAGCTGTACCAATTCAATCAAATGCATTAAGAATTAGATGTAGATGGATAGCTGAATGGATGGCTGATTTGATCCTAAGAGTTCAGTAGCACATTATTGAGCTTGTTACCACTAAATGTGACAAGAATAAATCATTTGAAATCCTGGCAGAGCTTTCACAATTGAACCATCATCCACTAAACTATAGGCTCCCATTTCTGGCACCAAAGGAAACCGCGTAACATTTTCACATGGTTAAGATGCAGTTAAACTTGTGTGACTGCAGCACATATGTTAGCATCTGTAATAATTTTAGTGTCAATGGGGGCATTTTTAGGAGTGCTTATGTGAAATTTAGCAAAAACTCCACTGCAAGTCAAATGGACTTTTACTTCTAAAACCTTTAGGCACTTTTTGAAACTCTCCTCCAAGAGTTGTTTATTTTAGTAGCCTCCTAATAAATTATTGAGTAAGAAAAATGAAAAAATCCTACCCATTGTGACAAATGTAATCACAGTCTATTACTGAGAAGGTTATGAGAAGATTCTTTAGTTGATGCTTTTCACATATTTCTTTACATAAACCAATTTTGGCATCAGTAAGCTATACTTTAGTAGGGAATAAATACATTATTTGAATTAAAGCCTCCTTATAGATGCTTTAAGCCACAGCAGGCTTGAGGCAATGGGTTCTGGCTCCTGTTCTGTAAATTAGTGTCCTAATTGCTGTGTACAGTGCTACAAGAAAAATATGCTTTAAAATGTGTCAGACAAGCAAGAAGGTCACTCACATAAAGCTATTACAATGTAAAGCTGCTATAATTACAGAAGTGATACACGAATAATCAGCAAATGGAGTCACATACACTCACTGTTTTACAGCCCTCTAAACGTTTAGACATTGGCAAGAAAAGAGACAAGGACAATGGAAGAAGAGGCAAGAATTCTTGTGGGTGATATCTTTTATTGGACCAACTGCATGGTTGGGATACCCAAAAGCTTGCCTATGTTTATCTCACTGCCCATCTTCAGGCTTCTGGGAGAGAGAGCAGAAGTAGTAGAGGGAACAAAATCTTGTGTAAATTCGATATGGTATATCTGGCCTCTTAGGCACCTGACCACTGAAAAGGACCATGACATAAATTATGTTCAGGCTTTATAAAACTTGAAATCATTTCAGTTATCAATTGGCTTATATGCCAGGCCATGAATACTAAACTACATCCTGTTTATGAACTGGTCCAAATCCCATTTAAATTCATAAAAAGTTACTTACTGAATTCACTGGCAACTGCATCAGCCATAGGGATGTGCCATTTACAAAGGGTGTGAAGATCTAAGGTTTCTAATGTCCTGGAGTGTGGCACATGACTGCGGATTGCACATCAGGGATCATATACCTAGGAACCCTTTTCACATTTAGAGCATTTTAAGAGTTTTTGATAGTGACTTCACATTTAAGTCTACAATTCCCTGTCCCTTGTTAATGCTTTCCCCTTTCTATTAAAGGAGAAATATTCTAATTGTAATGAGTTGGAAGAAGGTGTGTGTGTGTGGGGGGGTGGGATGTAGCTTTCTGTCAAGCAGGGTTTAGGGTGAATTTTTGCTAGTTATATATATTGTTAAGACCTGAGAACCAGAAAAGTAATCAGTTTCCTGATGTTCTCTTTGAAATATCATACTCAATAAATGATTAAGCATGGGCCTCACTTTAAGAATGTGAGGAGCACCATTTATTCAATTAAACTTACTCATGAACTTGAAGTGAAGCATGTGCTTAAATTTTTGGCTAAATAGAAATGGGATGATTTATCTCTCATGTACTTGCTTGAGTGCCTAACTCAAATAAGGCCTTAGTGGCTGATTTCATGTTGCATGTATTTATCATCCTTTTTTAATCAAATGTGAAAATAATTAGTACGCTAGGAAGGCCATCTTTAAACTGGTATGTCTTTTGTTTCCTTGTGAGTCATTGGATTCCTTTTCTTTGAGTGCACGAAGGAACTCTTTTATGACAGGTTATTCTTCATTTTGTACCATCTCAGTAAGGATTTCATTTTTGGAGACAGATGTATATTTTACTCCTCTCACATTCAGGCTGCCTGATGGACAGCAAAGGATTGTTCTTTCTACATCGCCAATAAGAACTGCATCAGCTTTTGTCTCCCTTACATAAAAGAAGAAGTGAGTGGAGTTTTGTCATAGCAAGTACCCACAGACTGCGCCAGAAAATAAATAAACCCTGTGGAAATTGTTTTTAAAAAGAAAAGAAAATATCCCTCTTTGGCTCCTCTCTCACTGAGTAGCACTGTCAAGGTGATCTTTCCATGGCAACATAAACAGTCTTGTCAATGGTATTAAACATTAATGAAAGAGCAATTCATCTCTCCATCCACACATATGCACAAAACCCCACTTGTCTTTTCATTGTTGTCCTGGAAGAATGTGACAGGGCTGGAAAAAGCCCTCCTTCAACTGAGATGTAATGGGAAGACATGTGATGGCTTTGTCTTAGGGCTTGTTCACATAAAGAAATTTACAGACAGAACCATGCTAGTATTGTATCTCACCAGTTGTGTAGTTCCACGAGTGTCCACATACGTTGCTAGAGTAGATCTATAATGATATACTGGCATAGTTAAGTTGGTAATTTTCCCTGTGTAGACATGTCCTTAATCAAACGGATGTGCCAGTTCAGAGTGAAGACATGTTATTGTGAACAAACACCACAGTAAATACACTAAATGGTTTTTTTAAGGTTTTTTGTTTGTTTGTTTTGGTTTTGTTTGTTTTTTGCAAAAGTTACTTTCTATTGCAACAGATTTGGAGGAAGTTACATAAATATATTATTGTGAACTGCCAGACATTCAATTTCCTCAGTGCCATTACTACTACTACTGCTGCTACTACTGCTACTACTACTACTACTATTAATTCTACAACAGTACCTGGAGGCCTGAATTGTGACTAGGTCCCCATTATGCCAGGCAGGCACTATAGGAACATTTGGCAAGGAACAGCCCACTGCCTAAAAATGCCTTCTAACTCCCCAGCCCAGCCTCTGGCTTCTTTACTTTTCATTCCATGCAAGAAGAGCACACACCAACTGCTGAAACTTCCTTAGCCTGAAGAAGGGTTTTTGAAGCCAAAAGCTTGCTTAATAACTATTCTCCAACTATTTGGGTTGGTCTAATAAAAGATATCAGATTCTCCCAAGGAACCTTGTCTGCCTATGTCCTTAGACGAACACGGCTACAACCTACACCCCTACAATCTAACTAAGAAGACAGACAGAGGGTGGGAGCTGTACCGACTTGCCCATGATCACAGAGAGGGACAGTGGCAGAGGCAGAAACAGAATGCAGCTATCACTTACTTTGAGACTGCTGCCCTATCTACTAAGCCATGCTGTCTCCCCTTGCATACCTCAGTAATCAGTCTTGTGCCTAGTTTTGCTTAATGGTTAGAGACAGACATTATACATAAACCAGTTAAGTGATCAGAAATTGGTTTAAATCTATAACAGAACAGATGTTCAGTGCACATAAACCAGTTTCAAAATGGCTGAAATCAATTTGAGATAAACCTGCTTAAATGTAGTATCAGACTTTACTTATTTGGGTCAAACTGGTTTATGCAATGTCTGTCCCAGACCCCTTCCTGGTTTAACTTAAACCAGAGACACCCAGCATCCTAGATGCTTTTCAGCCCTGGGTGGGGCTCTCAACTCCACAGCAGAGCTGGCCCCACCCCTCTGCTCCCTGGCTAGAGCTCGGCAGAGACTTTCAGGCACAGCAGCATCTGCCTGGCTTCCCCTGGGCCCAGCACCCACCTCGCCACTCGCTGGTCAAGCAGAGATCCCTCCCTCCTCTCTCCCACAGCACAGACCATAGCAGTATGTGGTATGCTAGCTAATGCTGAGAGGTGTCTGTGTAAGGTGGACAGGACAGTGTCCATTTAGGGCTTTTTGGAGCTAATCAGCAGGTAGCTGGTAATGTCCCTCTGTTCCTTCCTTGGAAAAAGTTGTTTAAGAAGAGCTTGAACTAATGAGAGAGGCTTTTGTTTTGCTGATGAGCTAATACATGCTGTGTAACTCCCTGCTGTGTAAGTAAATGGTGTGTAACTCCCTGCTGGCTCCATCACTGGTCAGAAGAGCAGCAAGTTGGGGGGGGGGACCCCCCTCCCTAATCACAGTGTCCTGTGGGGGCCTGGCTATGCCCCACCTCAGCTCAGCACTGTGAAAGGAAAGGGAGGGCTGATCTAGTGCCCCCCGGCTTCTAGCCTGAGTCACTGCAGGCATGTGCCTGCATTTCTTCAGTCTAGAGGGGATGCCTGTGCACTTGTAAACTGTTTCAGCCTAGCCGGGTTAGTTTAACCTGAAAGACTGAATCAATTCATGCTCAGGCTTTTTGAATGTCTGTCCCTAACCAATATGCTCAGTAGTAACCTTGGTAAAAGAAGTAAAAGTGTGTGGCTATGATATGCTAATGACACAAAATTGGGGGCATTGTAAAGTCCTTCTGCAAATACACAGTGAGCAAAAGGAAGGTGCAGCATAACACAGGGGCCCTGCAGGATGAATCAGAACAGTTTGGTTGATGGAAGGAAAAAGGCAGAGCTCTTCAGTGAGTTCTTTGCTTCAGTATTCCTAAGTACTGACCAAGATAGTTCCCCCACCTTGAACATAGACAGATGTCCAAAAGGCACCAGACTGCCAAAGGTTAGTGCTGACTTAGTTAAGGAGCACTTGGAAGGGCTGGATGGTGTCGCGAATCAGAGCAGCAGCCGGCAGCCGCCTGACTCACACCGGAATGTTTAGATTTAGAGCTCGGCAGGCGGGTAGTGATGGATGGAGTGGAATTAACCAGGCACAGACGCGTGTAGGTTACAGGAGTTTGTTTACTTACGTCGCCTAGATAGTGATGGACGACGCAGGCGAGCCTTTGTTCCGTTAC
>NW_005842419.1:740608-748122 GCF_000455745.1 Alligator sinensis
TTAGGTTTCTCTACCTGTTACGTGTGTGCTACGTGTGAGGAGCTTACGCTTATCTTTGACCAATTATATATAGTTTCCCCTAGCATTTTATTTCAGCTGACCAATTATCTGTAGTACACCACCAGCGTTTTGTTTCAAGGAATTTCTTGGCAGGGAAGTCTTTTAACCCTTAATCGTCAAAATGAGGATGATTTGAATGGTATCCCTTGCTCAGTGGCATGGGCACAAGTTAATTGGGTTATGACAGATGGGTACAAGTCAGCTGGCCCAGATGACCTCCATCCACAGGTGCTGAAGGAATTGGCCAGTGTCATAGCTGAGCCACTGGCACAGCTGTTTGAGCACTCATGGTGCTCCAGCCAGGTCCCTGAGGACTGGAAAAGGGCCAATGTGGTGCCCATTTTTAAGAAAGGGAGAAGGGATGAGCGGGTAACTTTAGGCCAGTCAGTCTTACTTCTATCCCTGGGAAAATACTGGAAAAAATCATCAAAGAGCACATTTGTGAAGGCCCAGCAGGGGAAATGATGCTGAAAGGAAACCAGCATGGATTCATCACAGGTAGATCCTGCCTGACAAACCTGATAGCCTTTAATGGCCAGGTCACACACTGCCTTGACACAGGAGCTGAGGCTGATGTCATCTACCTGGATTTTAAGAAGGCTTCGACACAGTTTCGCAGCCTATTGTCATAGGGAAGCTAGAAGGCTGTGGAGTGGATACTTAAACAGTCAGGTGGGTGGCCAACTGGCTTAGGGACCACACCTAGAGAGTGGTGGTGGTCAGGTTGTTCTCAGCCTGGAAGGAGGTGGGCAGTGGGGTCCCTCAGGGTTCGGTCCTTGGACCGGTGTTATTTAATATCTTCATCAGTGATTTGGACGAGGGTGTGGACAGCACCCTCTCCAAGTTCACATATGATACCAAGTTATGGGTCAAAGTTAACACACTGGAGGGCAGGGAGCAGATACAGGCTGATCTGGACAGGTTGGATCAATGGGCAGAACGAAATAGGATGCAATTCAACAAAGATAAATGTAAGGCACTCCACATAGGGAGGAGTTATCCCCAGCACACGCATAAGTTGGGGGATGACCTTCTCAGCAGCTCAGCGGCTGAGAGGGATCTTGGAGTCATAGCTGACTCCAAGATGAACATGAGATGGCAGTGTAATGAGGCCATCAACAAGGCCAATCGCACCTTGTTGTGTATTAGCAGATGCATGACCAACAGATCAAGGGAGGTGATGCTCCTCCTCTATGCAGCATTGGAGGAGTACAGTTCGAGTACTGTGTCCAGTTTTGGGTGCCACACTTCAAGAGGGACACAGAGGATCTGGAGAGGGTTCAGAGGAGGGCCACCCACATGATTAGTAGCCTCCATGAAAGACCCTACGAGGAGAGGTTGAGAGATCTGGATCTCTTCAGCCTTCATAAGAGATGTCTGAGGGGAGACCTTGAGGTCTTCAAGAGGAGGCTTGATAGTCTTCTGGCTGGGGTCATCTGACCTCGGTCCTCTTTCCTGCCAGGGGCAGGGGGTCGGACACAATGATCCTTTGTGGTTGACTCGACAGTCTATGAATCTATGAATAAATATAGGGCAAGATTGGGATATCGTATAAAAAGAACTGAATGACCAAGAAGGGTGAAATAATAGAAATAGGATGAAAATCAACAGGACCAAAATACTAGTTTATGTACTTCAGGACTAATAACAAAAACTTTCTGCTGTAAGCTGTTGGCTCATTAGTTGGAAAGGACTGAGTAGAAGAATGTGGGAAAACTTGCTGATGCCAAGGGGTGATGCTCTATTCTCTCCTGGTCACCTAAATAGTAATTTTTGGTTGCTTACAGGGCATTTTTGGCTTTTAAGTGCCTAGAAGAATTCTGTTCCTGGTTGCACAGTCTTGCACACATGGAAAACTACTTGTGACCATATAATAGCACAGACTGGCAAGCAGGAGAGTTATACTATCTTCCACCCCTCCCCACAACCAACTGGGGTGCTCACCTGAGAAACCAAAGGAACTGGATTCTAGGCCACTCCTCACCCAAACAAAGCCTGAACTTGTATCTCTCAAGCTTGCCAGCACACCAGTAATCCCTGCACTACAGATTAGCCCTTCTCTAATATCTTTTCTGAAAATGGTCACCTAGGTAGCTGTGAGCAGGAGGTATGTCAGAGATATGTGGAGCCAGAAGGATGATCACAAGACCAAGTGTGTAAGGCTCAGTGACATGGATGCTGTTCTGGGATTGAAAGGGTCCTGGTTCCAACTGGGGCCCTTGCTCCAGTGAAGCAGAAGGAGTACTCTTTTGCACTGCCCTCCATCTATTTTTTCCAATGACGATGATAGTGGCTCAGCTTAAAGGGTGTACTGGAAAAGAGCCTAATTAAAGGCTGACCAGTGATGTGGTGTTTAGAGTACTGTTCTGGGAGGTCAGAGATACCCATGTTCAGACCCTTCTGGCTGAGGAAGGCCTAAAACACAGATCTCTAGATTCCCAAGTGCATACCCTAACCCCTAAGCTCTGGGGCAAAAGAAGAAGAACCACCCTTTTCTGTTCCCCAGTCTGAGTACAGGAGTCATGGGTTTTGGCTGGCTCCAGTATCAGGTGTCTCAGGCCCCTGGCAGATATTATTTCCCTCAAACAACAGATACTGTTGCTGGATGGAAACTGTTGCTTTTGTTACCTGCTTCAGGTTCACAGATCAAGCTATCCAGAAGGGAAAATGGCCTGAGAACTTGCTCTGCCAGAACTTGCCAGCAAGACCATGCTGCTGCACACGCTGCTTCCAAATGAGAAATTGTCCATGGCTAGCCAGCTGTGAGGGGTCAATGGAGCAGTTACAGGTTATTGCTCCACCTCTCTACTGCAGCTGCTGGTTTTTTGCTGCAGGCAAAAGAAAAAAAGTTTTCTGCCTTCTGAAAAAAAAAGTGTGTTTTATGGGGGGAGCAGGGGGAGGAAGAAGAGGGGAGTTGTTGAAATGTCGTATTCCAGTAAATATAGTAGCTAGCCAGGATGGAATAGAATGTCAGCCTGGATGACTATGCAGTAGAGTTGTAAAAAAGCTATATTACACCTTAAATGCATCGAGGTATTTCCAAAACAGCCAAGGAAGTATAATAAATACATCTGCTTATACATGCACTATATGTATGTAGGGGTAGGGGGAGGGTAAACACCATTAAAGAAGAGGAGTTATTAAGTTTAAAGACAATGTTGGTACAAGAATAAATAGGTATAACTCTAGCCAAGTTACGTTCTGATTTTCCTATTAAATCTGCCTATAAATTAGGGGAAACTTTACAGCCACTAATGAGTGTACTCAGGGGGCCGGGAGTGGTTAGGGAGGAATCACTGGGACACAGTCAAGACTCCCAAAGGAAGTATCCACTGCTGATTAAGTTTTGCTATAGTTTGGCACTGCTCCAAGGGCCTCTGGGTGTAACCAAAACCTTAGGCACTTGGGATCTATTTATCTGAACCTCCTAGAATGTATAAGGTCTTGGATCAATGGTTCCAGTATCAGCCTATCACTAATGCACATTCCAAACACAAGTACTGCTTATATCTATGTATTATTTATTTTAAAATATAATCTAGTTTGTGCTTAGCACTGGGTATATGAGAGATATTGTCCCTGGTGAAATAAGATTACTTTTTAAATGGTTATACACATGGAAAAGGAGCCACTATTGCCTGCATTCCTTTGATACTATACCTCAGCTTTTGTCATCTACCTCCAGGTGCCACTTCATGTTATCAAATTTAGGAGCTGTTTGTTCAATGGGGGGGTTATCAAGATAAAACATGTATATTTTAAAGCACTGCAGCCTGTAATACTGATGGTAACTCTGCTTATCAAATAAAACCACCATATATATCTTTGTTGACTTTTTGCATTTCATTGAAACTGCATGAAGAAAAAAAAAAGCCAATCTTACATCTTGCTTGTAGCGGAAGTGGGTCACATCTGATATTCTAGTGCTGAACAGTCTTGACCTTTGAGAAAGTTTGGATGTATTACCCAAATGTCTCAGTAGCCATTTTTGCTATAATCGGCTGAACCAAACTCCCACAGAAGAGCACATCAACAAACCTTGTGGGGAAAGCTGTGTACAGGTCAAGGTCCAATCTGGACAGTCTAGTAAAGTTCCAGTAGGGTTTTGGTGTACCAGTTGTTGGACTCTGAAGATTACAAAGGGATGGTTACAATTTTTTGAAAAACACCATTATTTTCATTTAAACTTTAAAAATTCAAATAGTTCTAACAGTATTAGCTTTGGTAAAATGTCCTGATTTTATTTTTTAAATTTAAATCGCAAAGCTTAAATGTAGCAGACCAAATCTGCTACTTAAAATCTCTTCAACGTCGGTGACCCACCAAACAAAGGTAACATTTCTTTCCAGCATTGCTCTGTAACAGATTTTAGAACCATCGTTAAGATGTCATCACGTAAATGTTTTGCTTAGTACTTAATCTCACATTACATGTGATTTTTATCCTCAGCACACTGCGGTCCACTTAGCCAGATGGAGTATGTGATGCGTATTTAAAAAACAACAGAATAGAGGTGACTGTTAGATTTATTCCTCCATATGTGACAAGTATTTCCAAACAGTTTAGATAAAAGGTGTGTCCTGACAGGTTCCTGAACATTCACCAGAGTAAGGTTTATCATGGCAGGCACTGGAGAGATGAAAGATTCTCAAATTAATTTGGCGGGGTGACCTATTTGAAGATGGTGTTTAGAGCATGCAGCTTAGTAAGGTGGGATCCTTTGCCTTGGAGCCCTGGACACAAAACAAGGTTCTGCTCCAAAGGGGGCCAAAGGGCCAGCTTTTGGCTGGAGTGTGAGGCTATGGTTTTTATTTTCAAACTAGCTTCATCAAGCAGGATGACATTTAAGTTCAATGATGCATGGTGCCTTATTCCCTGAGGCTCCTTGGCACATTCCAGCCTATGGCATGCCAGGAAAGGTATAATTACAATGTAAGGCATAAATACTTCACTTCAGTTTGGCACAAGGAGAGGTTGCTGTGCTGAGGCCCAAAAAGAGATCAAGAAGTTTGGGCCACGTGCTTTTTAAGATAGGTACCATGCACATTTATCCCACAAAGATGCCAACAGGAGGAATGTGCAGAGGGGAAGAATAGACGGAGGAGACTATGGCTGTCATGAGCTGACAATTAATTCTGCTTTGTCAAGAACCTTATGTCAGAGTCCATGGGCTGAATGCTGGAAGCTCCTCATTAGTACACTTTTCAAATGCTTTCATTTGCCTCCTGTCATGCTGGAGGCCAAATCTAGGGCCTACCTCAGGATTGGGAGACACAGCTGAGGTCCAAAGGGAGCATACCAAGTCAGAGTGTAGGGAAGCCAGAAGATCGAGCTAGGAAACCAAGTCCGAGATCCAGAGGGTCAGACAGAGTGCAGGGTCAGGAAGTGGCCAGATCAGGTATCCAGGAAATCAGACCAGAATTGGGTCAGGTATCCAAAGGGTCAGGCGAAACTCAGGATCCATGGGCAAGCTGGGTCAGATATCCAGAGAGTCTGCCAGGAAGCCAGTAGCAGCACAAGCCAAGGATGCAGCAGTCTAGGAGCAAGGTTGAATCTTGTTGCTCAGACACTTCCTCTTCCTGCTCAGGAGTTAATATTGGAAGGGATGAGGGGTCAGCTGACCCTTGCTGGCCACTTTTGTGGTAGGGAGTGGGCATATAGCTAGGCCCAGCTGGAGGGCTTTGGCTACCTGTGTCCACCCATATGCTTTGCTGGGGAGGTGGCAGACCAGGATGAGTAGCTATGCCAGGCAGGATGAGGCCACAGCCTGAGACCTCAGCAGTTCTTTCCAGCTAAACTTAGTGGAGGACTGTGCTTTTCCTACCCCTTTCTTTAAACCTGGGGGTGTAGAACAAGCTGGGATATAATACTCTTTGTTCATTCTCTGGGGCAAATGCTCAGGCCTCTGCTTACAGACCTCAGAGAGGCTCAGCATGTCCATGCTATAGTCAAAAGGTGTTGAAGTAGCTCATGGAGACAGACCTAACTTTCAATTAATTGGCTCCGATAGTGCAAGGGGTGTGGACAGGCACCGAGCTCGGCATGGGCTGCAGAACCCATCTGAGAAACAGTAAAGACCTGAGCGGGCATCCCATGCTGAGCACCACGCTGCCAAGCCTTCTCTGCTGGATGTACCTGACAGTTTGTTGAAAGCTAGCTCAAGTATGTCCACACAAACTGGAGTCACAGCGGTGTAGACACATTTCCTCAGACATTTGATTTTTCTTGGTACGCAAGCAGAATGTGCTGCATTATGACACTGAAGCAGCACAAGTAAAGAGATAAAGCAGGTTCCTCTAGGAGGATATATTGCCAGGAATGTAAATACCACCTTGCACTGACCACACACTCAAGTCTAGATGCTGTATGATGAGTCAGCTGCAACAGCTCATTGTCACAGTGCCAAAGGGTGCAGCTTGCCTACCCTGTGAAAGGCTAATTCACAGTACAATTGGTTTATGTCCAGGGCCTCCTGTTTCCTAGCACAGAGCAGGGGCAAGAGAGAGAACACTAGATCCTTCTCTCTATGCCCTTGCTAGCCAATACTCCACGCAGTGCAGCTTTGGGTACGCAGAGCCAGGCATGGAGGTCTGCTATTGCTGAGGAAATAACTTCCCCCTTCCTTAAACCTTATAGGGCCACCACCTGCATGCAGCAGTTAGAATTTATATGGTCCCCAAATTTCCCATAGCATGGCTATTCATATTCCTCATGCACACTGATAGGGTAGAGCTCATGGGCCCTGAATAGCACTGAGAAGCTGACAGTTAAATGCCACAAAAGGTATTTTGTTGATGAGCCCTTAATTGCTGAGCTAACTGTTAGCAGGGTGCTCTAATTGTCTGTGTTCCCACTATGACACAAAAGGTCAGCAGTAATCCAGCAACTGAATGCACAGCTCACAAGCTGGGACACATTCCCTCGTCAAAAGTTAACTAACTGTACACAGCAGTGCACGGCTCGTGGGGAGAGCTCAGTTCCATGGAACTATATACCTGAGTACACACACGCCAGACAAACGTAGGAGCCACTACATATGGTTTGATATTAAAAATCCAGTAATGCCCTGCTTGCCTACGTTTGCTGCTTGTGAAACCATGTCTAATACCACCAGCCTAAGCAGAAATTCTGTGATCTTGCCCTGCAACTGAAAACTGATTATAAAAATGGCAACATAGGACTTCCTGCTTGTTGCCTCTCTAGCTCTAGGGCAAACATACTCAGTTTACCAGTAAAACAGCTGTTGTTTGCTAAACTCCCTCTGGGATTTTAGTCAAAGTAGGTTCTTTCTGTCCATGTGCAACAGTCAGTGATAATAGTACAGAGGAGATAACCTGCTGCCATTTACTCCTGCAGACAGGTATAAATAGGTGTAGACTTTGTTCCTTCAATAGGAAATCAATTAAAAATTCAAGTGATGATGTCCAAGCCAGAACACAACCCAGCTGCCTTTT
>NW_005842419.1:748140-763378 GCF_000455745.1 Alligator sinensis
CAGGAATCCTTGATTTTACATTCATAAAGATAAAGTTAGTAGGTGTTTGTGAACCTGTAGAGATCTCAAGTCTTCTCAATCAATTAAAAGAGTAGAGAAATATGCCAGGAAAAATTTGCTTTTTTCACTGTTTGTTTAGAGATCTGATTCCATTATGTAGCGCAAGTGATAGGAAATCATCACTAATAGCTTTATATCCAGCTAAGTGGAGGTGGAGCAGACAGTAGAAATACCAAAGCATGAGCACAGTAGACAGGTAACAGGCAGCACCGTACCTAGACTCCTGGCAGCCCCAGGTGAACTTTTAGTATCAGGCCCCCCTTCACCAGAGATAATGATAATAATAATAAAAATAATTACCATTTTCGGTCCCCCTTTCTGTCTGGGCCCCGGGCAGCTGCCCGGTTCACCCATGCCTGTGTCCAGCCCTCGAAACAGGAAATAAAGCCTTAAACTAGTTTGCAACCCGTCCTGGTCAATAGCAACCAAAAATAGAGGCAAACTCTGTATGTTGATCTACTGCACAGATACCCACCCCACAGTTGGTATCTTTGGAGAAAAACCGAGCACTGAATGTACTGACACATGAGGACAGATGATCTGGGCTCTGCAAAAACTGCATACTTGACAGACAAGGCACAGGATGGGAATGAAGAACTGAGGGGAGAGAAAGTCAAGGAGCAAATCACTGGCACAATCAGAACTAGAACCCAGATGAAGTTGGTCCACTATAGCTCCAAATTCATCTTCTTACCCCTGTGGTTGGGTCCTCCAAAAGATGAGTGGGACCAGTTTTCAAGGCAGACCTAGCAGGCCTGGGTACTGTGGAGTAATGGGTAATGATCATGACCCAGCTCTTACCCCCTCAATTCTCACAGAAATTTTCTGCACACAGATCTTGACTTCCTAAATAAAAGATGTAGCTAGCTGGGTTAGTCTGAATCAGACAGAAGGCAGATCAGGGTGACACCTTAGAGGCTAACTTGTTCAGAAAGGAATACGTTTTCACCATAGCATCTGATGAAGTAGGCTCTTGCCTACAAAAACTTAAGCTAGTTTGGACCAGTTAGTCTCTAAGAGCACCTATACACATGTACGGCAGATTAATTGAGTCTGCTGGAGTGTGCTAATTAGGTGTTCTAAACCACCCCCTGTTGCTGCAGGAGCCTGGGCTGGCAAGGGATTGGAGGCTACAAGAGCCAGGACTGGCACAGGCAACAAAGGATGCACATGATACCCCCTTTGTCCTACAGTCCCCAAGAACTGCGCTGTAAGTTGAGGGCCTGCCAAGAACAGAGCCACAGCTGAAGCATAACCCTGTTTCTGATGACCTTGAGCTTTGTGGATCGCTGTGATCTTCCAGGCTTGGAATCAAAACCCTGTTTCCCTGAGAAGCACCACTGAAGTTAATGGGTCCCTGCCCATAGGATCTGTGGAGAATTGAACTCGGAAGAGGTTCTCACAAAAGTCACTTGAAACTAGCTGTTATGTTGTGTCAAGAATCTTGCTGCACAGTGCAGACTCGCCCATGCCTGGGTCCTGGTAACAGGAGATAAAGCCTTAAACTAGTTTGCAACCAGTCCTGGTCAGTAGCAACCAAAAATAGAGGCAAACGCTGTATGTTGATCTACTGCACAAATACCCACCCCACAGTTGGTATCTTTGGAGAAAAAATGAATCAGGCCTCTGTCAGACTCGTAGGCTCTGAGTGATTCCTGAACAGCCCAGGACTGTACTTTGCAGCATCAGCACTTCCAACATCCATCCTACAAACCATTACTCACTTATGTATCCTACAACTACTCATATGAGATAGGGACACTTGCAAGTAAATGCTGGCTGTATCAAGTTCAAAATCCAACACATAGGAGTCACAGGTCTGAAGAATATTACAGCCTTGTATAGTAAAGCCTCAAATGCATATCTTGGCAGTCGTCTCTCAAAGAAAGCCAACATCAATGGGGAGATCCAGTATAGGATCTGATTTGCCAGCTCTGCCTTTGGAAGACTGAATCATCCTGCGTTCAATGATCACGACATCAGGGCTTAAACAAAGCTCCTACTATATAAGGCTGTGATAATCCCAACTTTTCTCTATGGCTGTGAAGCTTGAGTGACCTACAAAGACCTTCTGAAAAGTCTGGAATGCCATCACCAGTGCTACCTCTGGAAAATCCTCGGCATTAAGTGGGAGGATCATTGCACAAATGCCAGTGTCCTCATTGATGCTAACACCACTAGTATGGAAACAATGATTATTCAACATCAGTTGCAGTGGACAGGATAGTGCGTGTGCATGCCTGTTGTATGCTTACTGAAACAAGTGCTATATTCTCAACTCAGGCAAGGACAAAGGACACGCAGGGGCCAGAGGAAACCCTTCCAGGACACCGTCAAGAAGAACATTACGAAGTGTGGCATTGACACCACAAATTGGGAAAAACTAGCCCAGGACAGGACTACATGGCAACGCCTTATGACAGAAGGTACATCTTACTTTGAGGGAAACTCTCATGCTGGAGGTAGAAAAATGACAGAAACAGAAGGAAAGGAAACAAGACTGAGAAATCCGTGGTCCAACCCTCCCTTTAACCACCACCTGTAGTGTTTGCCAGAAAGTCTGTGGCTCTAGGATTGGCCTTCTTGGCCATCAACGGACTCATCTGCAACCCTTTACTTGACCCGTGGGAGTGATCCTCCTTGACCATGAAGGACTGCTGCCACCACTGCCAACAACGAAAACTCCAAATGCTATTTCAATCTATACTGGCAATGCTCGAACAGTTACAAAAGTGTGCAACGTACGCAGTTGTACTTTTTAAGTAGGTCCATGTAACTTCCTATCTTGCACTCCCACAGAGGAGAGGAACCGAGAAAAATACCATATTTCCTAGTGCATGAGATGCATCCACCATGCACAGAAAAATCAAAGGAAAAAAAAAGATTTAAACATAAATTTGATTGCATTTTGGTCACCATTTATTACAGTGATTTCTTTTATTCTTTGTTATGTAGCTTCAGTGTAAAAGACCCACCTTAAATTTTTCAGAAAAAAAAAGTTATACACTGGAACACATGCTACATTTCAGAGTTTGTTTGGGGTTTTTTTAGTCCTGCTCATCTCCAATGTTATTTGGTTGATTGGTTTAAACATATAAGGAAAGTATCACTGAAAAAAAAAAAAAGTCTTTGAGCAGAGTACAACCTCTTGTCTATTTGGCCCAGGAAGGTGAAGTAGGGTATGCAGTCAAGAATCAACCCCTTGCAGACAAGGTTTTTCACTGACATTATTTTAGCAGGAACATCTGTGAGGATATAACAGCTCCCAGCAATCAGCAGCAATTCCTTAAAAACAGACTTTCAAGCTGGAGCACAGAACATGTTTATTTAAAGCCAAGTGTGTATAAAATTGCTCCACACATTCTTCAGTCATGTGCTAATCCTATTGTTGTGTCACTGGTTTCTTTTAAGTACTTAATGTCACTTTTCAGGAGTCTGAATGCCAACTGAGGCACTGTGAATATTAGTTTATTGTTGTTGTTATTATCTACAGTTCATAATACTCATTAGCAATACAGGACTGACCATCACAACTCTTTCCACAGACAAAACTGCCTGCTGACTTTAACAGTAGTGAGTCATGCCCTTTCCTATTCTAGACAGGGGCTCGAACCTAAACCACACACCCACACACTGCTAAAATTTGGGTCAGGACTAAGCGGTGTAGCCAGGCTGTTTTGGAGCTTTCCAAAGTGTAACTGGTATTCCTTCTGTTTTCTTAGCACTATGTTTTTTACTTCTCTGCAGTCAGAAGAGAAAATAGTCATTTTGAGTTCAGTTCAGTGCAATCTGTCAACAAAGGCACATACTACACCTTGTCTCAAAAATACTTTAATTTTGTTCTTTTTTGTTGTATTATTCTCTTCATCTGAAGAAAAGATTCATTAGTGTCTCTCTGACATAACATTTGCTTTTTGTGTATAGGGAAAACACAGGGAGCATATGTAACTGGAACACAAGTAACTATATTATACTCTACTAAGGCAAGAGAATAGACTTGCCAGGATGGCACAGGCATAGGTATCTGTGTACCTTGTGAGACAGTAGAATTGCACCAAGTGAGGCATCAACTCATTGAATATCTAAAAATGGCTGTAAAGCTCAATTCTTGAATGACAGTCCTTTCCACACTTATCACATGTGAAGTTCATATCTAACAATCCTGAAAGTAGTGCAGGGTTCTTCCTGAGGTTTCGTCTTTCCTCTGCATGTTGAGCTCTTCTTTCCTCAAAAAGCTTCATTCCATGCATATAGGATGGCAGAAGAACATATCAATTATAAAACATTGACTATATAAGTACCTGGTTGTATACCAAAAGGGAGACCCAAGAAAAGATGACAAGATCACATATAAAATCAGATCCTGTAACAGATCCTGATCCATGATAGAGCAGTTCGAAAAAAGTGGTTTAAGCTGCCAGTGACCCTGTATAAGGATAAGGCTGTGGAAGAAGAAGAGACTATACTGGGTGGAATATGTTATAGCACCTTATGCGAGCAGATATGTACTAAGTGGGCATGTCCTACACGTTCATTAATGAGCCTTAGGTACTGTGTATTTAGTTTAGTACTTCCTTAATGAAGTACTAACTGAATGTGCAGTAACTAGAGTTGCTGCATGGTAGTGCCAGTAGTTTTTTAGTAATGCTTACTGCACATTAACTTAATGCACTGCACAGTAGGCTATTAGCATGGTTTTTAATTGCCACGCTACTGCGCAGTATTATTAGGCCAATGTGCAGTAAGCATCTCATGTAGAAGCACCCAGTAAAATATAGGCATCAGGTCATCAGTGAACAAAAGCCTACATTCAGACCAGGAAGAAAATAAATATGGATTTATTAGTTATCAGGTCAGGCCCTCTGAGTTATCATGTGACATTTCAAGAGTTAGTCTTAGGCAACCACAACAGTTTCCTCACTGCATTACCCGATTTCTACTCCTGTTTCCTCTGAATGAACACTCTGTATTTGGAGTTTTACTATACCTTCTGGGTGGTCTGAAAGCAAAAAATATATAGGTAAAATTGCCTTATCTCCTGGGGATTACTCCAAGAAAGAAAAAATACACCCTAGTGTTTTCATGTTGCTGTTTTTCTAATGTGTGTTTTGGCAGCTGGCTAGGAATATAATAGAGGGTAAAATGTATGGATGAAAGCCCTCTGGTTCACTGAAGAATTTCCCATGCTGGCTAAAAGCTAGTGCAATCTCTTGGCACTGCCAGTTTCTGGAATGGCAGAAGAATCACTTGTCTTTGTGAAAATTAGACCTTAATGTGCCTGTACCAGAGAAAGCAGAAGCTGCAGCACAAGGTTCTTGGCTTCACTGCTGGTCTTTATCTGTTGATAAAACCAAAGAGAGGTAGCTAGCCATGTTAGCCTGAAGTCAGTCAGAAGGCGCCTTTATAGACTAACTAAATAAGATATATATATAAATTCACTTCATTAGATATTCTGCGCAAGGACCTGCAGGAAGCAGAGTTTAAGGAGAAAAGAGAAATTAGAATACAAAAGACAAGGGAGAGGGGAGAAAGAGAGAGATAGGGGGGAGGAAGCAATGGTAGGAGAAAAGGAGCAATAAACCCATAGAAAAAAGGGGGTCACAAAAGCTGATCCAGGCACAGTAAAAGCTGTGTTATCCAGCACTTTACCATCCGGCATGCTCCATTAACCGGCATGCTGATCAACGCAGCAAAAGCGAAACCGGAAGTCCCACCGTGGCACTTCCAGTTTCACTGAGTCCCACTTCGCCGGCTTTGCCATGGTCTGAGGCAAAGCAGCCTGCACAAGGTCCCTTTCCTTGTCCCCTGGCACACTGATGCCAGTGAGAGAAAGCCCTGGTGCACCGGACACAGTGGAAGGGGCGGTGACCCGAACAGGCAAAGACGCCTCTCAAATAATGGTATATTTGATTAACCGGCATTTCCCATTCCCCATGGATGCTGGATAACACAGCTTTTACTGTAATTATATAGGAATCCATAGTTCCTATTTAAACTATAAAAACAAGTAATTAATTCTTGTGTGAGCATATGAAGCCATGTATCAGAGGAACTGCCTTTTCCCCTGATCCTTCAAAACTGTTTGTTTTTATACAATTGAAAAATAATCTGTGAAAACAATGGACCAGTTCATTGTTTCAGTAGTGTGAACACACCTTAGCAGGGGATAAAGTGTTGGTTCAACTTTTCATCGTTTCTTGCAAACTATCTTTTCTTTTTTGGTTTGTGTGGTTTTGCTACACCCACCTTGAGTTTTGATTGACTAAATACAAAGTGAAACAAGGCCAAAACCAGCAAGTTTTGCCTGGTTTTAGGCCAGAATTCTGCAAACCCACCCAAACACATAAACTGTCTCACTTGTCAAGTCATACTATAAAAGGAGGAAACAGGTCACTGGCTTTCTTCTAACAAGCATTTAACACTTGCTGTTGCAGCAGGGTGCATAGTTCTGCCCTGTTCAACAGTTGACAGTCCTCTGAAGAGTTTTCACCAGCAGGAAGTTGCCCTCCTGGGGCCTCTTTCTGTAGTCTACTTTGCCTGAGAGGACCCTTACAAATTTACTTCTGAGTTCCAGATTTCAGTATTAATATCTTGCCCAATGCTCATTGAAATCATAGAAAAGTAGGACTGAGTGCCTCCTAGTTTCACAATAAAAAATTCCCTTCAGTTTTACTGTGTAAAGGCTTAACCCACTGACTGTAATGAGAGCCCTGAACTACCGTTAACCTCAAACATCACACTGAAAAGAGCAGCTGCAATCTGTGCTCTTTGCAGAGTTAATGTGCACCAATCACTCATGGTCTGCCTGAGTCTATAATGCCCTTTAGGCTAATAGAGATGAGGTATGTGAACATCCAGTCTAGCATGCTTCATAGTGGATAGGGTGTAAAGGAGTGGAGGTAGTGACCTGTGGCTGGGGATGTTTTCACTTTTCTTCATTCTCTTCTCTCCTAAACCCGAGTTCAGTAAAGTTCAGTGGCCTACAGTTGATCAAACTCTGCAGTGTGCTTGTCTGACTTCAGGGTGGGGTAGAGGAATGTGTAGGTCCACACTTTAGGTTTCCCAGTGGTTGGGAGGACATGATGAGGGGTTGCATTTGAGTAGGAAGTGAGGACACAGATGGCTGTTATAAAGACAGCTTTTATTGAACAAGCAATGCATGGAAACTCACTGATAAAAAATGCCAATGAAAGAAAAAAAGAGGGCAGTAGAGTTCTGGCCATGCACCAGAGCAGCAGGTTGCAGCAGTGGGTGGCAAGTCATGGGCTAACACAAGAATCTCAGCTTTCTTTGCAAGACATCTGTTTAGACCTCATAGGTCCAGAGAAATACTTGAAAACATGAGACATCAGAAGGGAGAGAGAGAGGTCCAAAGAAATATTTCTAAAAATCATGATGTTTAAACTGAGGTCACTATGGGTTCATGTACACGCCACAATTTTTGCCCTTACATGCACTACAATTGTGTGTCTGTTTGCAAGAGCAGGATTTTTCAATGCTTTAAAAGTCTTTCTTGCGCATTAAATTAAAACTCCTCAGACGTAGTTTAGTTTGGCTCACCGGGAATTAAAGCATTGCATCCATGGATTTGTTGCATGCAAACACAAAGGCATTCAAAGGTATGTAATAAGCCTCTTTGTCCAATGGATGGTGCTGTGATTTTTTTGTAGTTCACCACTTCAAATTCTGTTCACTTTTGAATTGCTTCCACTTTTTTTTTTCTTTCTTTTCTTTTTTTCTTGTGCGGTTTGTCAGCTCCCTGCTTCCACAGCTGTGTGGCAGGGCACAGGCACGGGCACAGGCATGGGGTGGGTGGGGGGACCCCGAGGATGAGGGGGCAGTGTTGGACTGTCCCGCTCTCCTGCAGTGCTGGCTAGGGACCCAGCTTAATTCATTTGAAAACCTAGTGCATGTAAACACAGATGCAATGCTCCAAGGTTTAATTAATTTGAAAACCTAGTGTGGGTAAACACAGATGCAATGCTCCAAAATAAACAAGTTAAAATTTTATAAACCTATTTAATGGTTTAATGAAGATGAAAACCTGTTGTGTGTATAGGCACCCTATAAGGTCTGATTCATGATTTTTTAATATCTGATCTAGGCAATATTGTGCAGAGACCCTCAATTCTTAACAAGTCAGCCTAGAGGCTAGCAAAAGGGTAGGGTTCAGGCACTGCCATATGATCCACATTTCCATGAATGCCATGATCCTCCTACATCAGGCAAGGGATGCTGAGGGGTTGCAGCCATGAAGGGCTTGTACTGTGGCCAGCACCCTGCCTCCTGTGGGGGGGGTGAAATACTTCTTGCTTAAGTGGTTAGAACAAGAACTGCTATGAATTCAGTCCTGTGATCCAGACACCTGATTAGGATTACCAGAGCTCATTAAACATTAAAAATGTGTGTCCACTTCCTGGCCACCCCCAGTTGTGTTGACAGAAGTTTCTGTGGAAACTGAATCAATTGCCTTTGACACAAGTGGTGCTCCCAGACCCTTTCTGGAATACAATGCTACAAACCTTTACCTTTCAATGGCGGAGGAGCTGAATCTGCATTTCTGGTATGGCTTAATGTCCCAATGAATTCCACATGAGTGTGGGGTATTAGAGAAATGTACTTCATAAACAAGAGGGGTAAAGGATGAGACTTGTTCATTGCTACTGGAACAGATACACTCTAGAATCAAACATCTGTACCTAAAATAACAAAACACTATGCATAAAACAACATTCATTCTAATCGATTAACCAAACTTCACTAATACATCTAGCACATGGTATACAGCATCAAGTATCTAGTGGCTTCTGTCTTGTATGGTGTTTACATTTTTCCACCTGGTCCCCTTTTTTATGTCTTAGGACAGGGATACAGGTCAATCTACAGGGGGCTTGGTCTTCAGAAGGGCTGATAAAGTACTGTAAAGTGCTGAGGTCCCTGTTCAGAAAAGTAATTAAGCACATGCTTATCATTTAAGCACTTGAGTTGTTCCTTGAAAGGCAATAGAATGATGCACATGATGGAAGTTAAGCATATGCTTTATCGTCCACCTGATTGGTGCATGGGTGACCTGATCGCCTACTGAAACCACCTACATACACTCAGGAAGCCTGAGCATCTTAATTAAAAACCACAAAGGTGTAACAAAGACTAATCACAGATGTTAAAAGAAATGTTTGTAGTTCAGAGATGTGATACCACCACGATACTGTGAAATCCAAGAAACTGCAATCCTTCATCTAGGGCACTGGCCTTCCTTTTGGGTGCAATCCGGCAACTCTGCATCCATCTGGTATGGAGCAGCCCTTTTGTGTTTGCTAGTACAAAGGTAAAAACATAAGAACATAACTAAAAATGACTAAAGGGTGCCACATGGAGATGCAGCAGGGGAGAATGCAGGATTGCCCCACCTTTAATTGTATTAATTCTTGGACAGAGGTGGCCAGGACCTATATTCTCCTTGCACTGCCTGTATATAGTAAAGATGAAATAACTGAAATATGCTATAAATGAAGACCATGAATGCAGCTTATGGGACCCTGACAAGTAACCAGCAAAGGAAATTCTAGGATTCCTAGCAGAAGTGCATTTCTAAGATAGATCCAAATGGACGCGTGTCCTATGGTCCTCCCCTTCTCAGCAAGGGTACATTTATATTTGCTGGCTGGCAGTGCATTGCAGCAGTAGATTAATTTATACAAACACAGTCAGTTTCACACTTAGATGGGCATGGAAATATTGCTCTCATTTGTCCATGTCAATTAATCTTAAGAACAAACAGCAGGAGCCTTATCTGGCAATCACTTCCGTTGCCTGCAGAAAGTGTCCAGCCAGCAGGTTTCAAGCTGGTCCCCTGCAGGGCTAGGGACAGACATTACACATAAACTGGTTAAAGTGATCAGAAACTGGTTTAAACCTGTAACAGAACAGATGTTCAGTGCACATAAAGCAGTTTCAAAATGGCTGAAACCGGTTTGAGATAAACCTGGTTGAATATAGTATCAGATTTAACTGACTTGGCTCAAACCAGTTTATGCAATGTCCGTCCCAGACCCCTTGCTGGTTTAAGTTAAACCAGACTCCCCCAGCATCCCAGCATGCTCTCTGGGCTGGGCAGGGCTCTCTGCTCCACTGCAGAGCTGGCCCCGCCCCCTCTGCTCCTTGGCCAGAGCTCTGGCAGAGACTGCAGACACCGCAGGGTCTGCCTGGCTTCCCCCTGCCCCACCCCAGTTGCTGCTCACTGCTTAAGCAGGGGTCCCCCCTCCCACCCTCCCATCTCCCACAGCACAGACCCCAGTCCCACAGACCCTAGGCATGTGGTATGCTAGCTAATGCTAAGAGGTATCTGTGTGTGTGTCTCCAGTTTCACTGGGACAGGCAGACAGGAGTGTCTGATTAGGGCTTTTTGGAGCTAATCAACAGGACAGCTGGTAAGGTTCCTCTTTCCTTCCTTGGAAAAAGCTGTTTAAGAAGAGCTTGAACTAATGAGAGAAGCTGTTGTTTTGATGATGGGGCGATAAACACTGTTATCAGCCCCCTGCTGGCTTGCTCATCTGTCAGTTTGCAGCAGACAGTATAAAGAAGCAGGGTAAGGGAGATTGAAAAGCTCCATATCATCAGCAGATGCATGCACTGCATACCCCTACTTGATTCAGAGTGCTAGCTAGGGGCTGGGGGCTGGCAACACTCCCACCCACTGAGCAGCAAGCTGGGAAAAGCCTGGGACCATGCAGGCAGACCTCCCTAACCAGGCGTTCTGCTGGGACCTGGCCAGCACTGTAGAAGTGAAGGGAGGGCTGCTCTAGCACCCCCTGGCTTCTAGCTTGAGCCAATGCAGGCATATTCCTGCATTTCTTCAGTCCAGAGGGGATGTCTGTTTGGTTACAAACCAGTTCAGCCTAGCCAGGTTATACTAACCTGCAAAGTTTGAATCAATTTAGGCTCAGGCTTTTTGAATGTCTGTCCCTAGCCCAGGAGTTCAGTGTGATGTGTGTTCCAAGATCAGGGAGGGGTCCACACAGCAGTGAACTAGGATGGGACTTCGTTCAGAGAGGAGCTTTGATTCATCCCAGCTTTCCACAGCAAGAAATCCTCTCACTTCCTTGACTAACAAAACTAGTCACAAAACCTGTCAAAGCCACCTCTGTCTGGGTATCTTCCACATGGCATCTATCCATTTTCTGATGGGCTCCCACACCTCTTCCTACTTGGCAGCAAAGACAGTTTCCCTTTGATGTCCACAGATGAATTTCAGGCTGCAGTTCTGAGCAGGATTTATGCTTTTACTTATGTGCTACCCCAACCCCTTTGGATAACTGGATTAAAAAGATGCAAGCCTCAAATAGGAGGTTGAGGGGCTATCTAACATCTTCACAAGGACCTAACAGACTTTTGCAGCTGATTTTAATGAACAACTTTCCAGGTCTTAAAATCCAGGAAGGAGCTCTGATCATAAGCCAAACTCAGGCAATTTGGCAGCTCTGAGCATGCAAAGGCCTAGATGAAAAAGCAACCACACCCATGGTAGTATAGTACTGTACCAGTGAGAAACTGGAATTGATGATGATGTGCAGGGCAAGGGCAGCTGAGTTCAGAGTTCAAACCCAATTATTAACAATGAAACATGAGCTATTTCTAGAAAACAGCTGTGGTTGTCCCAACTCTTTTTCCTTATGGCAATATGCTGAGCTGGGCCATGGAAGTGCTATGTTTAGGATGTATATTTAGGGATTTGGGATGGAATGCTGGAAACTTTCCTTCTTTTAAAGAAAATATGCCAGAAGATACTTTAAAAACTTCATCTTGGCTGCCCCAGCTTGAAGGGCTTTTATTCTAGTCATTGGTAACCCAAATTAATTTGTTAGCTCAAACTTTATGGATGGCTATGGCATGCCTGGCACATTCTGTGACACAACAGCAAGAACCTAAGAAGGTTATTAAACTCCTCTCCTAGGATTTATTTGAGTCACATGATATTTATTTTAATTTGAGTAGTTTGCACTAGAGTTTATTCATTCCTGCCTTTTGGCAGTGTCTTTTGACTTTGAATCAATTTATTCAACAACATTTCTATCAAAACCTTTTGTAGAGGACAAAAAACTGACAAATTGATTTGGAAGGGCGATGAAAATTTTTGAAAAAAATCAAGATTTTTTTATATATTTTGTCAAAAGAATTCACTTGAAGAGCAGGTAATTTCTAGGTCAGTCCCAGTTTTGAATTGCTTGTATCTTTCAAGAGCCTCCAAGACATAACTAACAACATACCCTACTTTTCATGCTCCCATTTTTGGTTCCCCTCACTACTGTCCTATTAGGATTAGTCCAGCATTTTCCTTTTGCATTATGATGCCAGAACCTAACAGGCGTCTTTTAAAATGTCTTTATCATCACTTTTTGCTTACTATCATAAGCACTACAATTTAGAGCCCCAGAGCTACAAGTAACCAATGGGCTGCAGGTCAGGCTTGCTGATTTCTAAAAACAAAATAATTTGTCACAAATAAAGATGCCTAGTTAATTTTATTCATGGGTCCATGTTAACCAAATCATTTAGACAGGTGTTGGGGATCACAAAAATGATGGTAAAATCTGGTGGGAATCAAAGAAGGGAAAGAGCTTTGAAAGTTCTATCGTTTCACTATTTCCCAATAAAATTTAAAATGTTGATAAAATTTCCTCAAAATTTCAAAAATGTCAATAAGTTCCTTTGTGAATCATGAGAATGACACAGCATTACATAAAAAACTTATTTTAAAAATTGCAATGGCATCGTCTACTAGTGTCTGCTTTTAAAAGGTTTCTGTCATCTAGTCACGGAATAGAAAAATAAACACATGGGTCATTTAATGGATCACCATGAAATACAGAACCTGAAAAGATGTTAAAATAATGGTGTGGTGGGATTTGATCTCCTGTCCCAACAATCATGTGTCCTGCCATGCCACACACATGTATGGCAGGACGCACAATTTTGGGAACTGGGGACCAATCCTAATCAGACTATTATTTTAACAAGAACCTTGCAGCCAAATTGGGATTAGCAAGGTTCCCATCTTGGGGAGCCTAATGGTTCCCCCTGCTGGGGAATTTAACCCAACCCTGCACCCAGCAGTCCAACAAGGCACAGACAAGCCCGGCTGATTGACTGCCTGGCCCCACAGCTCCCTTGGGAGCTACAGGACATGGATTTTTAAAGCATCAGGTCACTATGAGCCTCACAAGGCTCACTGCAATCTGGCTCTTGGCCCAGCTGGTGGGGTCCCAGCACCAGCACTTAAAGCCACCAGTATGCAGCTGCATGCAGGGCTGCATGAATGGCTGTCAACCAAGCCTGCTGTGCAGCCAGCCACATTTGTGGCTGGAAACTGGTTTCTTGTTCTGTCACATCATTCACTCCCTAAATATGTGCTGGGGTTACTATTTATTAGGGCTGTGTGAAACAGCACCGTTTTGTTTTGACTTCCATTTTACCATTTCGAAGGGACAGTGTTTTATTTTGTTGTTTCATTTCATTTTGTTTTGAAGCACTGTTCTGTTTCCTTTTGTCAAAACTGTTTTGCTATTTCAACGCGTTTCGATGTTTCGCCCATAGGCTATAACAAGGAAATCGTGAAAATGCCTATAACTTTGTCATTTCTTGCCTGATTCAGATGAAAATTGCTGAGATGGTAGCCCCCTCTGAGGGCATGAAGTCTGCTAAGTTTCAAGGAGATAGGCACAGGAGTTTCTGGAAAACTGTACCTCAAACTTTTCAAAACAAAACTCTTATCATTTGCCGACAGCAGCAGCCTGCTGTCATCCCACGTGTAGATGTGGGGGTCCACACCCCATGGGAGGGCTGTGCTAAACTCCTCCCAGGGGGCACAGGCCACCAGATCTGCACGTGGGATGACAGCAGGCTGCTCCTGTCGGCTGGGACCGGTGCTGGGGGGCAGCCCATGCTGAGTGCTGGGAAGCCTGGTGCTGCTGTCAGTCTCAGCCACCAGCAGCAGCCTGCTGTGACCCTGCGTACAGATCTGGGGGTCAGCGCCCCCCAGGAGGAGCTTGGCACAGCCCGAGAGGAGTCTAGCACAGCCCCCTGGGAAGAGCTGAGGGAAGTGATCAGAGAGCTGGGGAATCCAACCGAGAACTAGATGTCAATACCAGAGCAGTCCTTCCCCGCTATTCCCCCTCCCTCTCCTCAGTTTCTGTTTAGCTGCAACAAGCCTGGCTTCGAAACTTGAAACATTTTGAAACTTTCAAAACGTTTCGAGTGTCCTCATTTTGTTTCAAAGCCTTTTGTTTCATTTTGATTTTGCTGTTTTGAGTTCAAAACGCATTGCAACAGCTTCAAAATGAAACACACGTCGAAATTTCCCACAGCCCTACTATTTATGGTGTGATTAATAGGTAACTGATATCATAAGTAATATCGAAGAGGGCTGTAGGTCATTAAAGCAAAACACTTTACAGGCACAATATTGCAGACTTCCAATATTAGAAAGTGAATTTTCTTAAAAGTCATATAAAACCAGAAGGAGTTATTTGCTTTTTAATTGCCTGTTGGCTATTTTTGTTTGTTTGCTTGTTTGTTTTTGAGTCTTCAGAACATGCTCACACACACATACACTGATAGGAGTTTAATTATTTTTATAAACAGCTTAAATAAATTAGCTCACAGACGTAATTCTTAGAATGGACTCTAAGCTTGGCTCTGGCTTTAGCAGTAGCAGTTTTAAGCCTCTGTAAGAGACAGCGAAAACACTCAATGAATGAATGCTCTTTGCTTTTTCAACCAGCTTAACATGTTAGCTCCTGCATCACCCTAGTTTTAAAATCCACTCAACAATAGGCCTTTGCGAAGGGGCTAGTATTTGCTTCAGATTCAGCCGCTTCGGAGGACAGTGATTCAATTTGGTGATTCAAATCATTGTCCCGAATTGATTCAGCCAAATCTGATTCAGAGATTTGGCTGCTGCTGATTCTCCACATTTCTGAATCAGCCAGGCCCATCCCGCACCCGCTCTCTCAACCCCAGCAATGGCTGCCCTGCCCGTCCCAGCTCCTGGCACTTTGAAAGAAAACAACCCAGACTCACCAGGTGCTGCCGGGCAGGGGGCGATCCCCACTGCTTCCCACTGTCCCATGCTGTGTGGGGGGCTCTGCCATGAGCCCCTCGACCCCCCCCCATCCCAGCC
>NW_005842419.1:763500-788959 GCF_000455745.1 Alligator sinensis
CATATGGGGGGCTCTGCATGAGCCCCTTGAAGCCCCAAGGCCACTGCAAGAGCAGGTGAGTTCTGGGTTTTTTTTCATATTTTTTTTCCTTAAAGGGCCGGAGCTGGGGTGGGCAGGACAGCCATGGGGGGGCTGGGACAACAGAGGCAGGGGTCAGAGGGCTCAAGCAGAGCCCCCATGCAGCATGGGGCAGTGGGGATCACCCCTCCGCACAGCTGCACCCGGTGCGTATGGCTTTTTTTTAAAGCACCGGGAGTGGGAGCCAGGCAGGTCAGCCATGCGGGAGGTGGGCTGGGGAAGCAGGCAGGGGATAGGGCCTGGCAGGGCCCCCCTCCCATGGTCCTCTTCCCCCTTTTCCAGCTCCCCCCCTCCCCCACCCCCTACTTACCAGCTCCAAGTCCAGCTCCAGCTCCCTGCTGCAGCCACCGGGGACTGCCCAAATCAGCAAAGTTCTCTGAATCTTTTCCAAAGATTTGGAGAGCTTCAAATCGATTCGGACCTTTTAATTGGTCCCCTGATTCAATTTGGATTTGGAGATTCAGCCACCGAATCAGGCTAAATCTCCTCCAAATCAAATCAGCACCTGAAGCTTCGCACAGCCCTACTAAACAGTGTTTTATCCCTAACCTTAAAGGTCTGAATAATCTAATTCCACAACTTATTTTGTTAACAATCCAATAAAAGCTTGTGAAAAAAAACATATTGCTGCTTCCTCCAGGGCCCTCTGAGTTGTTTTTCTTTCTTGCTTTGCTTCATGCTTCTGGCCAGACTGGTGATGGGACAGTACTTGTATGTAATGGTCACTCTGAGCTTTTCAGGTTTTTACATGTTGTGCTTTAGCAAACAATTCCTGTGAAATTTCTTCCCAGTTGAATGAATCAGGAACTAGAATTTTCCTTTCACTAGAAATTCAGACGGTTTGAGATTTTTTTTTTTCAAATTCCAGAATAAAAAGCTGAATTTTTAAGAATTTCATTGAACTCAAAATTCCAATTTGGGATAATAAAAATGTTTGCTACAATAATGTTTCATTTCCCCCCCGCTTCAAAATATTTAATATATCAATATGTCTTTTTAGAATATATTAAATATATGTACATATAATATTAAAATTGCTGGTAGAATCTAAGCCAATTCAGTCTTGCCCTTCCATTCAAGATTAAGCCAATTGCCACATTTGGATCAGGAAAGAATTTTATCCCATGGCCAGACTGGTAAGAACTGAGGAGTTTTTACCTTCTTCTGTAGTGCGTGGCGCGGCCCACTTCCTTGGCTCTCTCGAGTGCATTCAACAGCAGGACACTGATCACATGTGTCCCCCCTAATTGATTTGTGACAGGTTAGGGTGCTATGCTTTGTATTTATGCAACAGGATTTATTTGTGCAGTTTTAGCAAGAGGTTAGACAAAGGTCTATATGGGATGGTTTGAATAGAGAAGCCTCAGGCAGGGGATTGTACTAGATGACCTCCAGAAGTCCACTCCAGCTCTACTTTCCTATGATACTATGAACTGAAATGATACTCAAAACACAGCATTTAATCTTTATTGAAATAAAGTGTTCTGGCAATGTCAAAATGAACGTATAAACTGTTTCCTGTTGGAACATTTTGTGGGAATCACTGTGTTCCTGTGAAATGTTTTGATTTCAATGAAACTACATTCCCTGAAGAAAAATGTTCCACTGACCATTTTTCTACCAGCTTGATATCTAAGACTGCCATCTATTCATGCCAAAAAACTCTTCAGGCTCCCGTCTACATCGAGGTGAAAAGGTTCTGCACCAGGTCATACTGTAAATAAGTAACAGAGGTAGAAATTGAACCTGAGTCCTCCTAGTGCCCAAAACACTAGACTACACTGCCACTGCTGCTTGTGAGGCTTAATTAGGTTGTGTTTGCAAATTGCACTGAAAAGCTTGCAAGAAAGATGATTCAAAAAAGTGCAAAAGAATATCACTTTCCATTCAGTTCTATGGACACTACTGTGGCAAGAAAGTTTGGTGCCCAGAGCAAAGCCCGCAGCAGCAGCCCACCCTCACCCCACACACAGATATGGGGGGGCACCACCCCACCATGCTTGCCCAGGAGTGCACGCAGCAGTGGGAGCCGCCCTCCCCCTGTCCCCATGCTCCCGCAAACAAGCCACTCATGACTTTGTCCTGCACCCCTCCCCGGCTGGGCAGTGCCTGTTGGCACCTGGGGTGATTGCCCTGCACCCCCCACCCCCCTTTACGGCACTAGACACTACTATAGATCAAGTAACTAACCTTTGCTTGGCATAATGGGTACATTTTTCATTTCCTTATGCTGGCAAAACCTGAAATGTTCCTTCTCCCATCTTTTGTTAGATACAAGAATTATGAGATGGTCTCCAACCTGCAATAACCATTTCAAGGAGTTTCTATGCATCAGCATGGCAACTTTGTATACATTAAAGATCCTATGTGGTATATGATGGTGACAAAGAGGGTCTATGACAGGGACAGGGACCAGACTATGAACTCTTTAGTCACAAGGATCCAGGGTGCTCCTGTAAATTTGATCTGTTCTTCACAAAACAGAGATTAGCCCGTATATGTTCGAAGGTTCTTCACTTGATTGCTTGACTAAAAATACCCCTGAGATAAAAGAGAAGGTTTGAGGATGGCATTTAAGTTTTTTGTGAAAACACCAGGCACTGATGTTGGAAATCTTCCTTGGAGGAGGAGTTTTTCATTGGAATTTGTAGATCTGGCAAATATCTCTCTGTAACTTTATGTTCAGTCTGTGGCTCTGCACTGTTTGTTAAAGGGTGGTGGAGTTACTTGCGACTTAACTGCACCAGTGCAAGAGTATTTCTGTAATATGGTTTGTGGTAATGCTGTCCTTAGCATTGCCCGGTAATGGGGATGATATGTTATTTGTATGACCATTCTGTGACTACATAGTTTAGACATTCAGGCCAGTTCTGCAGCTGGAGAAAATCAGAGTAGCCATAGAAAGATGAATTGAGCTAGGCAGGCTAACTGACATAAGTTGAGGACACAGTCCAGGTGAGCCATTTTGGATAAAACTTCAGAGCCAATTTGAATGAAACTGCTATTAAGTTACTAAAAAAATGGATTAAACTTATTCTCTATCTTTTCTTCAAATTGACCCTGGGTATTACATAGCCTTATAAGCACTTCTCAGACTTTACTGTATTTATCACGACAAAACCCCTGCAAAGTAGGACAGCGCAAAAGCCTTTTTTACATATGGGGGATCTAGATCTAAGGGACTCCTATACACATGCAGGGAGGCTGCTCCGATGCACCATAATCATAGCATGTCAGAGCAGACTTGATTAATCGAGTCTGCTGGAGCATGGTAATTACCACACTCCAGCAGACTCCAGCGGTACATACATCAGTGCCCTTGCACTAAAAAATGGTGGTGGGGCACTTTGAACTAAAGATCATCAAAAGAGCTTTAATTTAAAGTGCTCTGCTGCCATTTTTCAGTGCAGGGACACTGATACATGTGATGCTCCAGCTTCTTTTAATTAGCATGGCTCTCCGAGCTGCACTAATTAAAGTGTTTCCCCCACCTACCTCGCAGAGCATATCTATAAATGCCCAAGGAGATTAAATGGCATGTCCATGGGCACACAGAGAAAGTCTGTGGCAGACAAGAGACTTCCACTGATATCTCCAAAATGATAGATAAGTTTCAGAATCACTAGACCATTTTTGCTCTCTTCTGCCTTTGTTCTGTGTTGTCTCTACACATCCAGAAAGAAGTAACAGTGTCCCAAAACAGCCAGGAAATGCTGCATTTGTGATATTTTCAGCCCTACTTATGACAGGAAGTGCTGGGAATCTCAAGAGAATGCAGGTTCTTAAGTGGTCCAGCACAAGGCTGTTACCTCTCAGCTCCGTGTTCTTGGGGAACCCTGGCACAGGATGCAGCCTGTCTGACTCACAAAGAATTCCTCCCCCCCACCCCACACCTGAACAAGAACTGATTACGAAAGACAATGAAGATGCAGTGGGAGATGCACCTAAAACCCTCCAGATAAGTGTGACAAGAGTGAAACAACTGCCCTAGGTCTCATTTGTAACCAATATGGAACCAGATGACCATTCATTTACATGGGAGATGGAGAACAGAAAGCCTGAAGCAAAGACTGCAGTGAATTCTGGGATCAGAGAAGCAAGGGAACACTGCATGATGGGGAATCTGTGCTCCAAATGCTAATCAGCCAACATTTACACACACCCAGCTCAGCATTTATCAGACCAGTTTTAATCTGGATTTACAAAGGACTTTCCCTGCCCCACACACACACACACATACACCTCTAAGCAGAAGTAAAGTTTAATAGGCATCTCAGGCTGTACATTCCCTGGTCCCACTATGGGAGGCCTATTTAAAACTGATTGACTAAAACTCGGTTGCCGGGTTAGGGAGGGCTAAGGCAAAAAGACCGAGTCAGAGGGGGTATGGGCAACATTTGAAGAATGGTAAAGGGTTCATCACAGTGTCCAGCCCGTTGGAGCCCTGACCACAAGTGTTGTCATACTTTTCCCGGGACAAATGGTAGAAGTCCTCCTGCCCAAAGGTTATGAACACTCCAATAATTATCTTAAGTCTGTTAAAAGACTATAGTAAGATCTGGAAAAGTCATGCTAAGCTGAGGCTTGTTCACGAGTAAAAATCCAAAACCCTGATGCTGCAAGCTATCTATTGTTTCCGAAGAAACCATAAGATATTCCATCAGTATATCTACTATCCATAGGAATTTCAAGCTGGCTCCTAAGTGTCTGGTTGCTCCCTAACCTTATGTTTTTCCTGATTATCAATCAGTTTCTTGAGATGTTCCAAACCAGATAACCCCTTGCCAATAGAAAAGACAATTATTTACACTATTAAGAATGCTTGGAAGAAGCTGAACTGAGGGTATAAAAATCTGTAAAAAAAAAAGCAGCAAAGTGTGTGTGCGTGCTTCAAGAGGAGAAGTCTCTCTCACACCATCTGTTGTTGTTCTCGAGAAGCTGGAAGAAACAGATCATCTCCCTTCAAGGATTGTGCTAAGAACTCTTTACCTGTCAGCATTGCAACCCGAGTGCCTTGGACTGGTGAGATCCCAGCGCTCTCTCTCTCTAGGCATAGATTTCTGAACCTGAACTGTATTAGTTAAACTTGAGCTAAGTTTCCCCAAAAACTTAGTGAAACCAGGGTAATACTGTAATTGTTTGTGTTTGTTTTTCCTTTGCATGTCTATTACTACTAGTACCATTATATATTTCATATACTTAGCAATAAATAACTTTTATAGTCAACTGGTAGTAACTGGGTATATTTTTCCTTCTCTACTTCTCCTTCCCCACTTTCTCTGCAGCAACGCTTCTTTTACCTAAGCTAAAGATCCCTGTGAAGCCCAAAAATACTGTGGGGTCTGCTCATCAAGAGGCTAAAGATTGGGACGTGCTGAGTTTGAAACACATAAGGGGATCAGCTTGTACAGGCTGGTTGACCCAGTTTGGCTCAGACGTGCCCTAATGAACTGAATGCTGGCCCACGAGGGTGTCAGCTGGACACCCAGCCGGATTTAGAGGTCTTCTGTTCACCTGTGTGCTTGTGTCTGATTGCAGTGTATTGTTGCTCTGATGAACTGATTCTTGGCATATGAGGGTGTCAGCCTGTCCATGCTAATCAACCCGGCCAGGTCAGGCGTGTCACGTTAATGTGTGTGTGTTTGTGTGTATGACTGATTTGGTGACTAGAGGAACCCAGCCCCATTTAAACCAAGTCCTGCAAGATAGCTCCATTGGGGGTGAGGACTTGCAGAAGGGAGATATACAGCTCCGTATAGAAACACAAGTAACACAAGCAGCACATTGACAGAATTACAAGGACCCTAGAAATGTATCCCTAATAGATAAGCACACCCCAAGGTGATGGGCAAATCTGGTAACAAGGCTGCAAACCAAATTGGTTTAGAAGGCTTGAAAAAGAAGTAGAGAAGCAGAGATGATGGGCACAGTGCTGCCCAAAGGACTGGGCACCTCTGCATTTGAGTGTGGAAAGCTGGGTGACTCCAAGGAACTGCTCTTATCAGTGTCAGTGGGAATTCTCATGACATTAACTGGAAACGCCTGTGCACAGGAAACCAGGCAGAAGAGATAAGTGACAAATTGACCAGAGACAAATAAAATGGCATGTATATAAATACGGTTTTGGTTTGAGTACCAGACAACTGCATGCCCCCTTCCTCCCCCACTTGGATTATTAAGCACTCCTTATACTATTAAGGATCGTTACACAGCAGAACAGGCGTGCGTGACCCATTACAGCAAATAAGAAGACAATTACTATTGCCTAGAGGCCCCGTGTTAGGTCTTGTTCAAACCCTTAATAAGACAAGCACAGACAGGAAAAGCAATTTGTTGAGGTTCCTTAATAGGTCAGCAGCAGAGCCAGGACTGGGCTGTTGCTCTTTTGGTTCTCAGAATGGTGCCCCATCCAGTAGACTGCACTTCCTTACTAGCCATGCTTGCCAACAAGGAGTATTCTAGACCTATCCCGCAGTGTGCAAGTAATTCCCATTGGCTTCAGGCCCCTACCAGGATGGAGGAAAACATAGAGAAAGGAAGATCACTGATGGCAAGAGAATAAAGACAACAGGTGTAGGGAGAGAGCAGTACAGGCTGAGGCTTGAGACAATACACTTTGATTATTAATAAAGAGATGCCCAAGCTGTGCAGATATGATCAAACATTCCCAAAGGCAGGAGCTATTTGGAACTAGGATCTAAGTTTACCAGTGGTGAAGCAGGCAGTGATGAAAGGCTGGTGACCTTCTGTGGCTTGCATCTTGGAAATCATAAGAACAAAGCAATTAACTTAACTTCAAGGGTGTTTCTTATTTAAATGATAGGTGCATGGTGTAAAAGGAAGCCAGGGGCTCCTGTTACTTTAAGAAGAGAAAGACAGCAGGGCAAAACTTGCAATCAGGGGCAGGCAGCTGAGCAAGGGCCAGCTGCCAACAAGGAAGCAACAAAAAAAGCATAAAGGCAGCATAAAGAAGTCACAAGTAGCAGCCTATCACACTGGTGTTAGACAAACTTAGTAAGAGGTAGTGCTTCCAGGCTTACCCATAAAGCAGTTCAAGGAGCCGAGGGGAGTCCCCTGCTGTCTCTGTCTATTCGGTGTGCCTTTTAGAAACACAGCATAAAACAGTTTTGGATGGTGATTCAATTCGAAGGAGATTTGGCCCGATTCAGTGACTGAATCAAATCAGGGGACCAATTAAAAGGTCTGAATCATTTCAAAGCTCCCCGAATCTTTTCCAAAGATTCGGAGAGCTTCGATGATTCGGACAGTCCCCAGTGGCTGCAGCAGGGAGCTGGAGCCGGACTCAGAGCTGGTAAGTAGGGGGCAGGGGAGGGGACCATGGGGAGACCTCTGCCAGCTGCATCCCCTGCCCGCTCCCTCAGCCCACCCTCGCCCCCATCTGCTTCCCCCCATGGATGCCCCCTAACCCCCCCTCCCCATTCACTGGATACTGTTGGGTGGGGGGGTGATCCCTGCTGCCCCCCCACTGCCCCATGCTGCATGGAGGGCTCTTCTATGAGGCCCCCAACCTCCCCTCACTTCCCCAGCCCTCCCACCATGGCTGCCCTGCCTGCCCCAGCTCTGGCCCTTTAAGAAAAAAAAGCTGAAAAAACCCCAGGTCTCGCTGACCGTCCAGTGGCCTCGGGGGGCTCGTGCAGAGACCCCCATGCAGCAGGGGGCAGTGGGAATCACCCCCCGCTGGCAGGAACAGTGAGTCCAGGGGGGTTTCTCAGTTTTTTTTTCTTAAAGGACCAGAGCAGGGGCGGACAGGCAGCCAAGGGGGAGACTGGTGGAGCAGGGGGGTGTTGAGGGGCTCGTGCAGAGCCCCCTGTGCAGTGTAGAGCACTGGGGGGCAGTGGGGATCACCCCCTGCCCAGCAGTACCCGGTGAGTTGGGGCTTTTTTTTTTCTCCATGTGCCAGGAGCTGTGGCGGGCGGGCAGCCATTGCGGGGCTGGGAGAACAGGTGGGGCGGGATGGGCTTGGCTGATTCAGAGATTTGGCAGCAACCGAATCTCTGAATCAGATTTGGCTGAATTGAATCAGGACACTGATTTGAATCACCGAATAGAATCACTGTCCCCCGAATCAGCTGAATCCGAAGCAAATACTAGTCGCTTTGCACAGGCCTAGTTCTCAACTATTTTGGACTCAGGCATCCCTCATTAGGATCAAGGAACCTTTACATAACTTCTGTGAATTGAGCAGCACCCCATTTCAAAAGCTAATTAATTTATTACAGGGTTTCCCTACTTGCAGAATGGGGCACAGGAGCTGCCAAACAGGGAAAGTATGAGCGTGCCCTTATCTCTCTCTCCTCACAATTTGCTTATCTTTTCACATTTCCAGCTGCAGCCTTCAGAGGATCTCATAGTACCCTAGGGTACCTTGGCAACCTGGTTGAGTACAAATGCTCCCAGCCAGTGCATTTCAAATAGGCTTTGTTTGTCTAGCTGTATTGCCGCTTGCTGAGCTATATTTTCTTTCTAACATGGAGGCAAATGAATAGATCATCTAGTTCCTCCCTCCTCCGATCCTAGGGAATACACATCCTGAACGATGGGGAGCCCCTTTGTAAAATAGTAGCAGTACATCTCTGGAAGACGTTATAGTTAAGTATTATTTGTATTGTGCTAGTATTTAGGAGACTTATGCATAGACCAGGACCCCACTGGGCTAAGCTTAGTACAAACACAGAACAAATGGCTGGAATCTGCCCCAGATGGCTTACGATGTAAGGAAGCTATAAGAAAGCAATTTCCTGCCAGTATATGCAAAGGAGTTTTGATCCTCCACTTCAGGAAAAATTCCAGACCAACACGAACTTCCAGGTGCAATTTAAACTCGAGTACAGTTTCTAGGGAGGCTTTTCTTCACCACACTATAGGCATAACATGAACACAGTGAGTTTCCTGTTCTCTTTTCAGGTACCACCAGATGAGGTAATGTCCTCATCTGCCCTTCTTCCTACAGAATGCCGCATAAGTAATAGGTAATATATTTTCTACTGAGCATCTGGAATAAGTCTTAGAGAAACTAGTACCCAATGATGAAGTGCTCTGTGGCCTTAGATGCAGCATTGTCTTCCATGAGTGAAAAGGATACAAAGAGCAACTATAACATGCAGACCTACAATTCCACTGTTTACAAACAGTAAATCAGAAATCAGCAAGCAACATCCAGCAGCACATCACCAATCGCTGAAGCAGAGATAGAGATGCAGAGAGAAATGTCTAAGCTTTCAGGGTGGAGAGAGAAAATAACAAAAATAATACTGCCTGTGCTTCCGTGGCACACAAGCCATGGAAGCACAGGGAGTAATCAACCAGGTTTGATCAAAAAACTCAAGGCAGTTTTGAAAACACTTGATGACACAGGCTTGTTAGATAGATAGCTAGGCACTGTAGCTGCATAATATGGAAATGTAAATAGCTTATTGTTAAAATAGATAAGATATATCAGCCTAGCAGCAGTTGAAACTGAACCTTGCTTCCTATTGTCTCAGTCCTACTTTCCTATGATCCTCTTAGAAATCCTGGTTTCAGCCCACTTTCTAAATTTTCCCAAAAAGAAATCAGCACACTTGAGATTGCACAAGCCATGCTTCAAGCCAGGAGAGAATGGAATTCCCTTAAAAGGAAAAGGGAAATCCCCACAGGTTCAGATTTTGATAGAATATTGAAAACTAGGGTTGTGCAAAGCTTTGAATGGCGATTCAACTCAGAGGAGATTCAGCCCGATTCGGGGGCTGAATCTCCGAATCCGAATTGAATCAGGGGACCAATTAAAAGGTCCAAATCAATTCAAAGCTCTCCGAATCAATTCGTAAAAGATTCAGAGAACTTCAGCAATTTGGGCAGTCCCCGCTCGCTGCAGCAGGGAGCTGGACCTGGACTCCATGCTGGTAAGTAAGGGATGAGGGAGGGGACCATGGGGGGACCCCTGCCAGGCCCCATCCCCTGCCTGCTTTCCTAGCACCCCCAGAACTCCGCCTACTCTCCCAGCCCCCCCATGGCTGCCATGCCCACCCGAGCTCCTGGCCCTTTAAAAAAATTAAGACAAAACCCTGGACTCACTGGCTGCTGCAGTGGCCTCAGGACATCTGGGGGCTCATGGAGCAAGGGGCAGTTGTGGGCACCGGGGATCGCCTCCCCCACTCAGCAGGAGCCGGTGAGTTTGGGGTTTTTTGTTTTTCTGTTTTTTGTTTTTTACAGGGCTGGGAGCTGGGGCAGACGGGGGCAGACAGGGCAGCCATGTGGGGGTTGGGAGAATGGGCGAGGGTCAGGGGGCTCGTGACAGAGCCCCTGCACATGGCATGGGGCAATGGGAGGCAGCAGGGATCATCCCCCACTGGGCAGGAGCCGGCTTTTTTTTTTTTTTCAAAGAGCCAAGAGCTGGGGCCCGGCGGGGCAGCCATTGAGAGCGGGCAGGGAATGGGGCCTGTGTGATTTGGAGATTTGGCTGATTCTGCAGCAGCCGAATCTCCTAACCAGATCTGGCTGAATCGATTTGGGGCAGTGATTTGAATCGCCAAATCGAATCGCTATTCCCTGATTTGGCTGAAGCGAATACTAGCTGCTTCGCACAGGCCTATTGCAAACCCCCTACAGAAGCAGATCCACCCCAGAGCCTTACTCAAATAAATTGTACTCAACATTTGAAAAATTGTCTATACTCCAAGACAGGAAAATTGCCTCACATGATAGATTCATGGGCATATGAAGATGATCTCTTGCATGCCAAAGAATAGGCCTTATAAACAAAACAAGCACAAAAAGATAAGACTAAATCTTTTGCAAGTGCACTACTAGTGTGTGCAGAGCATACGGAGGGAAACACTGGGGTTTTCATACAGGATTCCTTTGAAGGATCAGCACAGAGCCATGTGGTCCGAAAGGAACATAAGTAGCTTTTGTTCCAAGAGCAATTAGTGCATTCCAGCAGAGCCATTGGGCTGAGCTCTGAAGAGAAGAGGCTCCCTTATAATAGCCTCTGTCAAAATGCTCCAGCAGAGAATTCCAACCTAGTGGGAGTTACTATAGACAGAGTCTAGAAAGCAGGCTGCTAGAATGAGATGTTCTGGATATTTTCTCTTCTGGCAAAACTATGCTGAGAATGTATTAAAGACTCAAAGACAGAGCCCTCACAAAAAAGGGGAAAAAGTTCAAAAATAGACAATGAAAAGAAAGAACTAGGCATATAGAATATTAAAGAGGGAATGTTGCCCAGCAGATACTGTTTAAGCTAGGCACAAATCCACAGACATCTGAAACAATTACTGTGGCCCCTGGTCTCCCAAAACTGCAAGCAGCTGCTACTACAGGCAAGGATCTCACCATAAGCTTGGTCCTGCAGGACTGAATCCTGTTTTCAGTAACAGCTCCTAGGTCACTGTTTAAGACCCTAATCCAGTTAAACATCTAAACAACTACTAAACTTTAAAACATGGCGGGAACCATGTTGAATTCAGGGAAAAAAAAGATCTGTGCAGGTCTTCTCCGGGCCATACACAGGTAGAATGGGATTAGATAATGTCCTCCTCGAAGAGGGGTGGGATGGGAGAAGGAATGCTTGCAGAGCACTTTTTGATTTTTGGTAGAAAGCACAAGAGAAATGCATGGGGTTATTTACATCAAAGTCAAAGATATGACAAAGCCTGATTGACAGAGATAAGTGAGCCGGCTCTAGTTAAAAGGCATGCATTCAGTTTCCATTGTAGGTGGAACATATTGGAGAAAACACTTTTTCTTTCCCAGTGAATTGCACACACTATCCTCCCATCCATTCTGACACCCCATCTACTCCCATTATAGCAGTTGAGATTTTTAAAAGTGCCCAGGATTGGCCTAAGTCATCCTCCACTGCTATGAATAAATGATGAATTAAAATAGTAATAGCATCTATATCTTAGCTGGAGTCTTACATCAGCAAATCTCAATGTACTTTACAAAAGAGATTAGTAGTATTATTCCCATTTTATACACTGAGAAACTGAGGCAGAGAGGAACAGAGACTATGTATTCACAGCAAAAAAGTGTGTTTTACATCAAGATAGCTCAAATGAGACAGCCATCGCTATGGGAAATCCAAGGGGAGACAAGGCCCAGAGAGCTTTATCGAGTTTAAGATTAAGATAAATCATTAGATCATTTACTCTGATCTCCCATATATCACAGGCCATTATACTGCACTCAGTTGCCCCAGTATTGAAACCAGTAACATGAGCTAAACTAAAGCATTTTAGTCCACAGGAAAATAAGCTGTTGTGTGTCAGGGGCCAAAAACAGAAAAAAACCGATGTTTCACCAATGCCTAAAGTCCTGGCAATGATTAGGTGAAATATGTCCAGATTATCTCAGCAGAAGATACAAGCTCCAGACTGCAGAGGAAGATTAAAATTCTCCCAGATCTCTGACAATCTGAAGTGAAGGAAAATTATTTCCCGAAATAAATGTGGCCATCAGTTTGGCTCCAAGTATGTGATTCAACCAGACCAGCATCCAAGTAAGACAGTTCTCCATACCATCTCACAACACTGGCTCAACAACACCTGATATCTTTTCTCTAGCATTGGCCAATCTCCAGTGCCTCAAAGAAAAGGGGAAAAAAAATCACAGAATATACTGGGCCAATACTGCATGGGGAAATAAAAAGTCTTCCTGATCCTACAGCAGACTGGCCAAATTATTGAAGTATGAGACTAAATTATGGTCACTGTCTTAATCCAGAGATACAAGTAGGCTGTGGGCACTGTAGACCTTCCTTTTTTCTCCATGGCAAATGATGGAAGAGAATGTACTGAGAGATTCAAGACCAGAAGAAGCCATCATGGCCCAGCTCTACCCCTTGCACACACAAAACACAGAATTTATATTCAATATTTAGTTAAAGAGTATCTATGAAAAAGATTTCTAGTTTGGCCTGAAACTTCCTAGGAATGGTGAGTCCATCACTTCTCCAAGTGCTGCTCCAATGCTTATTTAACCTCACTACAAGGAAATCACATCTACAGTTAAATGTTTCAGCAACAGCTATTGGCTAAATTCAACTCAATTTCAGAAAGCTGCAGTCCTTCCAAAACTCCATATTTTGGTGAATTTAGTATTAATATAAACAATTTCACAGGGCTCTGTCTCATTGCTAATTTCTACCTCAGTGCAACTAATCCAGGTAATTCACAAACAGGGGATAGAGAGTTGACCTTGGTTAGTTATAGTGAGGTCATAATCCATACATACAATTCAAAGCAATGCACTCTGGAGCAGTTTGAGCCAGAATAAACTACTCCTGGGCACAGCATCTACACATGCACCCAGAACAGCAGCAATTTGAGCTGAGGCAGAGAAGTTTACACCTGGGCCACTCCTGCCCTGCTCTGCCCCAGGTGGTGGTGGCGCTGGCTGGGGCACTGCAAGTGCTAAAAGTGTGGAGCCATGTAGCTAAATGGCAGACAGAATTCTGGTCTCCTGCTGGCTAGACTGACTGGGAGCAATTTGTAGCTGCAGTCGGCGTCTACACATGTGTTTAATCACAGTTAATTACTCTGCTATAAGATAGTACTGTCCCCACAAAGTAAGTGCTATCTTACTGTGATGTAAATTAGTTTACTGCAGCCTAATATTACCTCATGTGAAGACAGTGACACTTTACTCTGCAGCTAATTAGTCTACTCTGCAGTAAAGTGTATGTGTAAATGTGGCCAGTTACTCCTGTCTTGCTCCCATTAGGGTTTCATTTCAAGATGGTTCATTTTCATTTCATTTTCATGACTTCATACCTCAGCTACATGAAGGCTCCAAAGTAGAGCTATAACTGGACTCTTTCTTTGTCTCTTGATGTCAGTGCTTAGCAGCCACTCCACCCCAGTTTATTTTATCTCATCTTTGTTTTCACAGTGTATTTAATGTTTACCTACAATAGCACGAATGTAATTGCTGGGGAAACAGAGGCGATGCCATCATATTTGGATGACCGCTATGTAGTCAAACAAACAATGGAAACTTTGCTGCCAAGACACTTGTGTTTGAGTCTATGTACATATCAGTTAAGGATGATTCACTTTGATAATCCAGTAATGATGACCAAAATTGTGTATGGAAATAATGAGCTTTTTGTTTCACAGACATTTTATTCTAGGCAATTGGCTAATCTCAGGTTCTGTGTAGTCATACACTTGCCTTCCCCTTGGCCAAATTAAGTTGGGATACTAAAGCACAATTATTTAATACCTTAATTTAATAACACTATAACCTTACACCTAAATTAGTATCTTCCTTCTAAGAACTGCAAAGCAAGTTACAGGTGTGAGAATTAAATACAGCCTTGTGCACAGGGCCCACTTGGAGCCTATCCTTGGTTTCACACTCATTTAAACCCACAGGTTGAAATCCTAGATCTACTGACTCCCACAGGCTTCAGTTAGGCCTGAATTTGACCCACAAGGCATAAATGGTGCCTAGGCCATTAAATGGTGCTCTGCATGGGGTAAAGATTGCTTAATACTGAACCATAAAGCTCCCAACACCCTGTGAAGCAGGGAAGTGTTAATATCCCAGTTTGCAATTTTAATGTGGAAAAAATTAATATATCATCCACACCCCACATTTGCAGGGCTAGATTAGGTGACTTCTACAAGTAGATAACTTACATGTAGAAATGCAAGTTTGGATAATCAAATATGGAACTACCTCCTAGGGCTGTACGAAATTTTGCCAGGTGTTTCGTTTTGATGCTGTTTTGACTTGTTTCGAGCTCGAAACAGCAAAATCGAAATGAAACGAAGGGCTTTGAAACAGCCTCAAAACTAAACAAGGGCACTTGAAATGTTTCAAAAGTACATTACATAAATACACATACATACAATTATCTTATCTGCATATATTACACGAATCAGATAGATAACATTACAGAAGAAGAGACAGATTTTCCAGCACACTAAGGCACAGACAAGACACGATGAAACACACCATGAAGCGTGCTGGAAAGGCAGCTGTCAAGCCTTCAGGGAGGTGTGGAAGAGTGGGTAGAGGGAGAGCTGTAAGCCCCACCCCCCCGCCCCCTCCCCAAAAAAACCAAACAAAAAACGTGAGATGCAGCCTCTTTGCTACAACAAGCAGGCATAAGGCTACTTCTACAGGCAGCAAAGAGAGGGGAGCAGTGCCAGTGCCACTGCCTATGTCTGAGTCTGCACCCCTCCAAGAGAACCAGCCATAAATCCCACCACCACCACCATGACAATAAGCAGCAGCAGCAGCACCAGCATGACAGTCTCCTTCACCCCCATTTCACTTCCCATGCTGAGCCTTCCAGTGCCAGAGGAAGAGCTGGAGCTGGAGCTGGAGCTGGATTTGAGTGCCATAGCAAAGGAAATTCTGGGGGAGGAGGGGGAATCAACTGAGTTTGTGCTGCACACCTCTCAAGTTTCCCCTAGAGCCCCTAGACTTCTGGGGAAGTCTCCTTCCCCAGGAGGCACTTCGGAGGAGGGTGAGGTAGAAGCTGTGGAGCAAACCGGCTCAGCTGAGTCCACTCCTCCTGTTGCTGTGCCTCTGCCAGCTGAGGAAGGGGAAATTGCAGCATCCACACATGCACCTGCACCCCAGAAGCAAGCAGGTAGTACGATCTGGGATCATTTTGAGCTGGCAGATGATCCCACATACGCTATCTGCCTGCACTGCTGGGCCAAAATCAGCTGGGGCAAGGGAACAAAACACACAAACACCACAGGGATGCTGATGCATCTCCACAGGCACCACCCTGCTTGGTGCAGGGGTGGCTTGTTGGGCAGGGTGAGCTCACCCGCAAGTTCATGGTCATCGACAAGGAGGCCAATATGGTCAAGGTGGTCCGTGATGCCAAGTTTGTTGGCATCTGCTGTGTCGCACACAATTTCCACCTCATTGTCAGAGACACCTTAGAGGGGGACAGGGCTGCTGGTGACAGCGCCGACACCACCAGGAAGCTCATTTTGAAATTCAGAAGGGTGGGGGGCTACTTCCACCCAGAGAATCAAGGGGGGCAAGATGCTGCGGGACAAACAGGAAGAGCTGAACATCCTGCAGCACAAAATCATGCAGGATGTGAAGACTCAGTGGAACTTCACATACCTGATGCTCAAGAAATTGGTGAAGCAACAGAAGGCCATCCATGAGATAGCCTTGCTTAGGGAGATTGGGATCAGCAGGCCCCTTAACAGAGCTGAGTGGGATACCATCTCCTAGACCTTGGTGGTCCTCAAGCCCTTCATCGAGGCCACCGAGACCCTCAGCACTGGCGATGCCCTCCTTAGCCAGGTGATCCCTGTAGTGAGGGAAGTTCAGAGGCAAAAGGAGAGCTTCCAGGGGATCAATGTGCTGCTTACTAAGTTATTACCTGCTGCTAAAGTTGTGGGCTGGACTGAGGCTGTAGGGAAGCAGAAGACCTCATTGGGGCACACTACCGTGTTGTATAGAGGCCCCAGAACCAGTGAGGGAATGCTTTAACACACACACACAGTCACATGTCACGAGTTTTGCTTGTCAGCAGCTTGAGGTGAAGTTTCCCAGAAACCCCCACACCTATCTCCTTGAAACTTTGCAGACTTGGTGGCCTCAGCAGGAGCTACCATCCTTGCTGTTTTCATCCAAACATGCCAAAAAATGACAAAGTTATAGCAGTTTTGTTCTCCCCCATTACAGCCTATGGGTGAAACGTCAAAACAGCATCAAAACAGCAAAACAGTTTCAACAGAACGAAACAGAACAGTGCTTCAAAACGAAATGAAACATCAAAACTGTCCCGTTGAAATGGCAAAACAGAAGTCAAAATGAAACGGTGCTGTTTTGCATAGCTCTACTGCCCCCCACCTCCCTCCTCCGACCACCCTAATTAAGACATTTGAAAACAGAGCTTCCCTGCTTAAAAGTATGGGAGAAATATTAAAATGAAACCATCCTTATAGAAAAGTCCTACTGAATATCATTTTAAAACATCACCCTTCTATAGGTTACGTAGAAGGCATGACCTTTCACAGGCAACAACCTATTTTGGCACAGCTTCTGATGAAAAAATGGTTGCCCACGAATGCTCATGCTTCTCTGAACCAGTTAGTCTCCATGATTCCACCCTGCCCTCTCTTTTGACTGACTTCAGACTAACACAGCCAACCATCTCCCTTCTATAAGGTTTTTTAATTAATAAAAATTAATAGAGAAATATGTTCTCTATGGGCTTCTCTAGGATGCTTCCAAAAACTTATAGGAAGATGTCAATCTATGAAATTTTGTAGATTTGTACAATAAATTCTCGAGAACACTATTAAAAGTCTGTAGTCTTCTTTTTTCCATAGGCTTTTTCAATATAAATAGAGATCAAGTCCAGAAAAAAAACATAACTCCAAGTACCAAGTATTCTTAAATGGAGGACATTCACATTTTACCTTAGTGTCTTCAACCTGTCTCTAAAAAGGACCATCTCAATTGTATGGCACAGTATAACACATGGGAAACAAAAAATAATACTACATATCTAATGCAATGATGAGGCAAATCAGTGGGAATATTTCCATTCGCAATCATTGGTAGTTTGATCAGTAGTCAACATCCCACATTTATCCATGTATACTCTGTTATTTATGAGCTAGGCCATTCCATAACCACTGCCCCAGGGCTGTAGCTTGTGTCCAAAACTGCATTCATGCAAAGTAGATCTAATTGTGCCACCTATTTTATTTAATTATGTGACTACATTTCCTAATTCACTTAAATTTCACTCTGCAATCCATCATGTGCCTGCAACTGCAATGGGCATTGTCCAGGCAAGCAGTAACTTGAGTACAATTAGTGTTTGAACTGATGCTATTTAAGGATAGCTATGGATGAAAGGAAGTGGATTTGGGCAGATAGTTAACAGATTTGTATTCACCAAATTGAAAGCTTTTTCCAGCTGCCTCCACCTAAGACACAAGCTGGGACAGAGATAAGTTCAGGAGTCAGAGCATAAGTATTTCATTGATTAACATGAGGCAAGAAACAGTCCTTTTGCTTGATGCCTTCCAGGCATCCCAGATCTGAGAACTGCTTAGCAACTCCACTGTCCCCACAAAGAACAGGGGAGATTGTTTTATAGTCTGATGATGTTTGCACAGTGATCTTGGTGTGTCCAGCATGGGTTACTTCCAAGTCCACCCCATGTACCTGCTCCTGCTCACACATGCTGAGCCTGGAAATAAAGCAGTGAAACTGGTCTGGGGGCATTCCCCACCAGACACTCTCGAGCACACTGGCAACAGAGGTCACAAAAGCAGCCTCAAAGGACACCCCATTAGAATGGCTTCACTGCCATATTTCCAGGTTTGGCTCGTGCACAAGCATTCGGGGTGTACTCAGAAGCATCTGTATCTGAGAACACCAGTGGCACTGAATAGACAAACCCACAGAGACTGACCCAAAGACCACTGAAGTGAACATGAGCTTTTTCACTGTCTTGAGCCTTTAGATCAAACTGTACAGTCCAAACAATTTCTTGCCACCTTGCATTTTGGTAGGGAAACACCATTCTAAAGGGCACTGCAAGTCAGCAGAACATTCTCCATCAGGGACCCATTTCCACAGTGACAGATAAAATGTTCCAGAAGAAGGGCCCTTATTCTGGTGAAGATATGAAGTAGAGGACATGTGGATTATGCAGGTTAAAGCATGTCAAAAAACAAGTAGAGACGGCTGCACATTGATGTGTATATTATATGTCCTGTTCTGTGCCAAACCACAGAGGACATTAAGGGTGCACGTAAAAAGGCAAAACCTTCAGAAGGCTGATTGAAACTTATCTTTTAGGTGGGAGGTATTTCTAAAAGTAATTGTTTGTAGATAGCGCTGGCTTTCCTCAGCACAAAAGGTTTAAAAACTGAAAACAAAACCATGAATGTAACAGGGAACCCAAACCCTGTTACTCAGACACAATGGCTGGGGAAGAGAGGAGACTGTAACAGAGAGCCAGGGGAGACCTATCACCATAAGAGAGGGCAGCAGGCTAAGCCAGCTGTGTGGAGTGGCAGTGGGGCCAGGGAGGGGGGTTAAACACCCCTTCCCCCACTCAAACTTACTGCTGGAGGCAACTGTGGACTACAAATCCCAGAGGCAACTGGAAACAGGAAGAAGTGATGCGCAACCCTGCCGAGTCCTGCTGCTGTAATTCTGGACTCCAAATCCCAGAGACTTCAGAGGCAACAGGAAGAAGAAGTGAACACACAGCCATAGAGCCCTGCTCTAGAGCCCTTGGCTTCTGGCCAGAGCCACTGCAGACAAGTAGCTGCATTTCCTGAATCAAATATAAATGGTTGTTCACTTCTGTTTCAATTTAATCTGTGCATTTTAGACTAACCTGCAAAGGCTGAATCGATTCAGCCTAGGGCTTTCTGACTATACCTAGCCCAAAGGTATGGCAGGAAAGACATTAAGGGAAGACCCTGAGAGGTGGGACCAAAGAGCTGGGCAGAATCAAGGTGGCCCCTAGGGGGCATCATGACAGCCCCAGGTCACTATCCTGTTATAGTGACTGTGGGAAGCAGCTGCAGGAAGCAGATAACAGCACAGGGGTAGGGAACTGAGCCTGGGCTCAGTTCCCCTCCCCAGTGCTGCAGTCGGGCTGGGGAAAGGAACTGAGCCCAATCGCTCAGTTCCCCTCCCCAGCCTTATGATTGAGCTGACTTCCTTTCCCCAGCCCGATGTAGCGAAACGCTGAAACAGCGTTGAAACAGCCTCACTATTTCGACAAAGCAAAACAGAACAGCTGTTTCAAATCGAAATGAAACGGAACTCTGTTCTGTTGAAACCTCGAATCTCAAGGCGAAATGGAACGGTGCTGTTTCACGCAGGCCTAGACGGTATGTCTGCCTGGGCCCGCACTTAAGAACGCTCCTAAACTAACTCTCACCAGGTATTACATTTGGTGGTTGTTATTCTGATGGGAACTGGCAACTTGCCTGCTTTGTTGAGTTAAAGATCCAGGCACTGCTGACATTTGGACTGAGGAATTCAGGTTTTAGTACATCTCTAGAAAGTTCTGACTAACAAATGAGAGCTTATGCCCATGTGCTGCTGCCAAACAAATGATCGGGTTAGTTAAAGATTCCCTCCCAGGAGACCCAATTCATGAAAGAAAAGCAAAGCCCAGAAAGTTCAGACATGGAACACTAATCCTACAGTAAAAAGGAATCACATATAGTAGACCTTCAAGAAGGGAAATGAGCACTTTTGGTCATTTTTATTGGTGTGTATATATTTAAAAAGGCAAACTCCCCAGCAGAAGATTCCTCATGGTTTCCACAAAGAGAACAGGAATTTTATTGGGATATTGATAATAGTTTTGATTTTACAAATGTCTCTAGCACCCACTGTCATATGTGGTGTAGATTAAAATGCATGAAATCTGCCAGCAGACAGTGTTTAATGGAAGATCTTCCACTGACTTTAATGGGAGTTGGATAGGTCATGTCATGCAAGTCATGGATAACATGTTTTTAAAACAAACTGGTTTGTTGACATATGTGCTGTTGGGTCACATCATGGCCTGTGTGAGAGCAAAGACTCTGTTACATTACATTATGCTACACAAGTGTGTACCCAACAAATTTTCGAAGACTGTTTATTGTAGTTGAATGTTTGCTTTATACATATGATTCTTTCTTGAATAACTCTACACTGACTTTCTGCACAGGTCATGAAGGAGAGATAAAAACTATGTAATCTTGAGGGAGCATATCATAATTATGAATCCCATATCATAATTATGAATCCCATTGGAGAATCTTGCAGGATACCACGTATTTTCTTGTAATTACCTTCCATGTTTGGTAATATTCCTTGGTTATTTATCTATATAATTTACATTTTCAGGCTGTCACTCTTGATATTGCAACATATAGCCAGCCATTTCCAAACACAGACTGTGATAGGTAAACACCTATTAAGTGTTTGACCTTGGCTTTTGCTAATAATCACTGAAAAATCTGCTCTAATAGGAAGTTGCCTCTTGTGTATCTTAAAAGGTAGAGCTATCTCTAATGAGCATAATGTGACTCTTGGCACACATTCCAGTAGCCTCTCCTGTTATCACCTCTAAATCTATAACGTTGTCCAAAAGTCTTCTTACAGTAAGTCTTGTGCCATTGATTGTGAACTCAAGGATGAGTTCACATTGATGAATACTCTTTGCCTCTATGCTTCGAACTTCAATACTTGAAGTGGAAATTTCAGTTACGTTCAATGGAATCGAAGCCCAACACTGCCCGGCACCTTCCTGTTCTAACTGGGACCAATTAAGGACAGTGGGAGCAAGACCTCCCTCTGCTGTGTCCTGCTCTTTCCATGGTCTGTCCCCTCCTCACCCCGGCCTGTACCTCAGGGGACAAGGGCAGCTCCTGCTGCTGAGCTTGCTCCTGCTGGAAATACCATGGCCACTAAGGTAGGGATAACCGCTTTTCTGGCAAGGGGTAGTACCCATGGAGGTAATGTATAGTTAACCTCCCACTTGCTGTTCAAGTGGGAAGATTTTGGCTTTTTGCCCACTTTATGGAAATGGGAGACTCCTCCCTAGTGTGCCCCTGCGGCCATACGGCTGAGGGCAAGTGAAACTCAGGGGCATCCAAACTCTAAGCCTCTGGGCTTGGGGATGCCCGCCAAACGATTTGGAAACATCTGAAGCCCCAGGTTGGGGTGGAGGATGTTTGCCAGTAGTAGGGCCACTTATGGTTTTTGACTGACTTACAGATTTGGAATTGATTTGGCTGATTTTGCTTGGAAGATGAAACATTTTCATTAAAAAAAAATGCTCCTGCTGTTTCTCAGACACTGGTGACCAACCGCATGGCACTACCCTCCATCCCCAGCAGCATGGAATGTGTAGAGGGAACAATCCAGTCTGCAAAATATGGCCTTGTCCAGGTGTCCACCTGCCCACCCACTCACAGCAGAGCATGTTCCTGGGAGCGTGGACAGGGGCTGGCACAGAGGCTACTTGGGAGTGGAGAAGGGTAGAGGAAGGCAGCAGCAGCAGTCCCCAGAGAAGCAGCTGCAAGCATGGCTGGAGTAGATGTGGGAGGAGAGCATTTACCTCCTCACACAGGGGCTGGGTGGCATGGCACCCCTAATGGGATCTCGTGGTACCCAGCTGGGAAACACTGCTCTATAAGCTTTAAAATGATATAGAATATGTGGGCATATAGCAAGCGCAAATACCTTAAAATGTTCTTTGACCATCTGCTCCTTAGTGGATTAATATATAGGTTAGGCAAAATGATAAAGTCAAAATGAAATATTTTGATGAAATCAATGCTTTCCAACAAAATGTTTCAATTCTGTCCAATCAGCATTTGCTTTGAACTTTCAATGAGGCTTTTTACACCTCAAGGTGGGACAAGGTTTCCACATTTGCCACTTTAAAAATTTTTCTCTCTGCTACCCCAGCAAGAAGCTGAAAAAACTTCAGCGACTGCAGTAGGGCCTTACAGTGCAGCCTTTCCAAATCTTCACTATTGATGTATCAAAATATGGAAAACAGCCTTGATTTGGGAAGGAACTGCACAAGTGCTCAGCTTTGCTCCCACTAGCAAAAGGCAATGTTCAAACTCCCATTGACTCCACTGGAACCAGAGTTACATGAGGGGTGAGTGCTTTTGACAAGTCCAGCCTCAGGGGCACAAAGCTATGCCGATGACAAGAAAACTTGGAAATGAAATCTTTATGACCTTTGACTTCTTTCCCATTCACCACAGCACTGCCACGGATTTTGTGAGCGAATTCCTCAGGATAAAAAAACCTGGCTAATAAGCCCTGCTGGAGTTTTCCCTCAGAAGACCTTGGGTTTTGATCCTTTGCTTTAAGCAAATGCTACCTTGGCCCTTAGGAGGAAATTCATGCTGCCCACTTTCCAGTAACACTGGTATGGTACACTGTGTACGTCAGACGCAAACCTCTGCAAGCTGAAACTAGCCTTCTGCAAGGGCTAGATGTCTGGACTGGCTGCAGTTCAAAGGGAACATTAGAGCAGCCAGCTGTAAAGCTCCAGTTAAGACATTTTAATTTTCAACAGCATGAGGAGCTGTCTTTGTTTCCCATTAAATGCTGGTTATTTTATATTTCATACTGACATTTTCTAAACAGTTTGTGTTAATTTTTATCCTCTTGCCCTCTTTTCCTTACAGAGCCTGTTGATGCAGCACAGCACTGAAGGGAAAGGAACAGATTGGACATTTTTAGAGGGAACTACAAATTCACAGAGTGAGGATCGGTGCTGTGCCCTGGACTTCATCCCGCAGTGGCTTAAGGCCACCCATGTGCCATTCTGATCTTGGACACCTCTGGGGTCCAGGACTGACCCCTAGGGAGTTTAGCCTGCACAAAAAGTGCTATCCAAAGCCTCTGACACGTTACATTTAAGACTCTATTAACAGGTTAATTGCATCTTAAATATTAACCCAGTTACTGTGCAAGTGAATTTAAGGCATGATAATAGATTAAATGAACCACAAAGTTATTCCACATCAGCTCTGTGGCTCATTTGTATTGCACCACCTGTGCCCGGGAACTTGTCAAAACTCTGTGTGCTGCCCAGCTAGGCAGCATATGTGGTTTTATAGGTCCTGGTACATGGGGACTCCAGCACCAGGCTTCTGCAAACCAATACTGGGCTCCACCTGTGCCAGGAGCTGTAAAACTATGTGTGCCATCCAACTAAGTGGGACATGGGTTTTCATTCATCCTCGGCACACAGGAACCCTGGGATCAGGTGGCAGCCAGTGCCATAGCAAGGAAGTTTGGCACCCAGGGCAAAGCCTGCAGCAGCAGCCCACCCTCGCCCTGCGTATAGATCCAGGGGGCACATGCCCTCCTCCCCCATGCTGGCCTGGGAGCGCATGCAGTGGCAGAAGCCGCCCTCCCCCTGTCCCCGTGCCCCACCAAATGAGCTGCTTGTGGCTCCGTCTCATCCCAGCTGGGCAGCGCCTGTTGGTGCCCCTCCACGTCAGCGCCTGGGGTGGTTGCCCCACTTGTCCCCCCCTTACTACAGCACTGGCTGCAGCATCCTGATCCTGGGGTCCCTGTGCCCCCCAGATGGGGTTTTGACATTAGTTGATTGTTGGCTGGGGCTGGGGACCAGTTTGATTCCCAACTGACAGTCAGTTGATTGTAGGCACACCAGTTTCATCTTCCTGGTGTAGGTATAGCCCAGGCTCATCATGATTGATGTATATGAAAACTGTGAAAGCTTGGACAGTGTCTATTGCACAAAAATGCAAGACAGTGGCTGGGGCAAGACTGGATTGTGGTAACAAGGTTGCCACAAGAAAATCAAACTCTGCTAATGGCTTGCAACCCATTAGGCGTAAGAGAGTGGAGTGCTTGTGGTACCCAATACCAGACCCATGCCATAAGATAATAACAGTCATAATAACAGTCCTCAACCTGCTACCACGCCTAAGAAGTGATGGTTAAAAGTATTGGCAGAGACCTAACACACTCATTGCATAAATGTAACAAGACTCAGAGCAAGCTAGAAAGAGAATCCTGTAAACATCATCTACATATCAGTTGAGCTAAGTGTCACTAAAGAAAACAGAAGAACTAAAATATCTACTTCAATGAAAAGCCTGTAAGGGACAAGAATAAGCCAAGGTGCATTGAAAACATAACTGTAAATATATCCTGGTTAACACCTTCCCCCTTTGATTAAGACCTATTTCCAAAGCAAACCACCCAATATCTCTCTAAAGTTTTATGCACGTCAGTCTACTAACTTCATTTAACCCAAAACTAACTCACCCTTATCGTCCCCAGTGGCCTTTGATCCTCACCTCACATTTGCAGAATAGGTGATCAGTCTCTAAATGCTTATTGTGCTAAACCAGTGTGTATTTTCCTGAAACTCACATTTATTGTATCCAATAGTCTCTGATCTTCACTATTTCCGTGAGCCATTTGATGCACCTATTAGTAGGCTTCATTGTTAAAATAACTACTGAAAAATAGTATTCTGTGATCAGCATCATAAAGGTATCTTTCAGTCAATACCCATCCTATTTGATTCCAAACTGATCAAAAGTTTGCAAACTTTACAAACACACAAACAGGGTACAATTGTAATGTTCTGGCCTTGCCTGCTTTTTTCGGAGTTCGATTAACCAACTGTTTTGAAGCTATACAATTAAACCAATATAAAACGCAAGACAGAACTGCCAGCAAGGTGTGTGCAGTCCAGGAAAGACCCAAGAAGCCATTCTGCACCACCCAGCCAAAAGTGAAGGATCCACACTGTGAGACTGTACAAGAACTGCTTCCTGCCTGCATGAGGACAGAGGCTCCTGCAGCTAGTACAAGGACTGAGTGGTAATATAGCTCATTTTATATTGGGAAA
>NW_005842419.1:788969-791033 GCF_000455745.1 Alligator sinensis
TCATTTAGTTTTTTTAACTTATTAGTAGTTATTAAAGCAAACCTTTCTGCTATTCAACAACTTAGTGTTGTGTCAATTCATAAAGCACTGGGTTAAAAATTTGGTTTCAAAGTGCAACAATGATCCCAGCCTCCCCCTGCACCAGCAAGTACGGTGCAGTTGGGATCAAATCACCAATCTCAGATTTACACATCCTGCAATGCATGTGTGGCATTGCAGGAAGAAGGATTGTTGGGATCATGGCTTAGATCCCATCATGTCTTAGAGTGAACATCTGACAGGCGCCCAAGGTAGAGCAGTCAGTCCTCCCTGTGAGCATTAGTGCTGCAGGGATCTCCAGGGTGGTGGGTGTTGGAGACCCCCCACAGACACACTCCCAGCCATACTTCCTCAGGCACTACTGGGGGAATTCTCTCCCAGCCAGATTTTAGAATCCCTTGAGGTCGCATTGGCCTTTATCCTCACCATAAAAGAGCCAGAGCAGGACAGAGTTTCTCACATTTAGAATATATAGATCCCTAGTAAATTGTCCACCCTATTTCCATGCATATGTAGACCTGTTAGCAGTAGTTAATTTTCCACAGTCAGTATCCTTTATCTTAAATGTTCCTAGAGGACCTGAAAGATATTGCAAATTGCATCTGTGCACACATCCCTGAAATAAAATGCAGACACCTCTGGCGTGGAATGCAGCATCTGTTTAGCCGTGTATAACAACCCTAGTCTGGGCACAAAAGAGAGGAAGAGAGAAAATTAATCAGTACCAGCAAGAAGACAGTTACCCAGATTGGAATGAGGCCAGAAAGCTGAGCTTAACATATCTAATTGTGCAAAACAATTCCTGGAATCTTTAATAGTCACAAAGAGCTGCATTTTTTTCATCTCAGCTGAAAGACAGAACCTCCCTACCTCCATGCTGAGCAACTGGTTCAGTGATGACTCAGAAAAAAATGACATCATCTGAGCTCACATCTCAAGGCCTTTGTTTTTAAATAGCTAAGGGGCACTGTAAAACTTCACTCCACTGACGCAGGCAAAATATGGAAATTAAAAAAAATTCTACGTTCAGACAGCCTGGTTAGGAAAATGCCAATGCCAAGTAGCATGAGTATAAAGGTGTATTTGCATTTTTTTTCATAGTTCTTTGGCATTTCTTTTACAAACATGCCATAAAGTATACAAGCCTCTTCATCAGTCACTGTTTAAATGGGGAGTGAGACCTAAAAGGATGGACAGGATAAAAATGCAGAAGACTGGGGGGGAAATGACGTGGGATTTCTTTAGTACTAGAGATGTTTCCAAGTTCTCAAAACTGCAAGTTCTCATTTTGGCTTCATTAACTGGCAGTTATCCAAGTGGCACAATGCTAGGGATTGATTCTCACCCTAGCCCACACCTTAAGTCACCACTTGCATCAATTCAAAGCAAGAGCTCCGTGTGCAATATAGCCATATCAGAGACTTCTAGGCTTTCCCCTGGGCAGTAACCACTTTTACATCCACTTTTAACAGGTGTGAGTGGCTAAGCCAGGTGCAAGGCTTTGGAAATGCAGATCTTCTACTGCATAGCATGTAGTCCTACCTTATCTGATATACACAGTAAAGAAACTGACTTTCCAAGGTACAAGGAGTCACTTACCAAAAGGGATACCTGAGACTAATATATTCCAAGGTTTTGGAAAGACTACAATATTTCATACAGCAAATTCTGCAACAAAGGGAAGGAGAACATTTCTCACATTAGGAGTACTGAAGTGTAGATCTTATTTCTTAAACTTATAGTGCATATAAAGCATGTTAACTGAAGCCTTGGTTTCACCTCATAACCAGTAATTTATCATGTTTTATTTGAATTCTAGGCACTACCATAATTACTAGGGTTTCCAGATGTTATGAGAGTATTTGATACGCTACCAATGTTCTCCAAATGGCCATCATGACAGTCTGTTGCCTTTGTTACCAAGGAATTTAAGTACTCCCAAAGCATCCAAGATGTTTCCATCATTACAAGAGAATTCCAGTTTTTATGGCTATTATTGAGTTACTCCATATGTTGCCACTCTTT
>NW_005842419.1:791064-802640 GCF_000455745.1 Alligator sinensis
GTCAAGATATTCCAGATATTACTGCTGTCCCCTGAATATTTCTTCTGCTATCCCAGTGCTCTAGATGTTATCAGTGTCATCAGTGTGTATTATTTAGGATGTTATTTGGGTGTACCAGCTGTTACCAATGCTTCCAACATATTCCAGATATTGTCACCACTATCGACATAGTCTAAGTTACTGTTGCTGCCATGGTATTTCAGATGCTACCAAGGTACTCAAGGTGATATCACTATTACCATTATCCTCCAGGTGCTACCAGTATTTCCTGATTATAAAAGGTTTTGTCTGTGAATACTAAACACTTTTTAATTGCCTGAATATTACATTCCATCTGTTTTGCAGACCCTCGCTAAACACAGGCAGCTGTGCCGATTCTTTTAGTTGAAAGACAGGAGTCAAATGATGCTGAATTCTTAGGTCAAGGGTTGTTGTGTCACAAGAAACCTGAGTAAATGTGAGTATTTTCACAAGACAGTGAAACCCTTTTGCACTGGCAGTGAGAGATGGAAGGATCTTACAGTAACAAGGGCCAGACCTATGGGTAAATTATGGGGCAAACTATTTACTGGGCATTCTGTACTTTATTACTCTTACCACTGAAAATGTGTGGGAGGGACCACAGAGATACAGTGAGGCTGGAGGAGGGGACTTCTGTTTGTGTCAATAGCCTTTAGAAAAATGTCCAGATACACACTGCCCTGGATTTCCCGGATGACCAGTTATATTGTAATCTTTTGCCCCAATTTGCACATGTCTTACTCATGATAGACAAATAAATGCAGGCACCTAATTAATCATGGAGTTTTGCTCCATGATACTGGGATGATATAACCAGATGCTGCATGCGGAAGGAGTTGCGAGGTGCCGGTAGCCACACTACGCATCAAATGGACCTTTGTCCCCAGTTGCTCCCTGCTCATTGCTCTCCATCTTTGAGAACTCCCAGACTTCTGCAGAGCTCCTCACCCCATCTCTAAAGCCTTCCTACAGACCGTGGCTCCTGTGTCACAGCAGAGCATGGTTAATTCAAACCGTGCACCGAGCAGGCTGGTCTGATCTAGAGTTCTTGGCTAGCAGGAAACAGTGACAACAGCTCCTAGCAAAGCCCAGTGTGCTCTGGAGAATTGCAGTGATACTGCAAAGCACTGCTACCACCAATAGGTCAGAGAGGGGCAAGAGAAGTAACTCAGAGGGTTTGCAATGGGGAAGTGAGAAAATCTGCCACCACAGCAGTTCCATTTCCTGCCAGCCCAGGAAGAAAAAAAGGGACAGGACCTCGGCATGGTGCCAAAGGTCTCCTTATAGAAGGGCTCTAGCCACAGGGCCACTAGGTAATGTCAAGTTCAGAAAATCCCTCTCAACTCTAGCTCGGTGGGTAGCTGATTCTTAACCCCTTTTATCAAATGTTCCCAGCTCTCTGCACCAGTGTGCCAGCCTTTCCTGACAGGGAGACTCCATGCCTTGGACTTTGTTTCCTTTATTTGCCACAAGACAACTTTATTTTGCAGTAAAAAGAGAGGGGTAGGAAATGGGTCTGTGCACATGGGTGTGTTAGCAGAAGCCAAGAAAAAGCACTGATTGCAAGGCCTCCTCCTGAACCTAGGGCACAAACTAAATGCTCTTGGAGGGATGTCAGAGTGCCACAGCCCGAGCACTAGACTGGGGCTCAAGAGATCTTGGTTTTACTCCTAGCTCTTTCGCTGACCTGCACCTTGCCCTCTGTGCCTGTTTCCCTTCTGACCCTTGGTCCACTTAACTTCTAAGTTCTTTTGAAGCAGGGGCTGCTTCTCATGATGTGCATGTATAGCATTTAGTACAGAGGGCTCCCGCTCAGAACAGGCTGGGAAAGAATAATTCCATGTTAAAAAAAACAATGAGGTTTCTGAAGCTGTTTATGGCCTGAGACTGGCCAAAACAAGGTCTTTATTTTTACTACAGAAATCACTTGCCCACTGGTTAGGGCATTAGCCCAGGATATGAAAAGCCACAATTCAAGCTGCTGCTCTGCCTTGTTGACAGAGCAGGAATTTGAACCTGTGCTTCTCATATCCCAACTCACTGACACCTAGCTTCTTTGCTGCAGTACGTCTCTCTGTTTGTCTCTCTCTGATATCCATCCTGGCCTTCAAAAGTCTTTCCAATAGATAATTCATCAAACCCTACAGTTTTTAACTAAACAGCATTTTCCAATAGAAAAGAAATAGCATCAAAACTGTCTATCCAATCCAGGCCCAGCCTCAGTCTTGGCTGGGGCTGCTAGCTGTTCTCGTAATGATCCAGCAACTCATTACAATCAAGCATGGCTTCTCATTTCACTGATCTTTGGAAGATGAGATTAATATTTCTATATTCTTCTCTCACAACACAGGTGTGATGCACAGGAAGACCTTCCTCAACATGGTCATTCTTCTCTCTTATGTGCTACCCCGACCTTTGCCTTATAAGTAGCATAGTCCTTCTCCCTAATCACATTCACTCCAAAGACAAGGATTGCTGGTTGCTATCAGAAGCAATGGGTTCCCACAGGCTGAAAACACTGAGGATCTTCACATTGCCTTAGCCGCAGCTAGTCTGATGTTTCCTTACTTTAAATCCACCTTGCATTCTCAAGCTAAGCAAATATCAGCAGATGGAAAGAAACAGAGGCATTAAAGGTTGAAGGGAAGCTTGCAAAGTGTTCCATAAGTGGGAGAAAAAACTCACGTGGGAACCGACTTATTCTGTATCAGGCCAGGCACCAAACACAGACAGCATGTGGGTACAATGGACTCTGGACCCTCTGACCTACGAGTGAGAAATAACCATGGAAGAAAATGCTTGAGAACTCCTACATACATTGTGCTTGAAATTTAGGGTTTAAACTGTCACAGGCTCACTCCTATATACACACAACTTCACACTCACACCCCCTGCCAGGCACATTCCCTGTGACATCCACACACACATACACTGGCGTATACCCATACCCCAGACCCATAAGTGCCATGTAGATGTATACACACTCCTACTTCACTTCTATGTATTTATGAATGAAGTGAAACTCCCTTTTAACGAACTCAAAGAACTTGTTTGTGGTTTGAAGTCATTTCAGGCTCTTTATAGTTTCCACTGAAAATGAATCATCGTGTAAGAATACCAGGGTGATGTAACCACAGCATGACTTGTTCAGTTCTGCCTGGGTCAGTAGGACAGAAAAATTGTCTCTCTCTATAAAAATGCAAATCTGCCTTACATAGTGTTTAGGCTAGCACAAAGGTACACCAGCATGACAGAACCCACAACTAACCGCTGTAACTGGGTGTTGTAGTAGAATACTTCATTTTCTGTGTTGTTTTATTTTACGGACATTTGATCCAATCTGCAAACGTTTAATCATACTGAGTGCATCTACCCATGCAATTAATTTGAAGCAATAAGCTTCAGAGCAGTTTGAGTTAGAGTAAACTACTCCTGAGCACAACATCTACATGTGCACTTGGGACAGCAGCAATTTGAGCTGAGACAGAGCAGTTTACTCCAGCCTGGAGCTGGTCCACAGCCCAGATTGGACCCATAGATGACCCTCCCACCCATGCTGGATCCAGCTCCTGTGGCACCTGATCCATGGTCTGCAATACATGCAGCGCCCACCCCAGCTGGTCTGGGATCCACGCCACAAACAGTACCTCCATCTTCCCCCACTGGTCTGGAATCCACACTGCACATGGTGCCTGCTCCAGTGACCTACACTGTGTGGTGCCCGTGCTGCTGGTCTGGGACTGTGCCATACACAGCGCCCACTCCAGCTGATCTGGGACCTATGGGCACCACCTGCAGCATGGGTCATGGATTGGCTGGACTAGGCTGACCAGAGTGGGTGGACCAGCCAGGGCAGGCATCACATGTAGCATGAATCCTGGAGCAGGCACCATGTGGCACACATCCTGGGCCCTGAACATGAGGGTGGTTTGGTACTTCAAATGGGTCAACTCAGACCCAGGGGCAGCACCGGGGGTGGGTAACAGGGCTCCACAGCCCAGATTCAGCCCATGAGCTGTATTTTTGACACCCCTGATTTAAGTTGGCACAAGGTCAAATGGTTACAGATTTGGTTATGACCAAATTTAGGTTGGAAATTAACATGCTTCTAACTACTGGAAGAGTAACATTTTGGAATGGTCTTTCCGTCAAAGTGACAGGAGTAAAACCTGAATCACTTCAAGGTGGAGCTAAACAAATTGTACAGAAGCACTAGAAATAAAATAGATGCTTTTGGACCAATAATCAGTGCATGTATTATATGGATTCAAGTATTTGCAGTCACTGTGTTAGTGATGAGAGATAACTCTTCTGAGCTCTTAGCTTTCACTCAGTTTTTCACTGTGGAAAAGTAATAGGGCAATTCTTCTGTTGCAAAGAATGCAGAAAGACCACAACAGGGTAGAATGTTTTTGACAATGTGGATTCCTATTTGAAATCCCAGGACTTCTCTCATAAATCATATATACGTGTTTGTACATCTAATAGTGCTAAGACTGCATAGCATCTTTAAAAGGCTCTTAAAGGTAATACTGGCACAAGATAAATGGCAAAAAAATTGGTTATGAATAAATTTCACTGGGAGAAATGGCTGTCTGTAAACACAGGGGACTAGACCCAGTGGCCCAGGAGACTGCTTCCCTTCTTCCTAATTCTTTCCATTTGCCATGGAAAAACATAGTAAAACCTGGATTTTCTCATTTTAAGGAGAAAAATGTGGGAAACAGTGGTTTCCCCTTGCAGGCTACCAGAGTGAGAATGGGAGGAGGGCGTTCAGGCAGGGGGCACCATCTGCATGTCCACACTCACACATGCACATGGCTGCCAGGCAGCCTGGAGAGCAGCTCCTGCAGTTAAGTCTGGGGGGGCAGGGAGGGGGAGATTGAGGCCCCCACAGTGAGGGAGGGAGTTGGGCAGGGCTGAGGCTGCTGCCCAGCCTGGGTGGTACATGGGCCTTGGGGCCCAGGGCCATGGGGGCTGTGGCTGTGCGCACTCCCAGGGAGAGTGGGGGGCACATTCCCCCCCAGATCTGTGCATGGAGGGGTGAGTGTGGGCTGCCAGCTGCAGCCTCAGGGCTCCCCACCCTGCTGCCCTCTACCTGGGGCCTCTGCAACCCAGCGGGCAGGACCCAACTTGGCAGGGCAGAGTGTGGCATGGAAACTTTGTGTTGCTGCCACGAGCCCCATGCTACCATGGTGAGGTGCCCCCTGCCTGCCCGGCAGCAGTGCGGGGCGTGGTGCAGAGTTGTGCTGCCTGCTGCTGCCAGGTGGGCATGGGGCACTTTGCCATAGTGACGCAGGGCTTGCAGAGGTGGCACGAGCCTCCCCATCCAGTCCTGCCACAGCAGGTTTCGCCAGCTGGGCCATGGAGTTCCTGGGGAGAGGGCAGCAGGGCAGGGAGCCTCGAGCCTGCAGCCCACACCTGCCCTTCCTCATGGGCTCTGCTCCTGCTGTGCTGCCTGTGAGGGAGGAGCTGGACTCCGTGCTCCATTCCAGCCACAGCAACCATTGCCTCCCATGGGTGGCAGCTGGGATGGGGCGCTGTTATAGGCAGCAGAAGTGGAGGGGCTAATGGGGCTTAGCCCCTCCCCAAATGCGGGGCAGCAGTAGGGCCACCAGGCAGCCTGGCTGTGGGCTTCTGGTGACTGCAGCAGGGATGGGGAGGGGTATGCGCTCAGCGGTGAGGGAGGGAGTGGGGCTGAGGCTGGGGCAGGCACTACACAGCCAGGGACGGGTCTGGGACTGAGTCGCAATGGGCTCATCCAGGAGGCACGGCTCCTGCTGCTACACACACCCCAGGAGGCATGGGGGGGTGTGCCCCAGGATCTGCTCAGGGCGGGGTGGGGCAGGGTGGGGAAAGGCAGGCTGCCACTGTGGGCTGGGTCCTGGGCTGCGCTGGGCTCTTCCCAGAAGAGGTGGGGAGCTAGGCTGCACTGCACTCTGGGCAGGTGGCAGCAGTGCTGGGAGGGGAGCTATGGGGGGGGGGCTGCAGCCCACCCAAAATTCAGTGTAGCGCTCCCAACCTCCCCTCCAGCACCACCACCGCCCACCTCAGGCACAGCACGGTCCAACCCCGACACTGAAAAGAGCCCAGCATAGCCTCAGCCCCAGCCTGCAGCAGCAGTCCTCCCTCACCTGTGCAGATCCTGGGCACACCCCACCATGCCCTCCTCCAAGGAGCCGCTCACAGCTCCAACCCACGCCCTGCCCCAGCTGAATATCTAGGGGCCAAAAATACCCCTTCATGCTGCTCCCTTGCAGCTCAGAGAATAACTGAACATGCGGTATGTGGTGCAAAATGTGCCCCCACAAATTATTTTTCCTCCCTCCATCTGTGGGCGCTACTGTGGGGGGGCAAGGGACTGCAGACCTGGGTCCTTGGCCCTGTAACCCTGGCAACTGGGGGCCCCCTCCAGCAGGGCTGGGGGGGTAAGGGACTGTGGGTGTGGAGTGAGGGGCACCAGCAGGGCTGGGGGGCTGTGACTTGGGAGTGAGGGGCAATGGCATGGGCAGGGCACTGGTATGTCAGGGCTGCTCAGCACCATAAAGCAGTGGGGGTGGGGCAGCAGCCACAGCTGGACCTGCATCCTGGTGACTAAAATGGGCAGGGGAAGTTCTAATTTTCCATGATAAAAAATCCTAAATCAAATACCAACATTTTAGGTATTTAGAATTTATTTTAATATAGTGATTGAGGCACTGCTAGGCTTCCAAATTGCTTTAAAATCAAAATATACCAATAAAACATTGTGTTCAACTGATACCTGTATATATATAGTGGTATTTAATTTTAATCACAGATTTTAGGTTATTAAATCAGAGAATTTGCAATTTTTTAATAGAGAAAACCAGGAGTCCTGCTAATAACCACTAGGATTGCTCATAAAAGTAATTGCTCACTGGAGTCAGTAAAATCTCACAGCATGGCCCCCTCATGATAACATTGGATAGTATTTTAGATAAGTTATTCATCACTTGCTTCTTTACATCATATTACATAGAGCAAATGTATGCTTGCTAAGTCAATATGAATTGATTTTTAAGAAAAGGGTAACTCAATCCAGACCATAAGATCCAAATACTGTTCTTCCTATATTTGAGAAATTTTAGATCTGGAACAAAACTTCAGCTTTTGGGGCCATCTGCACTTTACTGCAATTTTCAACAGACATCTTGGGGACACCCGGTCCAATCCTGCCTGTGTGAAAATGATGTTGGTGTGTCCTTATTTGTGCCTGTCATAAAAACTAGTGCACAGCTGGTACTCTGTGTATGAGCAAAGCAGGACAGAAATATCAGGAGACAGTATAGGTCAGGCCTGCAGTGAGTTGGCAGAGTTGCCATAAAGGACACTTGCATAGCACCTGCTTGCATTATGTCTGTCTTATGTCAGCAGTCTCAGTCTCGTGCTTTCATAACCAGTCCATTCATTCACAAACTTCCCAAACAAAACCACTTAGTTCTTGCAGTGATGGACACTGCAGAGAAAGCCTAAAGCAATTAGGGTAAAATAGTGAAATACTGGATAAGGCAGCATTCAGCAACTATACATTGCAGCTGTCTCTTTTACGGCTGTTAATATGTCCAGTTGCTTGTTTATATAAGACCCCATAGTCCTTACACAGTGGAAACTTCAGGATTAGAATGTGTCCCACCACCACTTATGCTATTTCCTGATTCTTTCATGTTGTCATGGAACCTTATTAATCATCAGACACGTTGCTGTACGTTCTGCAGAGCAAAAACGAGGACTTCCCCAGGCGGGCCCCTTGAGCTAGAAAACTGAGGATTTTGATTTGCCCAAAAGAGTAAATTGAGTTTATTTATTTCAGCTAAGATTAGGAGCTTGAGGCCCATGTTCAAAAATAATATAGACTCTGCGGACCCTAAATCCTACTGACTTTCAACAAGACATAGACTTCTAAGTGTCTATGTTAGAAAATAAAACTTTTCACAACAGAAGTTAGTCTCCTAAATCACTAAGGCCGTGTGTAGATGAAACGAGGGGCATGTGTGCACAACACTTTAAAGCGGGTTAAATGCTTTTGCACTGCTTTAATGGTGTTGGCGTTTGCACGTGTCGGTGGCATATTGTGCAGTAATTCTAGCTGCTGTAGCAAAATTGGTGGCATAATGTGTCATATATGACTTGGGGTACAGCAAACTAAAACTCCTCTGAAGAGTTTTAGTTTGCTGCCCTACAGCTGTGGAGCGAAGCACCGGGCTCCGTGCATCTCAGGGACTCTGTAGGAAGCCCATGCAGGCAGCCTGGCAGCAGCCTGAGAAGGCAAGCTCTGCCCAAGCAGCAAGCTTGATCTTTTTATTTTCCCCCTGCAGCCTTCCTGCCTGCCTGAGCTGTGCGGGGGCTGGTGCTTCCCTCCATGGCTGTGGTACCCCCTGGGACCACCTGAGCTGGGTGCCTGCAGGTGGGTGCCACCTAAGCGGGGGGCTGCTGCTGCTGTGGAGGGAAGCACCAGCCCCTGCCCTGCAGCTCAGGGACCACTTCACCTGCCGGCAGCTCGCCCTCCCCTCCCCGCCACTAGAGAGGCAGGGAAATTCAGGTGTGTGCATGACACGGGGTTTTAAAGGGCCTTAAATTGAAACAGTGTTTTTAAAAACCCACCGCTTCAATTTAGGGGCCCCATTTCATCTACATATGCTCTACGGTGCTATTGCAAATTGTACTCTTAAACTCCTTCACTTTGCTGTTCTGCCTCTTTCCTCTGCCACACTCCCTCAAGTGCTCCCTGGTATGAACAAAAAGTACAGATGCTTATAATCTGAGATTTTCAAAACTACCTAAGTGATTTTGGACACAGTACATCCAGCACTGAGTGAAATGGGACAGACCCATTAATAAAAGTGAGGTGGACACACAATGCACAGCCTTACACTACACAAGGTGAATTTCCCCATCAAAGAGGGATGTACACCAGGGTAAGTTACCCCGTTGGGCCAGCTGTATGTCCACTCTCCCATTGAATTTCATTGTGGGGTAGCACTTTGGTCAATACAAATGGGTTCTCATGCCACCTAGTGGTCAGGTTATAATTGCACCCCTGACAGACAGGTACCTTGGGAGAGAGAGCTCCTTGCTCCTTGCTATGAAGTAAATTCACTAGAGTGTAAAATCCAGGGTAAGTTATTTTGCAGGAATCCTGTTGTAGGGCCACACTCTTGACACCCACCTCTTAGTCATGTACATGGAAACTGGGTATCAAAAGTCTTTAGGTCCTTAGACAGCTATGGAATTAGCATCTCTAATGGAGACAGGGTCATGCTGATTTAACAGAAGCTTTGCCAGTGAAATTTAGTAAGAAGTTAAGCACTGGGCCCTCCTCCTCCTTTCTTTCTTGTTATCTGTTCCAAAGTTCAATCATAGCATAAAAAGCCCTGCCATTTGGCAGCAGGGGGGAATCATCTGCCAATAAGCCATGGCAGAACCCCCACTGTATAAAATGCATTCCAAGGAAGGACTGAGTTTCACAGAGAAAGTCTGCAGTATTTGGCTCAGTGACTCAGTAATGAGTGAAGCATGTGGGCTAGTTTTCACGTAGCTGTGAGGCACATCAGAATGGAATATGTCCACTTAAGATGGCCCAGAAGTCTCCCATGTTTCTCTGTTGCAAATATGGCAATAGGGAGCTTACAAAGCGAAGAAATTGCCTGCAGCGTTGGCCCTGAGTGCTGCACGACTCTGGGACTTGGTCCCCAGCCCTTGGTCCAAAATATCATTTAGCTGTTGTTGAAATTCACTTACTTGATAGGGATCTGGGCAGGGCTTGTCTCTCTAGGAGAGTGAGGAAGTGTTTTTCTCCTGTTGTTGGTCAATTTGCTGCCTAAAGATTGCAGTTATGCTGCTTAGTGGGCAGTCTATTCAATGTAGTTCTTTTAATATTGTGCCCATCACCATGGCTTCTGAGCATCTTCCACTCCTGGCAAAAACTGTGTGTGAATCTTTTAATTACTATTTGCCTAACATTCTGTTCATATAGCTGCAATTTAATTTTTCCATTAGAGCACCTAAAGCTCTGGATGGCCTTTTTCTTGTTCCTTAAGTCTGAAGAAAGGTGACTTGAGTTGTTGACATTGTTCCTTATATACTGAAGCCAATCCTGACACAAAATCCTGCATATATTAGTCTATTTCAATGGTTATTGAATTATTATAGTATTATCACCATTATTTATTACTTAAATTGTGGTAGTATCTAGTCACTCCAGCCAAAGTTCAGGACCTCACTGTGCAAGGCACTGTACAAATATGGAACAAAGCCATAGTTCTGTCCAAGAATTTATAAACTGAGACAATACAAGGGTAGGAGTAGCTGCAGGTGATTTCAATCCTGTGTTCTCTGTTTTAGGATCCCAACTCATTCTTTTGAGTCACTCTGTTCTTGTGGCCACTACCTGGGAATTGTCTAAAAGAAACTAGAGGTTTTCTGACAATGGTGACAGTGGCTTTAGAGTCACCGGTGTGTTCAGATATTAGAATAATAGAAAATTAGGATTGAAAGGAACCTCAGGAGGTCACATCTAGTCCAACCCCCTGCTCAAATCCAGCTATATCATCCCAGCCAAGGCTTTGTCTAGCCGGGTTTTAAAAACCACCAAGGATGGAGATTCCACCACCTCTCTGGGTAACCTGTTCCAGTGTCTTATTACCCTCCTACTGAGAAAATTCTTCCTAATATCTAACTTAAACTTCTCTTGCTGCAACTTGAGACCATTGCTCCTTGTTCTGTCATTGGCCACCACTGAGAAGAGCCTAGCTTCATCCTCTTTTGAAACGCTGTTCAGGTAGTTGAAGGCTGCTACTAAATCCCCCTCAGTCTTTTCTTCTCCAGACTAAGTACCCCCCAGACTCTATCGAATTTATCCACATCCTTTCTGTAGTGGGGAACCCAAAACTGGATGCAGTACTCCAGATGTGGCCTCACCAGTGCTGAATAGAAAGGAATAATCACTTCTCTCAATCTGTTGGTATGGCTCTTACTAATGCAGCCCAATAAGCCATTAGCCTTCGCTATAAGGGCACACTGTTGGCTCATATTCAGCTTATCATCCACTGTAACTCCTAGGTCCTTTTTTGCAGAGCTGCTGCCCAGCCAGTCAGCCCCTAGTCTGTATTAGTGTGTGGGTTTGTTCAGTCCTAAGTGCAGGACTTTGCACTTCTCCTTATTGAACCAAATGAGATTTATTTTTGTCCATTCCTCCAGTTCATCTAATTTCTCTAATTTGTTTAGACAAATTTGGCTTTAAGGCCTTTCTTACTTATGCTGTTCTTGCTCCCTTGAATTCCCACTGACTTTATTGAAGCCACCCGTGATTTACTCTGCTGTGAAAGATGACTCATGATACAGACAATTAGGGGAGTTCAACATTGAGTGTTGGTTTTGTTCTGTGCTCTGTTCTGCATATCGATGCAGTACAGAGCCTATTGGAGCTAGTAGGAGCTGAGTTAAGCTTTCCTTAGCTGGGAGTTACCCTTTTATACAGTGCAATGACCTCAAGGAAAAAAAGCAGGTTGAGGGTGTGAATATAGTAATTGTAGGGA
>NW_005842419.1:802671-829102 GCF_000455745.1 Alligator sinensis
GGAAATAAAACCATACTCCTGAGAAAGCCTCGGGAATATATATCATTTAAAGCCAAACAGCTCCAGGGACAAGCTTTCCATAAGTTAAGCTCAATGCCTGCAACAGGGACATAATGGGGTAAGGAGGATGACAGATGAGCCCCTCTGAAATACTCAAGGGCCTGATCCTGCAAGAAGCTGAAAGTATACATCACCTTGTAGGATCAAGCTGTATAATGGCTGTGTCTATGTTTACTGAGCAACGGACAATAGATCTGATTCTGATGTTGCCTAGAAAAGGGAATACCTAAGTGAAAGGAGAACCAAGTGCAACAGCTGCACGAAAATTGCTTACTTGAGCTAAAAATGTAAGTCACATACACTATATGACCTGTTCTTTGCTTTTCTATTGCCAATTCTTGCCTCAGCTTCATCCATGAGGCCACAAAGCTACTTATAAGTGTGACTCCAGGAAGGGAAACATTAAATAAAGCATTTGGCTTTTAGGATAAAGCTTCCCTAGGGCCATTGCAGTCAGTAATAATCCTAAGAATTTTTCCCCAAGTGAGCTATTTCATGAGGAGAGGCTGCTCCCAGCTGGGGTAGATGTCATCGAGTCAAGTCAAGTCAGTCCTGAGGTCATTGCAATGGTTGGGGCACATTTGATATCATGATCCAAGTTAATAAGGAAGCCAAGGACAGCAATGAGTTCTGCTGAGTGCAAGACACTTGCAATAAAATTAAAATGGGAGCTGCAGGTGTTCGGCAATTGTCAGCCTGGGAAAAGACAACAAATCCCAAATCCTATCACACATTTCAGTGGATTTAGATTGTTCTTAGACTGAATCTCCATTCTGCCTATACAAATATATACATAAATATAAACAGAGCCATTATACAGCTTGATCTTACAAGATGCTGTGTGTGTCTGTATATATATATATATATATATATATATATATATATGTATCTCTATCAGATAAATAACAACAGTGCACACCGGAAATACGGAAATGCTGGCAGATAAATTAGATAAATGAAAAACAGAGAAAGGTATACCTAATAAACCTGAATTTGGCCAGAGGAAGGGCCAAATCCAGAGGAGTGATCCTGAGGCAATACCGCCCTCCTCCTGCCCCTCCCCCCCCTTCAAATCTCAAATTGGGAAGCATCTGAAGTAAATTTTCCCCATCTGCTCTTTCACTTGGCCAGCGCTGAGCCAAACCAAGATGGGTGAATCAGGGTTAGGAGGTGAAGAGAATCTGAGAATGGGGTTGTCAGTTAAGACAGGAAGATAAAGTCAAAAAGAGATTAACAACTCCTGCACTTTTCTTCTCTTCAAAGTCTTGCAGCATTAAAAGGCAACATGAACTAATACTTCTCTGGCTTTTGTTGGAAACATGCTCCTTGCATCATTTCATTCCATTCAAACCTGAGGAAAATAAGAAGGTTTTTTAGGAGAAGCAATGACATTGAGGGAGGGACAGACAACATGGTACCTGAATGAAAATGAGTACACACTGTCTCAGTACTGCGGTGCTGGAGGTCCCATGCAACAACAGATGGACAGATAGACAGAAAGAAAATCCTGTAGAGAACTAACATGAGAGGCAGTCCTCAAAGACACAGCTGACTTCCATCTGCCAACATCTGGATTGCTCATATTGCAACACCTGCCCCATAAGCTTCCAGTCCCGCTAAAGTCACCACAGTTCATTCTGTCTCTAATTTCAGTGTTTGTGCATTTCTGTCACAGAAATGCCTGTACCATGAGAGCAGGAAACTTACCCCTTATCTCAGGGCTGTCCAACTTATGACCCATGAAGGGTTAATTTGTGGTCTATGGATGCCCACCCACATGCCACTTCACCCATTGCTTCCATTGCTGCTGCTGTCAGAGTCTCTGGGATGCCTCTTCTTCCTCTTGGCTCCTGCTTTCTGCCCCTGTTCCTGGGGGAAGGGTGGGTGGCGCAGCTCATAGGGCCTCTCAGAGAGCCTGTGGCTTGGGAGGGGCTGCCTGCGGCACAGCAGAAGACCCATACAGGCTGTGGCCCCAGTTGGTCTGAAGTTGAACACCCCTGCCTTAACCGTGTAATCCTAAAGCCATACAGAGGGAATCCAATTCTTCCAGGTCAAGCAAGGGATTGCTCTTGCTGAGCCATCACTCTTTCAAGGCTGTCAAATTCCTTTGGAGTTGCTGTGGGTTGTTAGCAACATTTTCTCTCTAATTTAGGTTTAACCTATATGTTGCCTTTCCATGAGATTTGTCCTTACTCCACCTTATTCAGCAAGGTTAAATCCATCACAATCTGAGAGCAAGCAGCAAACGAGCCACCTTTCTGACAACAAGATGAAGAAAAGGTTAATAACAACTACACTTACATCTTCTATCATGTCCTTTAACATCACATTAGCACTCCACCGACTCCAGTTCTAGCCCAAATTTCCTGTCCATTTCCTTCTATTCTCATCTTTGTGCACTTAAGATACAGGTGGAGCAGCATGACGCTATTTTCATCGGCATGGACACTACGAGTTGTTTCAGTGCTGGTGCCTCAAACAGTTGCAGAGCAGTAAGATGGATGTTGCCAGTGATGGGCTCAGAGATATCCACTGTAATTGAGACGTGGGGACCAATTCTGCAGTTTGGTCCATGGAGCAGATTCCTGCTAAGGCTGCCTGACATCAGTGGCAGTCTATGCAGTCACAAAAATCAGTCTTCAGGATCACGGTCTTAGTTTTCAAATATGCTTCTTAGGATTTATCAGACCACTGAGCTAAGGGGATAGCCAAATGTATACAAATATCACATAGCCCCCCACACACGTGCGCACGCGTGCACACAGACGCATACAAACACACATATATGGCCACTGTTTTTTTGATGCCAAAGAATTACCCTGGGAACAGTGAGAAAGGATCATGCCCATAATCTTTACCTTCTGTTCCAGAATAATTTAATCTCCTGTCTTATTTTGTGCATTGGAAGCAAAGGAAACAGAAGTTTAAAGTTATGGCTAAGTAATTTCTTCCTAGCTAAGTTTAAATCCTCCTAACAGTCCCTGACTAGAGATGTGGCTTCTTGTCTGCTCCAGTGAAGCCTGGGTAATCTATACCATTTATCCAAATAGTCTTTTGCACCCATCTGCTTGCTCTATTCAGCTAATCCAAATGCCCAGTACATTCGAATCGGGCCAGATCTCCTCCGAATGTCTATATCTGGGGCTGGTGGGCTGATACACAAGGAGAACTGGGAAATCTGACTTCTCAATGGGGGAAAATATTATATAAAGATGGTGAATTGGTGGCAACAGCGGGCAGTGCTGGTACATTTATGTATTAGATTCTGTATGAAAGGAAATGAAATAAGGAGTATAGCTACTGTGTGTGAAGATCTAGGCAAAGTCCATGAACGCAGTGCAAAGGATGCTGGCCATGACAGTAACCTAAGAGTAGACCACCAAGGCCCATCTGCATCAGATATCATTTAACTTAGCTTGATCTGTATGTTGAAATGGCCACTAGGCCTGTGCAAAGTGGCTAGTATTCACTTCGGATTCGGATTCAGCCAATTTGGGGGACAGTGATTTGATTTGTTAATTTGAATCACTGTCCCGAATCAATTTGGTCGAATCTGATTCAGAGATTTAGCTGCCGCTGAATCTCTGAATCACCCAGGCCAGACCCACCCCTTGCCCGCTCTCCCAGCCCGACAATGGCTGCCCGCCCGCCCCAGCTCCTGGCACTTGGGGAAAAAAGGCCCCACTCAGCGGGTGCTGCCAGGCAGAGGGTGATCCCCACTGCCCCCCACAGCCCCACGCTGCATGGGGGGCTCTGCACAAGCCCCCCAACCCCCTCCCTGCTGTCCCAGCCCCCCCATGGCTGCCCCACCTACCCTTTAAGAAAAAGAAAACGAGAAAAACCCCGCACTCGCCATTCCTGCCAGGCAGGGGACGATCCCCACTGCCCCCCACTGCCCCGCGCTGCATGGGGACTCTGCACGAGCCCCCGGAAGCCCCGAGGCCACTGCAGGATCAGAGAGTCCCAGGGCTTTTCTTGTGTTTTTTTCTTAAAGGGATGGAGCTGGGGTGGGCAGGGCAGCCATGGTGGTGTTGGGGGGGGGGGACGGGGGACTCATGCAAAGCCCCCCATGTAGTGTGGGGCAGTGGGCCCCAGCAGGGACCACCCCCCCCACCCAGCAGCACCCAGTAAGTGGGGGCTATTTTTTAAAGCACTGTGAGCTGGGGTGGGCAAGGCAGTCATGGGGGGGGCTGGGACAGCAGGGCAAGTCAGAGGGAGCAGACAGGGGATGCAGCCTGGCAGGGTTCCCCCCATGGTCCCCTCTCCTCTCCCCCAGCCCCCTACTTACCAGCTCTGAATCCGGCTTCAGCTCCCTGCTGCAGCCACTGAGGACTGCCCAAATCATCAAAGGTCGCCGAATCTTTTCTGAAGATTCAGGGAGCTTTGAATTGATTCAGACCTTTTAATTGGTCCCCTGATTCAATTCAGATTTGGAGATTTGGCCACCGAATAGGGCCAAATCTCCTCCAAATCGAATCACTACCCGAAGCTTTGCACAGCCCTAATGGTCACCACTTTTTTTTTTAACAAAAGAATGGGAGCTACAAATGGGTTATGTTTAAAATGAATGTTTTTGTAGGAAAAATCATTTTCAGTGAAAATATTTTGACTCTCTAAAAACCCCAATATTGAAGCATTTTGGTTGCTGAAAACAAAATAAACAAAAAGCCCACTATACAATGATTTTTGTATTTTCAAAAGAACTTGAGCTATTTTACAGGAAAAAAAATAATTTCTGGATCATTTTAAGTGCACTTTTATGGTTTTCCTGAGGGAGAGAGAGTGAAGGTAAAGGAGTAGAACCAGTAGAGATGGGTCATGTTTCTAATTTTAACTTCTCTGTGGTCATGACCAAGTCAACAAACATCTCTACACCTATTCCCCTGTGGAATAATGGTACAGTACTTGCCTACTGCATACGAGGGTACCAAAGACACTTTATAAATATCTGCAAAGGACTCTCAGGTTCTCATCCCTGATAAAGGCAGTAAGAGACTGAAGGGATGAGATACCACTGGGTCAAATTAAATGTGAAGAGTCAGTTCAAATTAGCATATAAGATAAGGGCGGATCCTACAAACATTTATGTGCATGCTTAGCATTATCTAGTCAGGTAATCACCTTGATTTAAGTGGAAGAGCTGATATGCAGAACCAAAGCCATGGGGTGAAGTTGCACGTTACACGCAGACCATACTAAAGTTGGCGTGTGCTATGACCAGTCACATGTTAAGGGTAAATACTGTTTCTTGCCTGCACAGCTCTGACTTGTTACTATAGGGCAGGCAAACAGGGGCATGGGTAGGAGCCAGGACACCTAGGCCACATCCAGATGAGTGCGGCTGTGTAGTATGTGGTGCAGCAGACCCATCTGCTGCACCACATACCGCATGTTCAGTTATTCGCCGTGCTGCAAGGGAGCAGCACCGGGGCGGGGGGCGGGGGTGGAATTGGCCCCTGGATATCCAGGGGTCAAAAAAACCTGTGGAGAAAAAAAGTGGAGTGGCACACGCACAAGCAGTGCACGCCGCTCAAAGTGGAGCCGGGCCGGCTGGAGCTGTGCTGCAGCTGCTGGTCAGGCTTCCTGTGGCTGAATCGCCATTGCTGCAGCCCCAGGAGGCCCCCAGGACCCTAGGTAAGGCTTCTGGGGCCAGCCCAGTGCTGACCCCAGCCTCCCCTACCACCCCTGGGGTAACTTGCCATGCGCCAGAGGGCACGTGGCACAGGCGTTCCCTGGGGCAGAGCAAGGTGCACTGTCACTAGTTGTCTCTGGGGAACCAAATGTCCACACCATGTGTGGATGTGGCCCTAGGGATTATCTTTGTTCTTGTGGGAGGGAGGCTAGGAGCAGTGCATCCTGAGTTGCTGGAGGACTGAAAATTGTTCATTTATTTGTGTGGAGTAGACTGAAGTTACCCTAACACAAGCTAAGTAGCACAGCCCCGAGTTAATCCTCGACTGAAGTGGCATAACTTTGAGACAAGTAGAGGGCACTTAGCATGAGGTAACATGTGGATTCTTGCATTTGAAATGTCCTTGGTGAGGTTTAAGTGTAACATGTAACTTCACCTTTAGTTCCTTTTAAAGGAGATTAGTTGCAATGTCAAACCAGCTGCAAGCATTAGATTACTGTGAAGGGGATTGTTACAGGCCAGAAACCAAAGGCTCCATTTTTTTTTTTTTAAACAAGGGAAATCAAATCAAATTCCTCCTTTTAAGGTTTTCTTAAAACTTCTTTTAAAATGTCTGATTTGGCTGAGTTTCGTAAAAAACCTGCAAGATGATATGGCATGATTTGCCACTGACACTTTCCTACTTTTAAGCAAAAAGACAAAAATAAACACTGTTATTCAGATTTATTTCTGGCTGTACATTAATTGGTACTGAAAACCTCGGACATTTGAGATTTTGTACCTTTTGGACATGAAAATGGATGTCTAATGAAACACCACATTTTTGCATCCAGGCATTGGCCAGAACAAAGTGATGGTGACTTTTCAAATGAAACATGTGGCACTGGTTTCCAGTCCCATTGCACAGCTCAGCTGCAGTCTTCCTTAGGAGCCAAAACATGGCATGAAGCTGTAGCATTCTTTGCAGGGAGTGTCAGTCACTGATTCCTAAGCTAAAAAAAATTGTTTCACTTGTTATTTTTCCCCCTCTCTGGTAGCACTAATATGGGTAGATCATATGTAATACTTAGATTCTCAAGAAACCTGATTCAGTAATGCACATAAGTACATGTTCATGCCTATGCCCTGCACCCTTTCGGAACTACACACACACCTAATGGAAAACCCACACCCAGGCGCTTTGCTGATTGGGTCCTATGGACAGTTCTAGTCATCAGCAATCTCCGTGCCCATCACACAGTATCTGAGATTAGTGATAAACCTAAACCATAGCCCTCAATCTAGTCTTTCACAAATTCACATCAGGTTCAATATCCAAGCTTTCTGGGTTTGGCCTGATGTTGTAAAGTGCTGCCCGCCCATTGCTTCCTGAGTGTGAAGATCACTCTAACATATCCCAGAAAGTCCTCAACACCACGGGAGGGTCAAACCATTAGCCTGTAGAAAATCCTTTCAAACTACTGCAACCAGAATTGAATAGTGAATAAGAACCTCTGTGGGGGCTGCTGGGGCCACATGTTGCAATTCCATAGATGGGATATATTTTGCCACTTTATAGCATCATTCAAACAACATACAGAAGTCTGGCTATTTTATACCAATCTAGGGACTTTTTCCTTAAGGGCCAGGCATGTTCATAATTCTCCAATCCCAAGGGAGGCTGGAGGACTTTGATCACTAATATCTTTGGGCATCAGTCACTCCAGGGAGGCAAAGCAGTGTTATGATTGTTACTCAGAGAGTCAATTTTAAGGCCAGAAATGACAATTGTGATCCGCTAGTCTGACCCGTTACATTAGCCAATCCATAAGTGCTCGCTCAATGCTTTCTGCATCATGATATAATAAAAACCTCAAGGGAGGTAACTTTCTTTTGGACATGCTGAGAAACCTTCACACTGCCTGTGTTTTCAGTGACACCTTTTCCTGCACACACTCCTCCATCTAGACAGTTGAGTTTGTGGAGACCCTATGTATTTATCCATTAGAGAATGACTCAGCCCTTTATAGCTGTTTTCATTACAGATTATCTCTTCAATGGAAATGATAGCTCTCATTATGCTCGTTGTACTTTATCATTAATCCATCCTAAGGAGGTTGGCTGGCAGCCCAGAACAGCTGGTGAGGTCACAGAGAGAGTTTATGTTCTAGGAGAGTATTTCAGCTCAGCCACCCTGCGTTTCCAATGGCCCCTGATAAAAGCATCAGCTACGAAGAAGAGAAACTGCTTCCATCTGTGAGAGATCAATGGCAATTTAATGCACCACAACAGCTAGAGCTTTTGCCAGGAAAAATCCCTGCAGAATCCTTTAAAGTTTAGAAGGAAAATAGACAGGAGTGACCTGAAGAAGTTAGCATTAGAGCACGGATGAGGCTCCACAGCTCAATCCCATGGCCGCATCAAAATTACCTCAAGTTCGGGGCATAGAGCTGACCAATGAGAAAGGCTCAGCCTCTAAACTAGCAGTACCCCAAGATTCAGAGGCTTAGGTTTGCAAAGGGCCCATACGGAAAATAGTATCCAACCTTTGCTGTATGTAAAATAGTATCCAACCTTCACCAAGCCAGCCAGGACACAGATCTTCAGGCATTGCAGCCTCTGACTACATGCAACGTAACTGAGAGCAGTCCTGTGCCCAGCCTGTTTTTCACTTTCTAACCCATCTGCACAGTGATGCAGAGAAGCCCCTGTGGAGCTAGGCCCTGCAACGGGCAGGGGCTCTGGAATCACATCTGTACATAGGGAACTTGGATGGATTAATTCCCCTACACAGTCCTTGTCTTGCTACAGCTTACTGGAGTAACATAGCTACCCTCTTCTTTTAATTAGTTTATTAAGCTGATGTATGCCATATACCAGGGAGGCCAACACATGTACTGGTGGCCTGGGCAGTCTGTGCGTGTGGCATGTGGCAGATTATGGAGGGAGCAGGGAGAACAGTAGTAGATGGGACAGGGAGCAGAAAGCAGGGCAGCAAATGGAGTGGAAGGGGATTGGAGTCACACTTGTGGAAGATGCAGGGCTTAGGCTGTGGTACACCTGCCATAGAGTTTACCCTCCCCTCTCACTTCCACTGCCATACACAAGAATGGGAGAAAAAGGGCACAGGTTCAGTGCTATCAGGTGCTCAGTGTCTGCCCCTATCCTTTCTTCAAGTACAGGTTGCCCAGAAGCTACTTTGATATGCAAAGTACCTCTTGGGATTGCATCAGGATCCTCTCAGTATTGTGGTATAGGTTGTAGCCAAGTTGGTCTAAGGACATAGGCAGAAAAGGTTCTTTGGGTAAATCTGATATCTTCGCATTTATTTTGTTATAATAATAGACATTCATTCAATTAATAAACATTCATTTTGGGTCTAGTTGAAAGAGCATGGAATAAGAAGAAAAATAAAACAAGAAAAAGAAAGGAAGAAAGCAAGTAAAGCTTAGCTGCCAGCCTACTTTATTGTGATGAAACAGAGCATCTAGCACAAATGTAACGTACGATGATCCTTTTTCTTCTTTGCAGCAGAAAGTGTAGGATGCAGCAGCAGTCAGACACAGAACTTATTTATACACTCCTTAGCCTTCTGGCTGTTTTTAGCTGACGGATTATTTCTGTGGGTGGCTGGTATGCCATCTATCTCCTGAAGTTGCTAAAAACCAGCCTGGGGTGCCAACACAGAGGGTGGAATTCTTTTGACAGCGGCAGAAGCCGCAGCAGGGTGGCATGCCATTGACTCTGCTACAGGGTCAGCGTGTGCCGATGTCAGGTCTGGGTGACAAACCCCCTATGGAGTCAGAACCCTCTGGAACAGGAGAAGTGTGATTGCAAAGCAAAGATTTCTCCCTACAGCTTTTCAGTGTCATCACTGGTCACTAAATACCTGCTTGATGTTTGTGGGTTGCTGATGGATCTGATCCTCTAGCTGTTAGGTATGAGAATAATCCTTCCCCATCTGAATAGGACCACTGACACAGATGATCAGTCTCTTTCTCCTGCCTCTGGTCAGGCCATTCCCTACCCTCAGGTCTTGTCTGTATGGTCTAGGAAGGGTCCCTATGTATAAGGGAACCTAAATGGATTCCCAGAGACTCTCTTACAGAGATACCTGCAGGATCCCAGCCAGATGCTAGAAAGCCAGGAAAGCACTAGGGAAAGCAGATGTACATCATGCTGCTGAAGAGGAACACGTCTTCCTTCACTATTAATAAGTGATGGAGAGGTTTGCTGACACATGCCTTCTCTCACCTGATCATTTATACTCCAAACCCCGTTGGCACTCACAGGAAACAACACCAGCCCTTAATTTTTGATTCCTGGGGAGCATAAGATTTTGTATGCTCTTGGTCACATTCATGCCTCTAGGCGTGTGTAAATGAAATGGGGGCCCTAAATTGAAGTGGTGGGTTTTTAAAAACACCGCTTCACTTTAGGGCCCTTTAAACCCCTATGTCATGCACACACCTGAACTTACCTGCCTCTCCGGTGGTAGGGAGAGGAGGGCAAGCTGCTGGCAGGTGGAGTGGTCCCTGGTCTACAGGGGTGGGCTGATGCATCCCTTGTGGCAGCGGCGGCACCCCCCGGGCAGCCCCTGCCCACAGGCACCCGGCTCAGGTGGTCCCGGTGGGCACTGCAGCTGTGGAGGAACGCACCGGGCCGCCGGGATGCTCAGGCAGGCAGGCAGGCTCCAGGGGGAAAAGCAACAAAAAAAAAAATTCAGGCTTGCTGCTTTTCTTGGGCGGAGCCTGCCTTCCTGGGCTGCTGCCAGGCTGTCTGCACGGGCTTCCTGCAGAGCCCCTGAGCTGCACAGAGCCTGGTGCTTTGCTCCATGGCAATAAGACAGCAAACTAAAAGTCCTCAGAAGAGATCCGTCATAGGGGGGGTAAATTCTCCTCAGAGGAGTTTTAGTTTGCTGTGCCCCAAGTCATTTAAGGCGCATTACACTGCCGCATTTGCTACAGCTCCTGGAATTACTGCACAATACACTGGCAACGCAGGCAAACACCAACACCATTAAAGCGTGCAAAAGCATTTAAACCCGCTTTAAAGTCTCATACATATATGACCCGTGTTTTGTCTACACACAGCCTCTGATTTCAGTAGGCACTGGCTGGAGATCTACCCCACAATGATTGATCTCAGTTCCTTTGCTCAAGGGACAACCTCTCCCAGATTCCAGCCGTGAGGGTTGGGGGAGGGAGCAGAGCCTGGATTCAGAACAGAACAGCACGTGCATCCCCGCTCTACAACCTCCTCCGTTCAGGAGGCCAAAAAATGCTGAGCATCTGACAGACTGTTCCCCTCCGTGCTGCTGTGCCCGCTATAATAGGAACCCTGACATTAGGGCTGTAATCTGTTTCCCTGAAGAATGCCAGTACTAGCTATGGAGATGCAGCTTACTTTATTTGGTTGTACGGGACTGCACATGTTAGTGGTTTGACCTCGCAGAAACACCCTGTGGATATACTTCTTTTTACCAAATTGGTCTCGTCATCCCTAGCTCTGCTACTACAGCAGACTCTCCTTCCCCTCTCGCCAGCAGATCAGATGTTACAACTGTAGTAAACAGAAGGGAACCATGAGCAGGCAAGTCCTTTTTTAGCTCTGCCCTAAAGCAGCATTGTATGTGCTCCTCCGAACAAGGAAAGGCTTGCCTCCCAATCTTCAGTCGGACCTCCTCCTGCATTGCACACTGCTTCCTTAAAATGCTAGTATTCTCTCTACCTTGAGCTTTCCCTCCATGATACAGAGGTTACATCTGTTTTTGCTGTGTGTTGTCATACTGTGTTTTTCAGCTGTGCGAAGAAGTTAGGCTGCAGATTGTGCTAACAGACACGCTGGAGCTGGCTTGGAATTTTCCATCAGAACGATTTGCCAACTGAACATCCACTTTCTGCAAAACTGAAAGGTTCTGCAGGAAAAATCCCATGTGTTAGAGTCTGGATGTCCCACTGGACAGTCATTTGTAGCCCTGTGGGTTGCCTGCTGCTCAGCTGTCTGGCTGGTGGGTTACAAGGGAGCACAGTCCATCCTCAGGAAGACCAAGCAGACTTTCCCAGACCTGGGCTCCCAGAGTTTCAAGGCTGCTGGCTCCTCAAAAGTCTGGGAGGAAAGACTCCTATGTTCCTGGACTCTCTGAGCTGCTCATCTCCTGGGTTTCCTGAGCCACTGGTGCCCCACTGGGTGGGCTGCTGGGATTCTGGGCAGCTCAGGAAGCCCTGGAAATTTTTCTGAAAAGGCAAGATGAAGTGTCCAAATCCTTCTGCCATAGACAAACTTGTTATTTGGTTTTGTTCCATTCCACAATTACTCCTCCCACCCCACCACAATTTCACAATTTCCCCAGGGGCAGAAATTTGAAAACTGACCATCTCTAATACTCACCCAGTTCTGCAGAATTCATCTTAGTCCACTAAAATGGAAAAGAAAACACCTTCTCCTAGGTCTACCCAGATGATCTCCATCTCATATGTGCAAGGGGTAGAAGTGAATGAACAGGTGAAGGACGCTTTTGTACTCCCGCCTGATTCCTCCCTGCCCTGCTCCTTGTACCCTCATTCCCACATGTGCAAACTGCATGTAAAACACAGCATTTCACATGTTCTTTGAACAACACTTACTGATGTGGCAGGGATCCAAACTGAAATGCAGCAGGGAGGCAGTGATAACAGATAGGAGGGAGAAAGAAACACCAGGGAACTGATCATTGTGGAAAGGTAGTGACAGAAGATGTTATAAAGGATAAGATTCACCTGCCACATTCACTCCCATGCCAGACTACACAGAAGTCCAGAGTCAATTTAATGCAGGTAGGTAAATACCAAAGTACCTGTAAAACAGCTGGCTTCCTTCCTGAAGACAAATGCATCAGACTGAATGATTTTATGGAGCTGCCCCATTAGCAGTTACACTTTACAAGTAGCATATATAGCATGCACTTGCAGTTTTCATGCACCCAGCACCTATAGCCCAGTCAGGGCTGAGCCCTGGGCATTTGAGGAAATTCAAGTTGTGTTGGTTTCCTCTGACCCCTTAATGACTTCGTTTTTGCATCTGTAGAAAAGGAACTAAAATGCGAAGAATGTGATGGAGGCATGCAGAGGGCAGGATGGTGCTCCAGCCCCCCCAATTCCTGTTTTAGCTGAAGCACTGATTGTTTGAGCAGGAGGAGGAGGATGGAACGCAGAAGGTAGCGCTCCCCATGGCAGAGACAAATTTGGAGCCAGCAGCAACCTCCCTACCCAATACAGGAATATAATGAGTCTGCACATAAAATCAAGTTGCATGAGACAAGTCATAGGAATGTAATTTATTGTACCATTAGTACAGGCCAAAGGTCAAGCTGAGAACTGATGTCGGTCTGATGGCAAGATCTTTCCTTTGGCTGCCTATATGAGACTCACCCTTGGAACCACATGTTGTGAAAAGCTTCATCTGACATAGCATCCCATGATCTCTGTATGGATGTTCATCAGGTCTGTTTTTCTGAGTGGAGGGACAGTTGGATGAAAGAGGCAGTTCTTTCTATCTATTACAGACTGAGTATAGATTTACACTGGTTGTAGCCACATAAAAGTGAATAGGAATGATCTTGGGACACAGTGCTGCTCAATAGGGGCATCAGAATGTGGCACTCAGAAAGTGTGTGTGTGCATGTGCACATGTACTTATATATGTGTGTGAGTGTGTGCATGATTTATCGGGTAGGACATTCACTCTAGGACCAAGTCCCTCAAGGCAGTATTCTAGGTTCTGATCTATAAGGAGGAGTATTATTAGTGGAAACAGTTGCTGACTTTTTCAGAGAACCACACCCACACGCTGCTTAGACACAACAGTTCACCCAGTCTTCAATACCAATACTTAGCCAAGTAGCAGTGGCAATGCGTAGGGGGTGCACCGGAGTGCACGTTCACCCCCTGAAAGTGCTGGTGCTCCCCTGACTGACCATGTTCCCTGCTTAGGCGATGAGCAGGGGGAGCAGGTGGGAGCGCCAGTACCAGAGGCTCTATTATTTACTCTAGGCAGGGGTGGATCTGGGGACCCTTCCCCCCTCCCCGCTCTTCCCTCCCCCCCCACACACACTGATTCCTGCTCTACCCAAAATTTAAAACCAACTGCCTGGAAGTGGCAGCAGCATTTCTATTCATGCAGCAGTGAGGAAATCACTTGACTTCATGGCTCATTATAATCTACTTGATTCCTTCTAAACTCTACATTTAGAGCAGAGGCAGGAAAAATACAGCCTGCAAGCCAGATCTGGCCTGCCAGGCCATTCTGTCCAGCCCACAGGGCCCATAAAATATTTAGAAAACTTATATTTATCTTACCCAGGCTGCCTGTCAAAAATGACAGGAGCTAGAGGCAATAGGACCCAAGGGGAGCCAGTGGCAGAACTAAACAGCCGCAGCAGCAAGTCTAGCCCGAACCCGCTCCTTCTCCTTCAGCCCCCCACCCCCAATCCTGAGCCCCTGCCAGAAGCCTCTGACTAGCAGGGGCTTCTGGTCTGGGACTGTTCCTGCCTCCCTGCACCGAGGGAAATACAGATAAGAAGGAGGGAAGGAGGGAGGCAGGGGAGGACTGTGGGCGATTGCCCTAGTTCTCAGGGCCAGCTGGGCTGGCTCCTGCAGTCCCAGCAATGGAACTGGGAACCACGTGATGACTGAGTGCAGTGGGCAGGGGGCGAGCAGGGAAATGGCTGCAGCAGGTGGAGGGAAGAAGCAGCAAGCGGGTGCGCAGAGTGCAGTGACAGCTGGGTGGTGTCATGACCCAAAGGGTATGATTTTGCGTGTGCTTCGGCACTGCAAAATTATTTCCCGCCACATGGAGCTTTCTTTGCACGGTGCAATTCTCAGTTGCAGAGAGAAAACCCCGGTGCAAAGGAGTTCCCGCCATTCGTATATAAATTTGTGTCCCACTATTGGCTGTTTCTAAATTATTCCCACGTGGCGGCTAGCGATTGGCTTGCTAGCCGTATAAGAGGCTTGAGCAGTTTCCACCCAAGCCGGAGATCTCTGAGAATCTCAGGAGGATCCTGAGAACCCCGATTCCGAGAATTCCGGGAGAAATCCAAGAGAATTCCGGCAAGGAGTCCATGATTACCTCGTGGACTTCTACATAAATCTCGGACTGACTGGTAGCCTGATCGACTACTAAGAATCTCTCCCCGTCGCCGCCTGATCCCTCGACATACCCTTCCCTGCGCGCTTTCAGTCGGTCCACGGAGCCTAGCAAACTTCGTGTGTGTGTATCCAGAGCTCTGTCCGGGTTGTTTCAAGAGGCTCGAGTTTTCTACGGGTCTTGTTCGTGTTCAAGAGGCTCGAGTTTTCTGCGGGTCTTGTTCAAGTTCGTGTTGTGGAGCCTAGCAAACTCCACGTGTCTGTCTGTAACTGCAACGCAAGCAAGTTTTTCCTGCCTGCACCGCGACCATCTACGGTGTAAGTAAAATAATCTTTAATCAACCTCTACGCGTCCATGCCTAATTCTAGTCCGCCGTGCCGAATTCCCCGACCCACGTGCCAGGGCTGCTAGCCACAGCCCGCCGTGCGCCCCCGAAAGCCTCAGACTGCTCCCGGCCCGCACAGGTGGGAGCATGGGACCCACACTGGTGCACCAGGGCCAGTGCCAAAGGGGCCCAGAGTGAGGCAGCAGGAGCATAGGGCCTGAGCTGCCAGGAACTCAATGGAGCCGGGCTGCGCTGCTCAAGCAGGGAGAAGAAGGAGCCAGCCCAGCTCCAAAGAGCCCCTGGTAGCCCAGGCCCCATGCTCCTGCTGCTCCACTCTGGGCCCTGCCAGTGCTCTGGCTTCACATGGTTCCCAGCTGCAGCGCTGGGACCGCAGGAGCAACTGGGATGTGGTAACAGTGCAGTCAGGGTTGGGACAGAGAAGGGCAGCAGTGGCAGACGGGGGCAAGTGGCAGCAAGCAGGAGCACGGGGCCTGTGCCAGTGCCCCGGGGCCAGGAGTCTCAGAAGCACAGGCCGCAGGCTTGCAAGAGCGCTATGGGGACTCTGCCTGTGTTGGGGAAGAGCAGGCTGTGGGCAAACCCTCCCCCTCCATGCAAACCACAACCATCCCCAGCCACTCTTCCCCATGCACTCACAGCCCCCCACAAAACCCATACCCACCCACACACCCACACCCCCACACTATCCACCTGCCCACAAATCCCACACACCCTTCCCCACACCCCACATACCCACAAACCTATATCCCCCACACACACCCACAATATACAAGAATAACACTTCATTTTAAGTTATTGTACTATCACCTCTATGTACACTACACAAACACATGTAAATCAGGACAAAAACATTTTTTTAATGAAATTATTGAATGTTGTAGTATGTTTGATTTTGAGAATATAATTTGTTATTTTTCTGGTTCAGAGATGGCAAAACCCCTTGCTGAAAGGAATACTTCTGGGGGGCAAGGGGAGGCACTTCTGGTGGCAAAGGTCAGGGGTTAGGGGGCAGGGCTTCCTGTTCACCATCTTGGTACCAGAGGTGGGCCACCTGTCAATGGGTGAGGCTACCCACGTGGCCCTTGTTGGCTTGCCAAAACTTGGCAAGTGGCCCTCCACCTGAAATAACTGCCCACCCCCGATTTAGAGTGTTAATAACCTGCTCTCCTTTTTAATAGTCTTGATGTGCCACTAATCAAGCTATCCTTATTTGTGCAATTTTGCTGTCTGTTAGCGGCTCCTCTTAATAAAGCTCCTATTTCACAGCTTTGCACACACAGCTAACTCTAGCTAAAAATGTTAACTCGGATGTGGAAACATTAACTCAAGTGAACATCAACTCAGGTGCGGAGATAACTTTCAGTGAAGCACTGGATGCACTGTCAAGATGTTCAAGAAGGATAGATTTTTTTTTATAAATCCAAAAGAGATGTACATTTTTTCCTAATGACACCAGAACTAAAGAAACAATATTTTGATTATTTTTGCCTAGTTTGTTGCATTTTTATACATAATATATGATATAGTAAATTAACAGCCATTCCAGTAAAGTTATATTTGTTTTTATTTCAATCTCAAACTGAATAGTATAGCCCTAGGCCCCTAGCACATTAGTTAAGATTCTACTTTCTTTTTACCTGAAGAAAAATGTGTGTTGTGTTATATGTGTTTGCAAAATTCTAGATTCCCCCATGGCACGAGGTACTTTACTATTGCTATTGATTTGGCATGGTAAAACTCTGGATAGATAGACAATTTACAGTACTAGATTACTGTCCCTCACTTACAGTTTAGTATAAAACACATCACCTTGGCTTACACTCTAGTTTCTACCTGATGAGAATCTGGCCCCATATGTACATGAAGCATTGCCAGCAGCATAATGGGCCACAATGCAATTGTTTGTGATGCTCAGAGTTAGGACGCTGATTTGATGACAGGAGGAGAAATCTTTCACCACCAAAGTCTCTGCTGTCCCCACTCTGTGGATGCAAAGAGATTTTTAGTCTTTCTAATTACCAATCTATCACATTTCACCAGCACGGCATCATCTTTGATGTTCACTGTCGCTGTGAGACTAACGCAACATAGAGCTGCAGCAAGGCTGCTTCTTTAAGGACAGGACAGTCTGCACAGACTCACAAGTAATGTCCTGTGGTTACAACTGAAATGAAACCAAAACCTGAAGTATGTTGTTTTCAGTTGGTTGTTCCTGATCAGGCAGGGCTGCATCTCCCGGTTTAGTACCACACGCATGCCCATGTGCTGTAGAGATGTCAAGATTTTCACGAGTGCCTGGTACCCTTGAGCACCTTCACATTTGGGTGCTTAGTTAGAGACATGTGAAAACGCTGAGCTGTTGTTCGGCATCTCACAGTGTCTGGACCAGTCGTGATGAATAACATCTTGCATTTGAAAGCTTGTCTGACTTTTTCCCAACTACATAGTTGGTCCAATGAAAGATATCACTCTAAAAACCCTTGAGACTCACATAATATCTTGACCGTCCTATGACGGCCCAACATCACTTTTATACTACTGTGATTTTTTTAAAGTGAGTTTTGTGAGTGTGCAGAAAAAGAACTGGAAGGCGCTCCCTTAAGAAAATTGTGCTGCCCTGCGTGCTGCACGGAGAGATGGAGATGTCTCCCAAGACTTGTGGTGACTGGCTCAGATTAGGCCTCAGAAATAGGAAACAAGTGTACGATGGGCTAACATGCTGTCTGAGCGCTGCATTGGAAAGAAACGCACAACCCCGTTGGCAGTGGACTCACAAAGAAGGCTTGTGTTTTTGCAGAGGACTATAAATATTCTCTTTCAAAGAGAACTGGAAAAATGTCTAAATGTCTATTTTTGCCTCCTCTGCTTCACCCACTCGAAACATTGACATCATACCAAGCTCCTACTGAGGCAGAGTCATTCCTGAGAGTGGAATGGCGCAACTGTGCTCTGGCACAGACTCTGGGAAGGGAAAGAAAGCAGCTTTGTAGCCTGCTACAGGCAGAGTGACCGTCTCTCTGGCAGGAAGAACCCACATGTGAAAACGGCAATTTCAACACCTATCTTTTGTCCTGGTGAAAAATGCCAGGAAGACCTAGGCATAATTTATTGTAGTGTTTCCCACAATCCCCTAACATCTCTGTCTGATTCTTCACCAGATTAGCCTGCTCTGAAAGACTTTCTAGGAAGCACCTGGACTTCCTAATTACAACTGAGCAACATTTCACCTTTGATTCCCAGTCTGTATTAAATCAGGCCTGTATTAACCTTTCCCTCCATTTCACGCTGCTCGGGGCCAGCTACAGCTTTGTCCTTAAGGAAAAAAAACCTAATTCAGCTACAGACTAATTCAAAATCTCATGGTCTGCTGGGCTGGTGGAATTAGTGATTTTTGGCCTTCACTGGGCCCATCATTTTTATAGGAATTCCTCTGCTTTTTTACTCTTCTGGAGATCTCTCATCCTCTTTGGCTCTGTCGAGTATTTCTCTACTTCAACACATGCTGAACTCACCCCTTTGGTGACTCATAATTCTTGGAGTGTATACTGTATGCAGGGACGCACACCGGATACAACAGCACTCGCCTAGCTTTCTCTCTCCTCTTTTATCAATCAATGTGTAGCAGATTCTGAGAGATGAGTCCTGCTTAACCACAACTCATCTGGCTTCACTCCAGATTGCTTAAATGGTTTAGAGTTACACTGCCTGGTTTCAGCTAAGTGGAAGTCCAAGTTCCAGTCTCATCTCTCTTTCTGCACTGGACAGCTCTTATTTCACGTCAGACAGTAAGCGAGCTTCTCACTACTTTTCTGCCTTCTCTAGTGAACCCTGCTTTAGAGCTAAAACCAGGAATGTGACCACGCATAGTTAGTTCAACTTCACCTCATTTATCTACATTGTGAATTGCGAAATTTTCCCCCCTTCAATGCACTTCAAGTTGACACCATAGGGCATGCCTACATGGGGATGTTATAGCACAGGGTATGAATTTACAGTGTATTACCTTCTCCACCTCAATTGTGTGTGAACTCCAGAGGCTAAACTGCTCATACATAGCCATGTGAATGCTGTTTTTTGGCACTTGTGCACAGTTTGGGATTCCATTCTGCCTTTTGGCAAAGCAGTATCACCTTGCACATGTGCTTGCTGAAAGTCAAATGGCGGAGGAGAAGAGGGGGAACCTATTCCACATTCTCATCCAACAGCATTGTGGTTAGGGAGCTTGCCCAGAATGCAGGATACCTGCTCTAACTAGCAGGACAAAGGTAAGGCAATGCCCAAGCACTATTGTAGCCGTCCTCTTATAGCTGACAGGCGCTTGTACGTGTGACGCCATTAACATGTACACGTAATGAAAATGTCACTTTGCATGGCTTAATGGTGTCAGAGTGTACATGTGAAAGACTTTGGGGAGTTTTAAATGACTTTGCATCATTGCAAACTAAACTACATCTAGATGTAGTTTAGTTTGTAACTGCAAATTACAATGATGCACCTGTCAGCTCACCCACTGGTGATGCACAGGGGTGCATGCAGGTGCATGTGCGCTGCCTGAGCATGGAGGTGCTCCCCCTGCGAAAAGGCGCTGCTGACGCTGCTGGTGGTGCCTGCAGGCGGTTGCCGCTTGCCACACTCCCCCCACCCAACCTTGCTGCCGACATCATGGGCGGTGTCTGCAGGTGGTCCGCAATTGCAGGTGGCCACTGCCGATGGTATCTGCGGGTGGTCACTGACCACTGGTCAGCACTCGCCACCCCCACCACTGACAGTGCCACAGCTAGCATCACCATGCTCTCGCCAGCAACGGCACCACCACCGCCTGCAGGAGTTCACTGTGCCCCCCCAGCCTCCGGGGGCACAAGGCGTTCATGAGCTCACCCCCTGGCTGTGGGAGAGGTGGGCAGGCTCTGTGAAAAAAGATTCAGGCCCTTCAGTGCTTCTGCCTTCAGCAGGCACCTGCTGAAGGCAGAAGTGGCGAGGGGCCTGATATTTTTTTTATTTTTTGAGCAGAGACTGTCTGCCTCCCCCACAGCCAGGGGACAAGCTGCCAATGGGCCAAGTGTCCTCTGAGCTGCAGGAGTCCCCAGTCCTTCCCTCCACGGTGCTGGCGCCCCAGCTCGGGGTCGGGGTACAGTTAGATCAGGCTGGGTGCTACCTCTGAACTGAGGCAGCACCTGGCCTGCTAGCAACTCACCTGGGTGACCCCGGGGGGGTGCTGCCACTGCAGAGGGAGGGACCAGGGCCCCTTGACCTGCTGGTAGCTTACCATCTTGGGACTGGAAGGGGAGGAAGGAGGATCCAGGTAACAATAGGGCAGTTAGTCTCACCTCTATCCTTGGGAAAATCCTTGAAAAGATTATCAAGGATTGCATTTTTGTAGGAGTCCAGCAGGTAATATTATGCTGAAGGGCAACCAGCATGGGTTCATAGTAGGTCAATCTTTCCTTACTAACCTTGTTTCTTTCTATGACCAGGTCACTAAAAGCCTAGATATAGGAGTTGAGGTAGATGTCATCTACTCGGACTTTAAGAAGGCCTTCAACACAGTATCCCATCCGATTCTTATAAACACATTGAACAGCTGTGCCACAGAGAACTACAGAGTCATGTGGGTGGCAAATTGGCTTAAGGGTCACACCCAGAGAGTGGTGGTGGACTGGTCGGTATCGACCTCGAAAGATGTGGCCAGTGGGGTCCCCCAAGGCTCAGTCCTTGGGCCGGTGCTGTTCAATGTCTTCATCAGCGTCCAAATTCACAGATGACACCAAACTATGGGGCAAAGCAAACACACCAATGGGAAGAAACTGAATCTAAGCAGACCCGGACAGGTTAGAAAAGTGAGCAGAGAACAATAGGATGCAGTTCAACAAAGATGAGTGCAAGGTGCTGCACCTGGGGAGAGGGAATCACCAGCACACCTATAGGCTGGGGGGTGACCTTCTCAGCAGCACAGTGGCGGAAAGAGATCTCGGAGTCGTTGTCAACTCCAAGATGAACATGAGTCATCAATGTGATGAAGTCATTAGCAAAGCTAACCACCCTTTATCATGCATTAGTAGGTGCATCAAGAACAGGTCCAGGGAGGTGATGTTCCCCCTCTACGCGGCACCGGTCAGGCCACAGCTAAAGTACTGCCCAATTCCGGGCACTGCAATTCAAAAAGGATGTGGACAAGCTTGAGAGGGTCCAGAGGAGGGCCACTCGTATGGTTGGAGGCCTGCAGGGAAGGCCCTACAAGGAAAGGAGTCTTGTGGCAGTATGCAAATTCATCCGGGGGTTAGGGAGAGACGAAGGGGTGGGGGGCAGCAGGGAATAGGAGATGCTCTGTTTACCAGAGCACCCCCTGGAATAGCCAGAAACAACGGCCACAAGCTGATGGAGAGCAGATTTAGGCTGGACATCAGAAAGAACCTTTTCACAGTTAGGGTTGCCAGACTCTGGGATGGGCTTCCAGGGGAGATGGTGCTCTCCCCTCCCCGGGGGTCTTCAAGAGGAGACTGGACAAGCACCTGGCTGGGGTCACATGACCCCAGCACTTTTTTCTGCCACTGGCAGAGGGTCAGACTCTATGATCCTTTGAGGTCCCTTCTGACCCTAGCAACTATGAAACCAATATGTGAAGTCAGTAAGCATTTCACTTAAACAAGGCACACAGCACCTGGCATATATCTGGATAATAACTGAGCATCTGATTTCAATATAGCTGGCTGGGAACAGCCACAATACAATATAGGTAATTTAGAGCTGCAATTAACTTTGGGCTTCCAGCTTTATAATACAATAACCTATTGGTGCTGTTGCTTGTGTTGACAGCTTCAGGGATTTTGATTTTAATTCCTCTAAAGAATCATCTTTCACACATTCATCCATGAAGTGCAGACAGCAAAGACAGCAGTTGGTATGTATCCTGCTCCTCTTCCTTCATGCCAGCTTTCATGTGTATTTTTTGATGAGACACCCCTGGTTTTCATGTCTAGTGCATCTTTCATCCAGCAGTCTTAAAGGACTTTGCGCACACACCACAATCTGCCCAGGAATCTGGGTAAATAGCCTGGCTAGCTTGCATGGTACTCCAAGATCAATAACTGAACTAGTTCTTTTCACGTTAGTTTGTATGTCTCTTCATAAGCTATAATCACAATTTTGACAGCAATGCAGACATACCCAAGAGGGCTTGTTTGGTAACCATAAAGGCATCTAGCAAGCTTTATGTCCAAAATGTCAGTTCATATTCAGATTAGGATGACTGTAACTGAAAGCTGTTGCTATCTGGTGGCTGTTCAGTGGCCCATGCAAAATAGACTGAATGAATCTCAGCCTCAGGGGAAAAATGTCAACGGCACAATTCACCAACATAATTGGCTAAATTGATAGCCTGGTTAACAGTCACAGCTGTTCTCTATTCCCTGTTCACAGCAGTTCTTCTATTGACTTCAACTTGTTTTAGATCAGGACCTCAAAGTACCTTCCCCAGAAAAATGGACAGAATGGACTACAACTCGGAGTTTCTATCTGTGAGAAATTCCAACATTACCAAATCTCCTTTCATCCTGAACTAGAATAAAAATCTGAAATTTCCTGAGACATGACATGTCTAAAAAAACTCCTTTAGGAAATATTGAAACAGCCTTATGAAAGCTTTGTTTCAACAAGGCTGAATCATCTTGTTTTAATTTTCACAATTCAGCCTTACATAATATGTCATTACCTATTATAAGCTAAAATGAAGTACTTTGTCATTATTAAAAAGAAAATGTTGACAATACTGCATCTACAATTCTGACAAAATCAATACGTTTCTGTGAAACTTTTCAATGTTATAAAACTCCCTTTATGAAAAAGAAATCTGTTCTGTCTGAAAATTTTCAAGCAGCTTCAGTAATGAGTTAACTGTCCCTGACAGACTTTTAAATAACATACCCCCCATTCTACAGGTGGGAAAACTGAGGCATAGAGGGGTTAATGTCCCACAAATATAACATAGAACCAACAGCAGCGCTGCAAGTAGATCCCATGTCACCCACTAAACCTAATGGTTGTCCTCTAACCATTAGGGATAATTCTGTTCCACTGAGAATGCAGTCACCATGGATGCCTTGTGTCATCTCTCAAGCATGATATAGCATAATATAGTGCAGACACAACCACATACGCATGCAAAAGGAAAAGAGAAGTGCTGTTCAGTCATCTTGGTGGCAATTTCTTGTGATGTAGAAAAACATTTAAGTCTTTTTCTGTAACGTTTCCTGGCACTGAGCTGATTATAAATAGCTCTGGTTTTTCCACCTGCAGGATTAGCAGGCTGTTCCCTGAGGCAGAAGGCTGATAAAGTAATTCAACTTGGTATTTTTCAATGAGAAACACAGTCCTGATGCATCATGTGCAGTGGGAAGAATGAGGAGATGGTCTAATATTAATCTCATTTCCCCCCAAACCTAGAATATGATTCCACAGAAGAGAATTACTAGAATGCCAGAGCATATCAGACAGGAACATGAGGCGTAGTGACACAAAATAAATGTTTAGAGCCTGACGGGCTATTGCTCTGCATAGTCATTTATGGCTGTGCAGTTTTAAAACTCTTTCAGCCTGATTCTCATTTATACTGTTCACTTTACACCGCTCTGGTTCTGCAAGGGAGTGTAAACACAATTTGTTTTCAACATGAAGCTTCTTTACATAGCCAGAAGTGAAACTAAGCTCCTGCAAAGACAATGACACTGGCTGTAATGGAGGCTGACTGTGGCCCCAAAAGTATTATAGGCAGATGGAGGAAAATACCCTAACATTCTAGGTCAGGGCTGCCCAAGTTCTAATGATGTAACGTTGCCTTGGTATAAATGAGGAAAAGCACTTTCTATTCGCTTCCTTCAGATAGAAATGAAACCACAAGCACAAGGTGCCAGAGGATCTGGCTGTTTTGATTATAATATTCGCACAAATGAATAAACAAGCTGCTGCGTTCACACTGTATCTTGCCATTTGATGCGTTATGTCCTAATGTCAGTCCTTTAAGAGCCATCTTACTACGCTATCAAATTAGTTTAAGTACTCATTTATATTAAAATTGGACCTAGGAGCCCTAGTCACATCTAGGTCTAAGATTCCACTGTGCCAGGTGCAGTACAAATACAGCAAAGAGTTCATTCCTGCCCCAAAGAGCTGACACTTTAAGGCAATAGATGGATACAGAAAGGTTGGGGAATGCAACCAAACAATAAGACGACAGGTTTGATTATGCTGCTACCTATACCCACACTCGAGACTACCCACTAACACAAACTATCTGGCCATCAATATTAAAAAATCCTTAGCCTCCCAATCAGCTTCCAAAAGCTCTGCTGAATTTCAGAGCCCAAGGATGGGCCTTGAATTGGCCTACGCAACCCTGGTATATGTTCAGAACTAACCCAGATATGCCAGCCACAAGTACAGGAAATCTGCAGGCCACAATAGCACAACTTTCTGCACCTACTACTGGCTCTTCTGTATCTCCTGATAACGAAAGTTTAAAGGATATAGTTGAAGGAAGATATCAAGTTAGTTTTGCATATATTTATGAGGGACATCTCCTAACTATGGGCAGCATGGGAGAAAACACAAGCGTGTTTGAAAACATAGCAGGAGGCCAATGGAGATTGGCACCAGGGATGGATCCACTCAGTACTGGATGAGAGCATAACCAGTGGAGGGATGCACAAAGAGAGGTGATATGAGGAAAGCTGTGGGCTAGGAAATTATTTTTGCAGCAACATTGTGAATGAATATAAAGAGGGCAAGACTGTGCTTCTCAAAGCCAGATATAAGGATGAGGCTGCACAAGAAGTTAAACACCAGGTCTCTAAGACATCAGCAGAGAGGTGCTTGTAATAAAGATGGAATTAGTGTTTGTGGAAGAGGCGTACAACAGGAAGAGATGGAGACCAAGCACAAAGCCCCCTTAGAACGTGCTAGTGGCAATGAGGAGGATCCTTCAAAGGAGCATTTAAAGGGTTGAAAAAGAACTAGGATAGCACAGATTCATGGAAACCAGAGGAGGACAAGATTTCAAGAGCATCGCCAATGGTGTCAAGAGTAGGCTGAAAGATCAAAGGAGAAAGAAGGCAGAATATGGGTTCAGGGCTTTGGCAAAGAAGAGGTTGCTAGAAATGTTGGCAGAAGAGGTTTCAGGGGAAAGCAAGGAGCAGAAGCTGGATTATAGTCTAGGGCTTCAAAAAGATGTCACCGTTGTGCCAGCATCCCATTTTTTATGGCAGCACAAAGTGAAAGCAAACAGATATCTGTGCCCTTTGTCTCACTACAAATGCCCAATTTTGTGGCCAAGACAAAAGGTGATAGTAATTTGTGCTGCCCTTTTGCAGCAGATATGTGTTGTAAGATGAGAGAGCCTTGCAGCCGAGAGCTGCCTGTGCTCTCCAGCCACCCCAAGCAAAGTGTTTCAGGGCTTCAGGAACCTGATCCTGCATAGCCCAGGAATTGCCCTACAGAGGAATTCCCAGAGTATGCAGAATTGAGCCCCTGAAGCCCCGGGAGTGGCTGCCCAGGGTTCCCCACTTGCAGAGGTGCTGGGGGACTCCAACTTCGGGTATGCCCCTGCAAGCAGGGAAACACGGAATTTCCCCATTTGTAAAGGCGTGCTCTGAGTGTTGTCCTGCAGGATCGGGCCACTGCTGCCCCCAGAAGTGGCAGAGGCCCACCCCTGTGGGACAACAGGCGGCATCTGTTTCACCCGATGAAGCAGATCAGCTGTGCTGAGACATATCCCAGCACAGCTGATCCACTTCATTTGGCAAGGTCTGTTTATAGCCTAGATTGGACTTGAAGGAGAACCCTGGGCAATGGCTGTAAACAGCATATTGCTACTGATTTCAATGGGAGCAAGTCAAAGGCATACCTGTGCAGTTGCGATTAAAGTGCTAGGTCCATATTCTTAGTGATACTGAGTCCTTTAAGTCAACAGCAAGTTCAGACGCTCAGCCCCTCGGGATTTGCTAATCCATCACCTAATGATTTATGTTACCATCCCATTCCCATAGGAGAGGGTTGTTAGGTACCCACTGGAATGATGTCACAGACTTCCTTTTCCAAGATCATTGCCACAAAAAACAGAAACGTATGAGGGAAGAAATATGAACTAAAGTTTATTTAAACTGTCTCGGCTTTGTGGCTCATGACCAGAGCAGACACACTGCCAAATATGGGACATGTGACATGGCTGCATCGCAATAGTGTTGCCTGTGTGCAGTCAAGTGTCTGCCTGTGGTTGTAAGGGAGTGTGAAAATGAGCAGTT
>NW_005842419.1:829124-844471 GCF_000455745.1 Alligator sinensis
GGAAAGAGAATTATTAATAGTTACAGTTGTTGGCAAGCTGCATATTATCACTCCAGTTTAATTTATTAATACTTTGTATCTTTCATTTGGAGATCTCCAAGTGTTTTCCAGAGTGTTTGGTCAATCATCATTATTAACCCTGTCTCACTGATGGAGAAATTGAGGCAAGTGTAACTGGCAGGAGAAGCCAGGGATATTATTCTGTGTTGGGGTCAGTGGATGGTACCATTATTGGTACTTTCTGTTACAAAATCCTGTTTGACATTACTTGGATCTTTGCCCACTTTAAATAGTTAGGCTAAAATTTCCACATCAGTTGTTTGCCTCAGGCTGATTTTTTTGTCCACAAAGTTTCACCAGAAATTGTTCTGCCATTTCCAAAAATGAGGCTAAGGGGAAAATATAGTGTTACACACATTTTTTAAAAATCTCATAGCTGCTTCCTTGAGAATGACTGACACCTCAGTGCTTTGGATCAAGGACCTCAGATTAGAGTGTAGGTGGGGGCACCTTGGTGTGAAGGATCTAACTTTTGTTTTCCCCCTGACAAGCTGCCCATACTTGGCCAAGATGTTAGCATCTGGGGAAAAAGAGGTTTGCACATGCTCAGTAGAGACTTGTTAAGGTTTTGACAGCTAAATTCTCCCAAAAATCCATCTGTGCTGATGCTCCATCCCAGGACGGCACAGGCTGATCAGGGCCTTCTCACCAATTGCTGCTCCTGGGACAACGAGTCTCTTCACTGCTCTCAGTGCTCCCTTTGCTGGTACCCAGAGGACGCGTCTACACAGGTGCATTTACTGTGCAGTAACCAAAATTACTGCACAATACGGGTGTGTGTCTACAAGTGCATGCCTGTACTGCACAGTAAATATGGCGCCTTATGTCAACTTGAGTGTAAATTTGATACCTGCATCATGCAAGTATAAAATCTATGTCCAATTAATTACTGAGCAGTAATGCATTACTGTGCAGTAACAGTGTGTGTGTGGACTGACTTGGGACTAACTTTCGTCCTAAATCAGTCCACACATAGCATTAATGCGCTGTAACGTCTGCACATGTAGACGCCGGTCTATTCCTGCTTACTGAGCAGTAACTTACTGCGCAGTAAATTTAAGCTGGTGTAAATGCACATGTGGACATGCCCAGAGAGTGCAAAGAAGCCAGCTCTTTTGTGCAGATTCACAAAGATATATTCTTTAATTAAATGGTCACTTGCTATTTTTATTGCAGGATCATGTCACAATCAGTGTACAGACTAGACCTGCTCTGTGCATGAATCAGGGCTATGTAGCAAAGGGAGCTATTGTCCATTATCCTTATCTCATTGTTGCAGAAGCTGGAAAATGCGTGCAGTGAATGTGGCAGGGGAGTGAAGGAGGAAAAAGTGTGACTGGATGATTAAGGGAGTTGACTTCTGTCCTGGAAAGCTGGATTCTATTCCTATCTCTGTCACAGAGTTTCTGTATGTCATTGTGTGTGTTCCTACAGCTGAGCAATCACAGCTGTGACTAAAGTTAGTAAGAAGTATGCTTTCAGTATCTGAAATGCTAGCAGATGTTGAGCACTCTGGGAAGCAAGCTTGCAGGTACCTCAAACTGGATATTTAAGACTTGCAGATGCTTCTGACTGTAATTCTTCTGTGCCTCAGTTTCCCATATGCAACTGCTGTGATTTTGAACGGCCATAGAAGATTCCCCTGAAGTAGCTTCACCCCCGCTATTTCTAGGTTTAGTATATGAGAGCAGGATGCTCAGAAGCATTCCCCTGCCCCCAAGAGAGCCAGGGAAGAGGTTGCAGACATACCCTGTGTGTAATTTCCTCTTCCTTAATCATGATCTTCATCTGGTACAGTCATTTACACCCATGCAAAGCCAGTGCCCAGTGGTTGTAAAACATTACCAAATTAGGAAGACAGCTTCTTGCACTCACTTTGCACCAATAAAAGCCAGGGCACAAGATTCAAGGCACTAAAGAATTAGGCCCTGTGTGAAAATATTTGTGTGGGGGTGTGTGCGCCCAAGCATTTGCATGCTGGACTTCGATACTATATCCCTTTGCAGGGCATTTCCAAGACACTAGTGAACAAATACAGTGGTATTATTTTTGCTCTGTCCATATAGTTCGATCCTCCATGCACTGTTATACACAAGGCAGAAAGTGGCTTTTAAAGAAATGATAAAAAACTAGAAGTTAGTTGCAGAGGAACTTTAATGCACCCTGGAGTTGTGAGGCAGAATACTTGAGATCTACTTTTCTAACTTAGGGCAGTTGACTTTGCCTTGCTGGAAGACATCTGGGAACGATCTGGTAGCACATGGAAGGGGGGTTTTCTGGAGAAAATAACCCTGTTACCTGTAATTGGAAGGTATGAGGAATTACTGTGGAAAAACAAGCCCTCCGTGTTGGCTGTAGATTCCTTAGCAATCCTAAGGGGGCTGTTATCTTCCCTTGGCCTTGACAGCACTTGTGCTGTCCCGGTGAAATCTGCTTCTTGAGATGCACTGCTTGGTGTGCATACCCATCTTTTCTTGCTGCTGCCTGTTCTTTGTCTGCAGTCCTCAGAAGTTCCTTGGGGACCGGCCTTTCTCAACTTGTCTTGCTCAACTAGCATCTTGACCACTGGAGATGTATGAGTGACGTAGGCTGGCCAGTGGCGACAGCTGGGGATTGAATGGCTGGGGAGGCCTATGTTCACCGAGTATGAACTCTGTTCTGGAATCCAAGAGATAAAGACAAATTTAGAATGTAGCAACCCCACCCAGCTCCATCCTTGCTTCCTCAGGCAGCTTGAGGGGGAGGAAGAAGAGGCATGAACTCTCAACAGCACACACTGAAGTCCACATATCAAACACTGGTTTTCCAATATGGAAAGAGCTAGAACCCACAGCTGCAATGAAACCAGTCAGGGCCTGGACAGAGAGAGGTAGACAAACAATCCCATACCCAACTCCTACTGTGCTTCAGGACTGCCATTACTGGTGCTGCTATCAACACCTGCACTGCAGCAGTGTTTATGCTGGCCAGGTCAGCTCTCATAGAAGACTTTTCCTGGTTTGCAGTTTTACTGAGCTAGATTAGGGAACTAGGCTGCCAGGAGGATATGAAGATGGAACAATATCCCATGCAGCAGGAGAGGAAGTACCCCTACTTGCATCACCAGGTGTAAGCATCTTTCTATGGTTGGCAGTTCTGCCAAGGCCCCATCTTCTCCCCACTATCTTTGGCTATTTACTTACTGACTTATCCCCCATGTCATGTTTCACCCATTATGTTCTATAAGGAAGCTTTCTATTGACTTACCTAAGACCCAGTGGTATCTAAACAATTAGTATGTACCAGCACGGGCTGCATAATTATTCCTAATAGCAGTATGTCACAGGTAGTATGGAACTGAGGTCAAGCTGGGGCCATCACATATAAATTAACAAAAAGGAAAAGGTAAAAAAAAATTGAAATAACAACAACACCTATGTCATTCCTGAAGCCTGAGGTCACAGAGAATAACGAGCACCATCTAAACCAAAAGGAAAGTCTTATTTCCCAGCTTTTTGTTTGAATCTCCAGCCAACATTTTCTTCTCTGATATCACAAGCCAAAAGACTGGAAGAAAGTGCTATAGGGATTGATTGATTCATTCTCCATCAACATGCACAAGCAAAGGGGAAATTGCATAGGAGAGAAAATCCAAAGAAGATTGCAAATCAATGAAAAGTAATGAAGACAACATTAAACAGCCCTTGAGAAATACCAGGCTTTTGCTTTGCTTTATACTGTTAAATTTAAGCCTGTCAAAAAACTAGCTTGTTTTTGTTCGGAAACAATTATTCACTTAGGAATTACCCAGCTCATGAGTACACAGAGAGTTTGTTGTGTGTGTTTAACTTTTTTTTTAAAGAACGTTGCCTAATAAATTACAATAGCTATGTAATTATGACTAAATTAAATACAGGAGTTGAATATGCTCCTGCTAAAAGCACAAGCAAGGCACTTAGGATGGATAGGGAAAAAACTGCCTTGGTTCCCAGGTACTTGGCTAAAATACCGGGAGTTCCCACAATAAAGACAGTCAAAACTTGATTGGATTAAGTATTGATGAACAGACAGATGGCAAAAAAGTGACAGTGGGCAGGAGGATGGAAGAGATGATCTAGAACAGGGCAATCCAACTAGCAGCCCCCAGGCCACATGCAGCCCACTAGGGTTAAGTTGTAGCCCCCAAACTCTTGCTCAACTTGCTTTTCCTGTTGCTGGGCTCCTCCTCCCTCCTCTGGCTTAGACTTCCTGCCCCCACCCCAGGGTGGGGCAGTGTGGCACGGTGCACCATCAGGAGTTGAGGCAAAGGCTGGGGCTGCATGAGTGTATGATGCAGCAGTGGAGGGGGGAGCCTCTGTGGCTCCACAAGGAGGTAGCGGGGCACCACATAATGTGGGGAGGAGGATGCCCATGTAGACATGTGGTACAGGAGGGGGGAACCCGGGCAGGTGTACAGTGCAATGGTTAAGGTGGGCACCCACGCGGTGCACAGCTTCTGCTGGTGCAGCCCGCAGGGAGCGTGGCCCCCGCCACTTTGAACTTGGACAGCCCTGACCTAGAGTGGTAGGGGATTTTCTTCCATCTGCCTATAATACTTTTGGGGCCATATTCAGTCTCCATCACAGCCAGTGTCACTGTTTTCACAGGAGATTAGTTTCACTTCCACAAAACCGGGCCTGTTTCCCACCTGTGGAATGGACATCATAATATTTCCCCCCTTCCACTCCTTATCTGTGTGGATTGTGAGCTGTAGGAGCTAAGACTTGTGGTTCCACAATGGCGGGGAGGTTAGACTAGCCCAGGAGGCAGAAAGAGAGTCCAATTCAGCCAACATGGGCTGGTACCTTTATTGTTCTGAGCAGGGACACAGCCAAAAAGCAAACATGGTGCCTTACGAGGCACACAAAGTTACAGCTTTTAACAAATCAGTACCACATATAATAGCTAACAAACAATACAGCACACTAAGTGCTTACCACTTAGTTACACAGAGTCTAACACAAAGGGGCCAGTCTGTCAGAGCTTAGAGCTAATAGTAATTTAAATACTACCCAAGTAAAGTATGGAGATATTATGATCCCCATATGAAAGATGGGGAATCAAAGCCAATGTGAATTTCCCAAGTCCATGCAGGAAGTCACTAGCAGAAACAAATGAACCCAAACATACTGAACCCGGTCACCTGTTCTAAGATCTAAACTTCATGCCTGTGAATGCAATGCTTGCTCTGTTCAGCCTTGTCTTCTGCCCACTTTGCTGATAGAACTGAATTGAGCCAGGATAAAAAAAAGCATTTGTTTTCAGCGCCCCCTCTGCACCTACCCACGTTCTGTGCACTCCCGAGCCCGAAAGTGTCAGAGAAGCCTCTACTGCGCTGAGCTGTGCGATATTCCCATAGCCTCTGGACTGCTTGGCTCTTTTGCTGGGCAGTTCCCAGTGACATAGTGTCTCACACAGGGTGCACACAGTCTGGAATTTGCTCTTACATAAGCTGTACTTCTGCCCCCCCTGCAAGAGCTTGGAAGGCACTGAGATAATTCCCTGCTATTCTCTTTCATTTTCTGCTTCCCCCTTCTCCTTCCTACTGCCTCCCCCCTGCATCATACTTGTCAGCAATCCTACTCTCACTTGGATAATCCTGATGCTCACTTCACCTATCTGGTTAAAAATAAGAAGAGTCTTTCATAGCACTTATTTTTCACTGATACTAACATCTGTCATCTCATCCAAAATCTGGCTCAAGATAGGATATCATTTTGTTGTACCCCCAAGGACATGCAGTAAAACTTTTCTTCACTCCTCAGCATAACTGGGCTGTCCAGCAACTACTCTTGGCTTTTCCCTAGTGCTTCTGGACTTGTATTTTCTTCCTGAAGGACTTGGGTCTGTTACATGCATAGGTAGGTCTCATTAGCACCATTAAGGAGATGTGGGAGAACATTTTCTTATGAAAATATTCCCCATCAGAAAATGCGTTCCCGCCAAAATCAAAATCATCCACAGGTCAAACTAGGTGGACATTTTCTGACCTGGTAAACTAAAATGAAAAACACCACTTTGAATTCAGATTTTGAAATGAAACACCCTTTCCTGGGCTGAAATGAAAACATGGCATTTTGACTTGCCGGGTTGCATTTTGAGACTGACCCTTTGAAAACTCTCAGATTATTTTTTCATAGGGTTTTTTTTTCCTGACATTTTGACTTTTTGTTCTGATCCATAGCAGACAGTAATTTCAAACCATTAGAACTGCCTAAGAAAAGACAATTCCATCTTTTTTAACAGCTCTATTTTTCTTAATGAGAGCTTTGGTTTGGCAGGTAATCAGGAGACCAATGACAAACAGCTATATCCAGTCTTCCTTCTGCAGATAAAACAGATCTACAGGTGAGGAGCCAGACTCCTAAACAGTACTTGCATGTGAAACATTTGTAATAAGGAAAATACATTTAAAGAGTGTGTGTGTGTGTGTGTACACACACATATGTGCAAATTTAGTGCAGACTAAAAGCCACTGGGAAGCAGCAGGGTTGGCACCAAAGGCAATAATGACACTTTGGAATTAGAAGGCACTAGGTTGATACAAAACCCCTTGGAGTCTTTCCACCAGTTTTAATGGGCTGTAGGTCAGGTCTTTAAAAAAAGAAGCATCAGGACACTTAAGGAAAAGCCAGGCACCCAGCCACCCAGGAGATTTGAGTCGTAAATTAAATAACTTCAGTTACAAAGTCCAGGGAAAAGAACGCTCTGCGCCCTAAAGGCACGTCCAAACCTCACAATTTGTTCCCAGAGCTCAGACCCCAAACAGCTCTGCTATGAAACAGCTGTGGGATACATTCCAGAACGTCTTGGAGAGTGATGTGCAAATGCTTGTTACTCTGTAATTTCAAAGCAAATCAAAACTGAACCGTAGATCTTGTGAGGAGATATTTAGCAGGCCTTCCCGTGGAAGATCTTGGTGCAAAAGTGACATATTTTTGTGTGTAGATTATTATGCTGTAAACTTGCTGAATGTTCTGCAAAGCAAAAAAACCCAAACAAAACAAAAACCAAAAAAATCCAGACATGGAATAGAGCCTGCCCCGGAGAAGAATGTATGACGCAAGAAATAAAAGGGGAGGGGACAGAATAAAGAAGGACAAGAATTATAGTTATGACACTTGGCTGGACATGTGCACATCTTAATTGTAGTCTTACTGCTTTTAATATCAGTCCTTATCTGGGATGCACTTAGCCCAAGGCTGTATCCAGACAAATTCACTTTTTATATAAAAGGAGACTGACAGCTTTATGACTGGATGTAAAAGAAAGTTAGGAATAGGAGAATATGAAGGCACGCTCTCTTTGCATCTCATACTATTTGTGACTGCACAGAGCTGCTTTGATCACAGAGGAAAAACTGTGATTTGTATAATGTCCCTGTAGTCTGGGGTTTTCAGAAGAAGCTTGTGCTCAACCATATTCTTGAATTGCTAAATTATCTTTTTTGTGGACTATTTATGCTGGGGATAGAAAGCGGAGGCTTTGCACAGCCTTTGTTTGAATAAGACGAATAATTTTGTACTTGATCAAAGAAGAAATTTAGGTAATGGTGGATAGTATAGGTTGACATTTTTGGAGGGTTGAGGATATTTGGATATAGAGCAAAGATAAGCCAATTTGGTCAGGAAATATTTTCCCATTCATTTGTGTATATTAGGAATTAAGGAGCAATGAACCTGGGCTGAGGCCCAAAGAGCTGATTTTTAAGCCTATCTCTGTTCCCAACCCTCCTGCAGGGTTATGAATCTGACTTAGGGCAGTGATGATCCAAAGTGTTTTTTCCTGATTCTCACCTTCTGTCTCACTACAATGGTGGTAGCCACCCTACAAAATGTATCACAGGCAAGGAGAACAATGAAACGGTTACACTGACTTCTTGGAACTCCATCCAGATTCAAATCTGACCCATTAAATCATCCCAGCAATTGGTCCCTGTAACCTTCCGTGCCTATCCCCCGAGCATCGCGCATTTGGGTTCTTCTCGAACTTTGCTGTGGCTTCTTGGGCTGCACGACCAGGCTATTAGGAATGACCTCAGGTCAGTTCCCCCCAGGGGTCTCGCCTGCCATGTCTTTGATGGTAAATAGTTTCCTATCGGGAAGACGATGTATGGTCCTGCCTCCCCTGGTACTTTCCCTCAGTTGTCCTCATGGTATTTCTTCTCAGGGCTCCACCTACCCTCCACCCTGCCTAACGCCAACCAAGATGCTGTCCGTCAGGGCCAATGTTCTGGCCTTCCCTGGCACTCAGTCCCTTAGGGGCTGTGGTCATTGGCCACTCATGGTATTCATACCGAGCATCTCCCACAGCCCCTCTTTGCTCCCAGCTTACGCGGTGTCTGACTGTGCCCGGGATTCAACCCCCCTTGCTGTGTCATTTCCTCCCTGGGCCCGGTACCTGCTGTCTGTCATCTACGTCAGAGTTTCATCCCCGTTGCTTCTGCCAGTGTCCCAGTCACTGCTGCTGCCATCCTCCATCCACACCAGCCCCATGAGTGACTCCTTGGGCCCTCATTGGCCCGGTGTCCCCATTGCACTCCCTTCCATGGGAGCCACCACGCCCCCTCAGCAGGAGCATCTGGGCATCCTGACTCCTCTGGGCCAGTTGGGGACACTGCTTCCAGTACCCCTGGCTTCCTTCCTGCCGGGCCTTTTATCTTGGTGCTGGTCATCCACCCAGCCAATCGACCCAGCACGCTTTTATAAAGCACGCCCAGGCAGACGCAGGAGCTGTTCCCAGCTCCTTCTGGCTCCACCACAGGTTTTCCCTTTGATCTTCGCCCGCGGCGGCTCCAGCCACCACACTTTCACTCTCACCGTGATCAGCTGCTGGCACAGCGTCCTGCCGCCTCTCCGCTGACCCAGGTAAGTTTTCTCCACAGTCCTGTTCATGCATTTCAACAGGGGACACCAAATAAGTGAACTAGGATTCAAGCTAAGGGACACATGTATGGCAAGGGTAAAGAAGTGCATGATCGTGGCAAGACTGGGGTTGGCATATGGCAGGGGTTATTATACCAAGGCAGGACTTGATGGGGATGTACCTTGGGAGACAAGAGAGGTGGAGTAATGAGCAGCCACTCCTTGCCTACCAGTCTGGATTTTAGCTTGCGCCATGGAGGTGGTTCAAGCGCCTACCTTGAATGCCTTCAAGAGACATTTGGATATTTATCTTGCTGGGATCCTATGATCCCTGCTGACTTCCTGCCCCTGGGGCAGGGGGCTGGATTTGGTGAGATCTTCCGAGGTCCCTTCCAGCCCTAGCATCTATGAATCTATGGGGTTTTTTCAATGGCATATACAGGAGTCAGAATCTGCCTCTGAAGATGGAAGGTGTTTAAGAAACCCAATTTTAAATTTATAAACAGCCATCCAAGATAAAACGTTCATTTACAAACTATCCTCCAGGAATCAAGTGCCTAAGAGAGGTGTCTCCCTTTCCAATGCTGGCACAGACTTCCCACTTGCAAAAGCCCCATGTATGTCCTGAAAGAAGTTCATGTTCCCTGCAGACAGTGGATTCAAGCAGAGCACCCCAGCTCAGCACTACACACCCTGCAAATACAAATGGAGCCTGGTTCAGTGCTGGGGAAATCCCAGCAGCTGGTGCCAGAAAGTTCAGCTGGGTCACCCTCAACATCCTTGCTAAGCCTCTCTGCCCACTCAGTTGGGACAGGCTGCCCAAAGGCTGGGTTTGGCCTGCTATCTGCTGTACCACACAGCTCAAACAAGGCTCATGTTCTCATATTGTGTTGTCAAAAGCATGTAACTCAGCTGTCTAGCGAGAATCAAACCTCTGAAATGCCTGGCTGTTGGGATAAACTGTAACCACTCTGTCTGACCACTCTTCCACAGCTTATAAAAAGGTCCAAATAGCTGTCCCAGTCCCTTCTTTTCCCCCCACACTCTTCCAAGCTAGCTGTCTGCTGGAGGGACTACTACAGTGTCTGGTGTTACGTCTCAGCTCTGTATTCTTGGGGAACCCTGGTACAGGATGCAGTCTGTCTGACTCACAAAGGACTCACCCCCCCTCCCTCCCCTCCTCTACCTAAACGAAACTGATTAAGATGCAGTGAGAGACGCACCTATGACCCTCACCAGATAAGGGTGACAAGAGTGAATCAACTGCCCTAGGTCTCATTTACATGAGAGATGGAAAACAGAAAGCCTGAAGCAGAGGCTGCAGTGAATTCTGGGACCAGAGAAGCAGGAGAGCACTGCATGATGGGGAATCTGTGCTTCCAATGTTAATCAACCCATGTTCACACACACCCAGCTCAGCATTTATCAGACCAGTTCTAATCTGGATTTACTAAGGACTTTTCCCCCCCCCCAGACACACACACACAGCAGTTTAATAGGCATCTCGGGCCGTACATTCCCCGGTCCCACTATGGGAGGCCTATTTAAACTTGATTGACTAAAACTCGGTTGCCGGGTTAGGGAATGCTGAGGCAAGAGACCGAGTCAGAGGGGGTATGGGCAACATTTGAACAATGGTTAAGGGTTCATCACAGCATCCAGCCTGCTGGAGCCCTAATCCCAGGTGTTGTCATATCTTTCCCGAGACGACTGGTGGGAGTCCTCTCCACAAAAGGTTATGAGCACCCCAATAATTGCTTTAAGTCTGTTAAAAGACTATAGTAAGATCTGGAAAAGTCATGCTAAGCTGAGGCTTGTGCACAACAAGTAAAAATCCAAAATCCTGATGCTGCAAGCTATCTATTGTTCCTGAAGAAACCATGAGATATCCCATCAGTATATCTGCCACCCATAGGAATTTCAAGCTGGCTCCCAAGTATTTGGGTTACTCCCTAATCTTAAGTGTTTCCTGATTATCAATCAGTTTCCTGAGATGGTCCAAACCAGATAACCCCTTGTCAATAGAAAAGACAATGATTTACACTACTGAGGGTGCTTCGAAGCAGCTAAACTGAGGGTATAAAAATCTGTAAGTGTGTGTGCTGCTAGAAGAAGAGGAAGAACAGGAAGAGGAAAAGGAAGGAAAAGAAGTAGAAGCAGGAGGAAAGAAGGAGAAGAAGAAAACCCCTGTGCTGACACCATCCCCTGTCGTTCTTGGGACGCTGGAAGAACAGATCATCTCTCCCTTCAAGGACTGTGCTACAGACTGTGCCTGTCAGCTTTGCAGCCTGAGTACCGTGGACTAGGTGAGATCCCAGCGTTCTCTGTCTTCTTTCTAGGCATAAACTTCTGAACCTGAACTGTATCAGTTAAGCTTGAGCTAAGTTTCCCCAAATACTTAGTGAAACCAGGGTAGTATTGTCATTGTTGGTGTTTGTTTTTCTTTTGCATGTCTATTACTACTAGTACTATTATATATTTCATATGCTTAGCAATAAATAACTTTTATAGTCAAACTGGTAGTAATTGGGTATATTTTTCCTTCTCTGCTTCTCTTTCCTCCCGTGCTCTGCAGCAACGCTTCTTTTACCTATGCTAAAGATCCCTGTGAAGCCCAAATTATTGTGGGGTCTGCTCATCAAGAGGCCAAAGATTGGGACGTGCTGAGTTTGAAACACATAAGGGGATCAGCTTGTACAGGCTGATTGACCCAGTTTGACTCAGACGTGCCCTTATGAACTGAATGCTGGCCCATGAGGGTGTCAGCTGGACACCCAGCCGGATTCAGAGGGATTCTGTTTACCTGTGTGCTTGTGTCTGACTGCATTTTATTGTTGCTCTTATGAACTGATTCTTGGCATATGAGGGTGTCAGCCTGTCCATGCTGATCAGCCCGGCCAGGTCAGGCGTGTCACGTTAATTTGTGTGTGTTTGTGTGTATGACTGATTTGGTGACTGGAAGAACCCAGTCCCATTGAGATTGAGTCCTGCAAGATAGCTCCACTGGGGGTGAGGGCTTGCAGAAGGGAGAAATACAGCTCCGTATAGTAACACAAGCAGCACATTGACAGAATCACCAAGACCCTAGAAACTATCCCTAATAAATGAGCACACCCCAAAGTAATGGGCAGATTTGGTAACACTGGCCACTAGGTGGTGGGCACATTGGTTTCCATTAAACAAATGACCTCATGAGATGATGCGATGACTTGGGAAACAAACATGTGACCAATACACCAGTGTAACTTATACCAATGTATAATCACTCTTTGCTTTCCAAGGGGCAACTTTATTTCCTAGTGGGGTGATTTACACTACTGTGAGACTATATGTCAAGGGTCTGTTCCACTTTTACCTCAGAATAAAATCAATTGTTTTGGGAATAAATATGTTGCATGCCCCACTTTAAAAATCCTCATATAAAGTGGGAATTTCTAACCCTCCATGTTGGCCTAAAAATGATTCTAACAAAGTAAAACTCCCTTGAGGAAAGCACTCACTGAGCTCATTGGGAGTCCAACATGGAGTGCTCTGAGAAATCCTACCCATAAAAGTAGTAGCTATCAATTTACTTTTTACATTATTATTATTATTATTATTATTATTATTATTATTATTATTAAGGACATTTTTCCCCAAATTATATTTAAAGGATATAATTTAGGAAACCAACCTAAACATTATGAAAGCAACCTCAGCAAAAGACAACTCTCCAGCAGTGTGACCCAGCCTGACAGTTGGAGAATGTCTATGACTAATCTGTCAAGAAAGAATATGGCAGTGATGACGATTTCCTCTTCACTTTCCAAAGCAAGTTGCTCTAAACCACTCCTATTAGCAATAAGGCCTGGGAAGCATTGCCATTCAAGGTAAGCAAAGACCTGCTGAGTTTGTAACTGGGGAAAGGAGGCCAAACTTATCCAGGCTGCAACAAAAATTCAACGTTAGATCAAATAGCTAGTTTCATACCACCTGGGGCTCTCAGTAAAGTCAACGGAGGTGTTGTCCTGAAGCAGGACTTGGTTCTAGATTAGATGCAACCATATGCAGTCACTATGTTGTACACGCATTCAGGTTTTAAACCCGGAAAATGAGCCAGAGATGGTCAAGATTCTTTTGTTCCGCTTTAAAAAACAGTTTGCTTGAGTGGGATCCTATTGCCCCACTGGGTGCATTTTGTGTAGTCACCCAAATCCTAATCTTCTGATTTTTTATTGTTAAAATGAACCTGAGTTTGATTTTTTATTGGGGAATCAGCCCAAACGTCCCCAGAGCCTGAAGGCACTAGGATCAAGGCTCCAGCCCTTCCTGAAGCTCCATAGCAAGCGCACCACATGGAAGATAATCCTGCTCCAGCTACCTATTTCTTCTATTCAGTACAGGGACAAGTATGGCTCAGCTTTCTCCAGACCCTTTTTGGGAAGGTGTGCACCCAGTGGCATAACTAGGGCAGAACAATTGGAGCAGCTGCCCTGGCATCAATTTGGGTGTGGGGGGAATCAGGAAAAAACAGCTGCAGCAGCAACTACAGCCACACAACTATGCCAGTAGTGATAAAAAGTAGAAGTTGTTGCTGTCCCTGTGTGTGGCAGCTGCCCTGGACACCTAGCCCCATTGTCACACCTCTGCTTATACCCAGACCCGGACACAGGCATGGGCAAACAAGGCAGCTGCCCAGGGCCCAGACAGAAAGGGGGCCCAAAAATTAAAACAAAAATTACAATTACAAAAAAATGTTTTAATATTGTGCGTATATGGGACTGGCAATGTCATCAATTGAGAATGAACTTTTTAAAGACATTGATACCACAGATGTGATAAAGACTTTTGCAACAAAAAAATCATTATCTCTGGTAATGTTATCTCTAGCACTGCTTATACCAAAAAGGGTGAGAGCCGAGAGAAGCCTCCGAATATGGGGTGGCCCAATTGCCTCTCACCTTGAAATGTGTAATGTAAGGTGAGGAAGGTTTCTTGTACCTTTCTGTATTTTAACACTAACAATAGGGTTCACCACAATTTGGCCCTGTATATCCCCCATACACACAGACAGAGCAGAAAAGCTTGTTAGAAGCACCTCAACTTGGGAAGGATTACCACACCCAGAATCATACTCAGAACTTTTAAATTTCATATTTATGCTTAGAAAAATGCTCCTGTTTTCCACATAAGATTTGGATTAAGAGATACAGGGATTGCAATTATTAGACTGGATTCATTGGTAAACTCCAGCTGTTTTGTGCTGCTTTGGTGAGGCAACGCACCAAGTGATCAAGTCCAACCAGTCTGTTAAATGAGTATGGTAGCTCTTTTGGGTCAACAAAGTGGCAAAAAAATAGCTAATGCAGACCAAAGAAGCTGACCCATTGTTTCTATCTCCATAGACATCCCCATAAGGCACTGATTCTATATGAACCAGCAAGAAAATGGATTGCTCAAGAAGTTTCAAGTCAAAGGTATTGAAAAGAAAAAAGAGAAAGCTTTCCAGCTTGGAATGGAAACACCAGACATGAACAGCCAAATCCAGATCAAACACTGCTCGACTTCAGTGTATTCAGCCCCAAAGATTTTGTTTCAGGTCTCTCTCTCATTTTTACAAAGAGGAAGCAATTGGAAGAACACTGAAAACCCAGAAGCTTTTGCAGGCAAACAGGCAGATCCTGTTCATATGCAGATATAAAAGTTACTTGGGGAAACATCACTCAGCAGATGCTGCTTTCCACTCCTTATATAGTGCAGTTTCCATGCTAGCCAAAATATGCTAATACTTGGTCTAAAGTGAAATTTCACTCAATAAAACCCACTGTTTTCCAAGCATTAGTTTCATGTTAATTCACATCACAGCATTTGGCCGTTTACATGCTCTCCACCATGTTATGTCATATAGCTTTTTAACTGATTTTCTTTACAAGAGACCTTGGGAAACGACTGGATGAGAATAAAACCCAAGCAACAAAACTCTGCAGCTAAAAGTTTTGCTCCATAAACATTTCCAATGGGATTTATAATGCTTTGTTGGGTGGCAGAATGTAGCACTGGTAGCAGGGAATAGTTGAGGAATACCTCCCTATACCATAGCGTACCAAGATAGTCTTTGAAATAAAGGTGAAAAGAGAAAAAAATCTCCCCCTCTCCCTGCAAAATATGGGAGCTTTGTTTTTTTAGAAAGAAAGCCACTCTTCTACATGCTATAACTGGGGCAGGTTTCAATTCTAAGAGGAGCTGCTGGCAGAGGGACAATTTTCACACACTTATATTTAGAGAGAGCTTGCATGAAAAATAGCCAGAGCTGTCAGTTATAAATCAGGTTGTCCTGACAGTGCCCAGAACAAATAGTGAAAGCAAATGAGGGGAAAATGAAATAGCATGTTGCAAAGGGGAGCTTTGTGAACTGTTAAACTGATG
>NW_005842419.1:844481-848382 GCF_000455745.1 Alligator sinensis
CTGGGGATAATTAATTGGAAGCAGTTTTTCCTTCTCACATTTATTTTTTAAGCTTTCAGTTCTTTGTACTCCCTGCTGACAGACCACTGGCCACCAAACTGTGATCTTGTATTTTTTTACATTTGCCATGTTGTTTCCATATTCGTTTGAGGTGGGCTTGCTAATCAGAGGGAGCTAATATCTCTGGAGACTGGAGCAGAGAGGAGGAAAAATAGTTGTTTCACTTCAGAATTGGGAACTATCCTAATGCAAAACATTTGCCTCCCATGGTTTGCACTAAGCACACACACTTACTCTGCAACAGTGTAAGGGTTCCAGGTCAGTGACATGGGTGGATTTTGGACTGGGCCTTTGGATGTCTTTCATCATTTACATTTTATTTTAAATCCAACTGGAATCTAGAATTCCTGTGAATAAATCCAGACATGGCAATTGCAAGTACCAATGCACAGCTAAGATAGCTTCTCTCATACTTCTAAAATTGCAACACGCACTACAGAAAGTCTGATTTTCCTTGGTAAATACCAGTTCAACCAGCTTATATAAGCACCTACCCCCTAGGGCTAAATACTAGGGCTGTGCAAAGCTTCAGGTGATTCGATTTGGAGGAGATATGGCCCAATTTGGTGGCAGAATCTCTGAATCCGAATCAAATCAAGAGACCGATTAAAAGGTCCGAATCGATTTGAAGCTCTCCGAATCAATTTGGAAAAGATTTGGAGAGCTCCGGCAATTCGGGCAGTCCCCGCTAGCTCCAGCAGGGAGCTGGACCCAGACTCCATGCTGGTAAGTAGAGGGTGGGGGCGGGGGGAGGGGATGATGGGGGGACCCCTGCCATCCTCTGCCTGCTCCCCCAGCCCTGCTGAGCACCCCCGACCCCCATCCACTCTCCCAGCCTCCCCATGGCTGCCCCGCACGGCCCAGCTCCCTGCCCTTTAAAAGAAAAAAAAGCCCCCACTCACCAGCCTTGGGACCTCTGGGGACTCGTGGCAGAGAAGCCCCCCTACGGTGTGGGGCAGCAGGGATTGCCACCCCCCCCCACAGCAGTAGCCGGTGAGTGGGGGCTTTTTTTTTTCTTTTTTTTTTTAAAGAGCCGGGAGCTGGGAGAGCAGGCAGAGCAGCTGTCGAGAGTGGGTGGCGGTGGGGCCAATTCAGAGAGTCAGCCAATTCAGCGGCAGACGAATCTCCGAATCAGATTCAGCTGAATTGATTTGAGACAGTGATTCAAATCACTGAATCAAATCACCCTCCCCCAAATCAGCCGAATCCAAACCTGAAGCAAATACAAGCCGCTTCACAGGCCTAGCAAATACCACTTGTATCACAGACCAGATGAAACTTTTTGACACTGGTGTTTTTATTCCCATTCTTTCCCTTGGCCTCCTGCTTTCTCCGCTGTTTCCAACTATGCTGTCTTCATTGATGATGCTAGATGCTCCCTTTCTTCTTCCTTTTGCCCTACAGGTGAGAAACTGGACATAACCTTTATAGCAGCATTCACAAAGAAGCAAAAAACCTGTGGTTTTGTGGTGGGAAGTGGAAATACCTTAAATACCAATGCCTTAGTCATGGAAATTATAGTAATGAGAAAACCAGCAGCCTTCCCTCATTAGTGAGAGAACTGCAGATTCAACTACTTGGATGAAGAACAAAGACAGATATTGACTCTTAGCTTTGTAACCCTTTTTCCCCACGTTTCCTTGCTCCCTTCAGTGTTCTACAAAATATAATCAGTTGGGTGATACATTTCTGCCTCTACTTCAGTGATGTATAAAGAAAAGCAAATAATATTTTGCAAGTAAAGCCAACTTAAAACTTTGCCAGCAAGCAATTTCCTATGCACTGGATCCTGGTCCCATTGAAATCAATGGCAACATGTGGTTGACTTCAATAGGATTTGGATTTGACCCTTAGTTCTAACCCAGATATAGTAACAACTGTTGCTGTAGAATTGCTGGCAACTAAATAAAGCTGATGAAAGGATAAGAACAACAAAACCTGCTTTATTCATTCATCTGACCTTACTACTTGTAATTTTCCTTATGCCAATTCCAACCCAAACTCCTCTTTGAGTGTGAATTGGGAAGCTGTGCAAGCGAGGCAGAAAGAGATATTTTCAGAGTCCTAGGAGGTGGAGGAAGAGATGGGTAAAAGAAATGAAGAGGGGAGAACCTGTGTCTGGATCCTTGTAACCAGGGCCCAGAAAAGGAGGAAATGCTACTAACACAGAAGGGAGTGGTATCTAATATTACACTGAGACTGCTGGCAGACATTAAGGAAGTTCCATTATTGGAGTCTGAGGAATTTTATGCCCCATCCCCAAAATCACACGATCTGCCATGTCACATGTGTATAGCAAGCCATGAAATTTTGGGGACGGATCATAAAATTCCCTAGAGTCCAACTGCACTACTCCCACCTACCCGGCTACTCTATGCCAGTCTCAAATGGGTTGAAAGCAGTAGGGGTGTACGAAGGGGGCCGTATTCAATTCAGATTCAGATTCAACCCGAATCAGGGACAGTGATTCAATTTGTTGATTCGGATCACTGTCCCCGATTCGATTTGGCTGAATCCAAAGATTCTATGCTGATTCGGAGAATCAGTGATTCGGACTAGACACAGCTTTATATGTTTTTTCTATCAGCCACAGGGAGACCCTGGGTACCCCCCCAGACCCAGGAGGCACCAGTCACAGAGCCAGGGAGACATGGGGGGGCTGTTGTTGAGCATGCTGGGGAGCCCCCTGCATTGCTGTGAGATGCTCCATGTGCCCCAGCATCACAGCACTCACAAGTTGCCTGCTACCTAGAGATATATAGAAAAAATGTTTAAAGCTGTATGTCTGAATCACTAAATCTCTCTGAATTGATTCAGAGGGTTCCGATTTGATTCAGAGAGATTAAAGGGTCCCCTGATTCAATTCAGATTCAGAGATTCGGCCACCGAATTGGGCCAAATCTCCACCGAATCAAATCAGGGACTGAAGCTTCACACAGTCCTAGGAAGCAGGTCTGAGACACAGCTGTACTGTGCCCAAATCCTGAGATCAGGCATGGCATCTCACAACCTGACAGGTTTGTAGAGGACAAGGCTTTTTAAAGTGCCAAGTCACAGGTAGCCTTGGGCCCTGGCAGATATTTAAGATATAGCTAAGTGCATAGGTGCTCAATTTTCATTTATTTCAGTGGAAGTTATGTGACTAATGGTTCTAGCACAAAAGGCTCCCTGTGACCTAGCACTTTAAATAGCTTTACCCTGTATAACATGGCTTGTTTTATATTTAAGGCATATAAATGCCAGGTACCAGAGGATTAAAAAAGGGCCAATGTGATCCTGATTGCCAACCTGATTGCCTTTTATGATCAGGTCACAAAAGCATTGGATGCAGGTGTTGCCGTGGATGTAGTCTTTCTGGACTTCAGCAAGGCCTTTGACACTGTCTCCCACCCCATCCTCATTAAAAAAACTAGGTGACTGTGGCATCGATGCCTACATTGTCAGATGGATTGCGAATTGGCTGAAGGGTCGTACTCAGAGGGTGGTGGTGGATGGGTCATATTTGACCTGGGGGGAAGTGGGCAGTGGAGTCCCCCAGGGCTCGGTCCTTGGGCCCGCACTGTTCAATTTCTTTATCAGCGATTTGGACGACGGGGTGAAAAGCAACATGTTCAAATTTGCTGATGATACCAACATTTGGGGTGAGGTGGGCACGTTAGCGGGGAGGGAAAGACTGCAGAAAGACCTGGATAGGTTGCAGGGGTGGACTAACAAAAACAGGATGCGTTTCAATACGGACAAGTGCAGGGTGCTGCACTTGGGCAGTAGTAACCAGCAGCACACACATAAGATGGGAAACTCCCTTCTTGAGAGCACGGAGGCAGAAAGGGATCTTGGAGTC
>NW_005842419.1:848427-871399 GCF_000455745.1 Alligator sinensis
TACTGTGTCCAGTTCTGGGCACCCCACTTCAAGAGGGATGTGGACAACATTGAGAGGGTCCAGAGGAGGGCCACCCGCATGATCCGGGGACAGCAGGGCAGACCCTACAATGAGAGGCTATGGGACCTGAACCTGTTCAGCCTTCACAAGAAAAGGCTGAGGGGGGACCTTGTGACCGTCTATAAACTCACTAGAGGGGACCAGAAGGGTTTGGGGGAGACCTTGTTTCCCTTAGCGCCCCCCGGGATAACAAGGAATAACGGCCACAAGTTGTTGGAGAGTAGGTTTAGATTAGACATCCATAGGAACTACTTCACAGTTAGGGCGGCTAGGATCTGGAACCAACTTCCAAGGGAAGTGGTGCTGGCTCCTACCCTGGGGGTCTTTAAGAAGTGCCTCGATGCCTACCTGGCTGAGGTCATTTGAGCCCAGTTTTCTTCCTGCCCAGGAATGGGGTCAGACCTGAAGATCTACAACGTCCCTTCCAATCCTACTTCTATGATTCTATGGTTCCCATTTACAGGAAGGGGAGAAAGCAGGACCCTGGCAATTATAGGCCAGTCAGTCTTACCTCTCGGCCCTTGGGAAAATTGTGAAAAAGGCTTACCTTGTGAAGCCGGGAGGTGGCGGGATGCTGCCTGGAGGAGTGAAGCCGGCAAAAGTGAAACCTCAGTTGGCAGAGCCACCGTGGATACAGTTCAAAGAGAAAAAAAGTGGACAAGCTGGAGGGAGCTGGGAACGGCTCCCGCATCACCTTGGACGCGCTTTGTACAGGCATGCCAGGGCCGATTGGTCGGCCAGATGCCTGGAGCCAGGCTAAAAGGCCCAGCGGAACACCAACCCAGGGGACCGGAAGTGGAGTCCCCAGCACAGCACAGCAAGGAGGGTGAGAGCCCACAAGAAATCTGCAAGGGAAGCTGTGGTGGGCACCCCAGGAAGGGGTTGCCCCAGAACCCCTTCCTGGGGTGCCCACCATAGCTTCCCTTGCAGATTCTTCATCTGAAGTTCATAGGCAGCCTAGATAGGAGGTGCCACCCATGTAGCCACTGTGGACAGCCTCGACCGCCGACGAAGACTGGAGTCTGGTGGGACCCAGTAGCATGGCAGGTCAGCCACAGCTGACAGACAACCAAATCCAAGTCCAGAAGAGGGGCAAGGCACCAGAGAACAGGGTGGTGCCAAGCACGGACGCTATACTGACGAAGAGAGAGGGCCACCAGAGATGCCCACGAAGAAAGGCGGCATCACTACGGCCATCAGATCTGGTGGACTCAAGCATGGCGAAAACCCAGAACACCATCCTCAACGACGAATGGTTCCATCACGGTTGGTGGTAGGCGGGGTGTAGGGGAGGCAGAGCCCCACGAAAGACCCACAAAGCGAGCGACCTGGGGGAAGCATCAGGGGAGGCGGCACCAGAACATCATCCTCCCGATTGAAACAAACTGATTATCGAAGACGTGGCAGGAGAGGCTCCTGCTGCGTCAACCCAAAGTCGCCTGGCGACTGGCCCATTCGTCCCGAAGAAGCCACGGCAAGTCTTGAGCAGAAGTAACACGCACGACGTCCGGTAGAGAGACACGGGAGATTACAAAGACCTTTGATAAAATTATCAAAGAGCACATCTGCAAGGGCCCAGCAGGGGAGGTAATGCTTGGGGCAACTAGCATGGGTTCATTGAGGGCAGGTCCTGCCTGACTAACCTGGTTTCTTTTTATGATCAGGTCACAAAGTCCCTGGATGAGGGTGTCTGGGTGGATGTCGTCTTCCTGGACTTTAAAAAGGCCTTTGACATGGTTTCCCACCACATTCTCTTAAAAAAACTTGGTGACTGCAGCACTGATGCCTACACAGTCAGATGGGTGGCAAATTGGCTAGATGGTCACACCCAGAGAGTAGGACGGACAGGTCGTTTTTGACTTGGATGCATGTGGGCAGTGGAATCCCACAGGGCTCAGTCCTGGGACCTGTACTGTTCAACATCTTTATCAGCGATCTGGATGTGGGTGTGGAAAGCACGCTGTCCAAATTTGCTGATGACACCAAGTTGTGGAGCAAGGTGGGCACGCTGGAGGGGAGGGACAGAATCCAGCTAGAGCTAGATAAATTACAGATATGGGCAGATGAGAATAGGATGAAATTCAATGCAGACAAGTGCAAGGTACTGCATCTAGGGAGAAGGAACCAGCAACACATCTATAGGCTGGGGAACACCCTTCTTGTCAGCACGGTGGCTGAAAGGTACCTTGGAGTCATTGTTGACTCCAGGATGAACATGAGCCACCAATGCGTGGAAGCAGTCAGTAAGGCTAACCGCACCTTGTCATGCATCCACAGATGCATCACAAGCAGGTCCAGGGAGGTGATCCTTCCCCTCTATGTGGCATTGGTCAGGCTGCAGTTGGAGTACTGTGTCCAGTTCTGGGTGCCACACTTTAAGAGGGATGTGGCTAGCATTAAGGGCCACTTGCATGGTCAATGGGCAGCGAGGCAGGCCCTATGAAGAGAGGCTAAAGGGCCTGAACCTATTCAGCCTCCACAAAAGAAGGCTGAGAGGGGATCTGGTGGCCGTTTACAAACTCACCAGGGGGGACCAGCGGACATCAGGGGAGGCTCTGTTCCCCCGGGCAGCACCTGGGGTTACTAGGAATAACGGCCACAAATTGTTAGAGAAAAGGTTCAGGCTGGATATCAGGAGACACTACTTCACAGTTAGGGCTGCCAGGCTCTGGAATGGGCTCCCAAGGGAGGTTGTGCTCTCTCCTACCTTGGGGGTCTTCAAGAGGAGGCTGGACAGATATTTGGCTGGGGTGATATGACCCCAGCACCCATTCCTGCGGGGCAGGGGGTTGGACCTGATGATCTGTTTAGGTCCCTTCCAACCCTAAGCAATATGATACTATGATACTATGAAATACACATATAAATGTAATGTATATATAATATAATGTAATGTATAAATATGCACATAAATGTAACTTCTGTCAGGGCCCTTAGATTCTATTATAAGACAGAAAAGCCCAGCACATTCTTTCTATTCCAGTTCCCTTCTACACAAACCTGATCCAACACAAACTACCTGGTTGAAGCTAGTCACAACCTTAATACAAAAGTGACGGGGGCAATATAAAGGTCAAAATAGACCACACCAGGACAGAACCTTTCCACAATAGTGCCTCTAATTCCAGCAACTTTAGTGAGCACTGCAGTAACCATGTATTTATTATTAAACTACCATCAAATATCCAGTGCAAAAAATTCTATATTCAAGTGGCATTATGTGTGCATGATTAACATCAGAGTGCTGTTGCAGTTGTGGTGGTCCGGGACATGTATGAGAGGCAAAGATTGTATGTGATATCTTATTGGACCAACTGTATCATTGGGAGATCTCTTGGACGAACTGTTGGATAAGGGTCCTTGATGCCCAAAAGTTTGTCCAAAAGCTCTTTCAACTGTATACTTGGTCCAATAGGATATCACATAAAATCTTTAGCTTCCCCATGCCTAACATTAGAACACATTGCAAAATGCAAAAGTTAAGATTCCTGTAGCAGTAGTTTGTTGGATGCATGATATAATAGGAGAGAGCACAGATGGGATTCACAGGATAGACTGGCATGCAGACCGAGTGAGTAGAAACAGTCCTGTGATACAGAGGAGGAAACTGAGGCAAAGAGTAAGAGTGATATGCCAGAAAGCCTGGAAGCGGTGATGAGAGTATAGGAAATCCTGGCTCTCAGTCTGGCAATGAAACCATAGACGACATCAGTCAGAGACAATATGATAAAATACAAAGGAGGGAACAGTTTCAAAAGCATGGTAGTGGCTCGGGAGTTTAAGACTCAATTTTTAAGCTAACTACAAATCCCAAGTCCCATTGGCTTTTGATAAAGCTAAGCTCTTAATCAAAGGGACTTTGGTTCCTGAATCATGTGAGATCTTTTGAAAATCTTACCATAGAAAAGAGCTATCCAACAGGGCTGTGCGAAGCTTTGGGTGCTGGTTCAATTCGGAGGAGATTTGGCCTGAATCGGTGGCCAAATCTCTGAATTGAATCAGGGGACCAATTAAAAGGTCTGAATTGATTTGAAGCTCTCTGAAATGATTCGGATAGCTTCAGTGATTCAGGCAGTCCCTGCTGGCTGCAGCAGGGAGCTGGACCCAGACTCCAAGCTGGTAAGTAGGGGGCGGGGGAGGGGGGGGCTGGAGGAGAGGAGAGGGAACCATGGGAGGCCCCCTGCCAGGCCCCATCCTCTGCCTGATCCCCCAGCCCCATGGCTGCCCCACATAGCCCAACTCCTGGCCTTTAAAAAAAGGGCTGGGAGAGCAGTTGGAGGTTGGTGGCGGGGAGCAGTGGGGGGCAGTAGGGATCACCTCCCCTGCAACGGGCAGGGGCCAGCAAGTGGGGGCTTTTTCTTTCTTCAAAGAGCTGGAACCTGGGGTGGCCAGGGCAGCCATTGAGAATGGGCGGCGGATGGGGCCTGCGTAATTCAGAGATTCAGCTGATTCAGCAGCAGCTGAATCTCCAAATCAGATTCAGCTGAATGGATTCAGGACAGCGATTCGAATCACCAAATCAAATCACTGTCCCCCGAATCGGCCGAATCTGAAGCAATTACTAGCCGCTTTGCACAGGCCTACTATCCAAGTGACAGCCTGCATATGGCCACTGAAGAGTTAACCTGTGGCCCCCAGGTTCCCAGTCTGGGTGCTGTTTCCCGCATTGCCCTGCTCCTGGGGAGCCTGCAGCCAGAGGCCTGAAGGGAACTGGAGACCTCATGTGACATGGAGGCTCTTGAGACACGGCAGGCTGGGGTGCAGTGTGTATATATATGGAGGGGGGATGGATGGGAAAGTGGTACAGTGAGAGGGCACCTGAGATGGGGAGGCCTACATGGCATAGTGCCATGCAACCCAGGAGAGAGGAGGGGTACGCAGTATGGCCTGTGGCATTGAACAGAAGTTGAAAACCCTTGCCATAGAGCGTTAAAGTAGGCCGGTGTGCCCTATACCATATATGTTGGAACGGGTGGCTGGGACGACTGGAGCTTCCACAAGTAGTAGGTCTCCCGTGCAACCCCGCTTTTAACCTGTCCACTGCTGCACAAGAACATACAAACCCCCTCCAAGGTCAGGAGCAGGTTTGGCCCCTAAGTGGTTGCCTCCAGAGCATTTGTTCTCTTCTCTAAGTCTTTCCATTAGCTCAGCTAGCATGCCCCTTTGTATGAGACAATCTGGATTTCCAAGTGTACTGTCAGCTGATGCTGCCAGAAAGCCAATAGATCAAGGCTTCAGCGCAATAATGGCTTAGCTAGAAGGTTGGTGGGGGTGGCGGTGGGGGAAGGGAAAGCAGAGAAAAGAGGCGGATATGGAGTCACATGTGAACATCTTGTCCTTTGCTTCCTACTTTGTCTGTCATTTTGGAGTACGGGCCATTGTGTCTCCGGGAGAAAAAATCCACAGAAATTCCACAGACCTTTCCCTGGCCATCAATATGGTTTCTGTTTGTGGCCTGTTATTTTGCATCTCTTGTACAGTGAGATAAAAAAGGTCTCTTTGTGTGAGGGCTGAAAGAAATAGTCCAGTCCCACAGCCTCCCTGAAATCTTAATGTCAACTATTTGTCTCCTTGTGTTTTCAGATAAACAAACACTTTCCCCTGAATTTCTGTACACTGCCGACAGCTCCCCCAAGTTTTTCTCTTTGCTCAGTCCTAGATTGCCTGGGCCTTCATCCCTGGGGACTGGGAAGACTGCCTGGTATTGTTATCCATGGCTGGAAGCAGTGCCATAGCAACAAAGTTTGGCACCCAGGGCAAAGCCCGCAGCAGCAGCATGCTCTCACTCCACACACCGATCTGGGGGGCACATGCCTCCCCACCCCCATGCTTGCCTGGGAGTGCATGCAGCGGTGGAAGCTGCCCTTCCCTGTCCCCATTCCCGCACCTCCCCAAACAGGCTGCTCACAGCTCTGTCCCACGCCCCACCCTGGCAGGGCAATGCCTTTTGGTGCCCCTTTGCTTCTGTGCCCGGGGCAGTCATCTCACTCCACCGCCCCCCCCTTGCTACAGCACTGGCTGGGAGGGTCCTGTTTTGCAGGACCCATTAACAAATGCTTGATGGTGTGCTTTAGAGTCAATGGAAGATTTGCTATTGGCTGCCCTGGACTTTAGATCAATGCCTCTTGGGGATATTTGGTTGATGTCAGTGGCAAAAGTCTCACAGGCCTCAACAGAGCCAGGATTTCAGATAGGAAGATACAGGTCCAAACAAGTAACAGAGAACCAAAAAGAATTTGTAGCAAATAGGGAAAATTGAGAATAAAGCTCCTTCTGGAAGCCCGTGAACTGCTGCCCTTCCTGATTCAAGAACTGACAGCGATTTGATACTTGGAAAGTTCAATTCTCAGCTTGCATGGTTCAGCATAGCTAAAATAGTCAAGGGAGCAACACTGATTTACATCAGCTGAGGATCTGCTCCTGTATCTCAGTATCCATTAGGCATCAGATAGTACCCAGCCTAGAGTTACATTTCCGGACAACTTTAGGCCAGATCTTCACCTGGTTTAAATTAGCGTATGACATTAACAGGGCTAGACTGATTTGCATCAGTTGAGGACCTACTATTTTCATTGCAGCTCCTGTTTATACTCCTGTTTAACTTTCCAAGCCTTCCTTATTTAAGGCTAATGAGTTCCAGGCTGGATGTAAGCCCCATTTTTTTTCTCTTTTAAAACAAAGATATTAAATACAACAAAGGCCTACGTAAATACTGTGTTGTGGCTGTGCGGCAGAAATAATGTAGGCTATGGAATACAAAAGCCAAGGTTCCTGTACCACTTACTCATTGCGCATATGTACTTCTTAAAGTTCCTGTTTGCCACAAACATGTAACTGAATATATCGTTGGGTGTATTGTAAAATAGGGCCCAGGAAATGCAAAGGTTGCAGGAAATCCTGGCTCCTTTGTGTAATCTCATCACCAGGGATCCTGGTTTTCCCTGATAAAAAACCCCACAAATTCTCTGATAAAAAATTGCAAATTCTCTGATAAAACCCCCAAATCTGTGATTAAAATGAAAGCCCCCTCACAGTGCCCCTGGCCCTGCTGGTGCCCCTCACTCCCCCCCAGGCCCCTGGCCCTGCTGGTGCCCCTTACTCCGCACCCACAACCCCGCTGGTGCCCCTCACTCCCCACCACAAACCCCCAGGCCTGGTTGTGCCCCTCACCCCCCACCCACAACTCCTGCTCCCCCAGCCCTGCCAGAGGCAGCTCCCAGCTGCCAGGGCTATGGGGCCAGGGACCTGGATCTAGAGCCCCCTGCCCTTGGCAGGAAGCGTCAGCTGCTGCAGCGGAGCAGAGCCCAGTTCCCTCCCTTGCTGCCTGCCCCTGCAGGCTCAGGCGGAGGGGGGAAGGGGGCTGCTCCCCACTGTGGCACACACTTCCAGGGGCCAGGGGAACCTATGCCCTCACATCTGTATGCAAGGGGTGGGAGGCAGGGAATGCGCACTGCCTGCTGTGGGCTTCTGCTGTGCTGCCCTCCCTCGGAGCTTCTGCAGCCGACCTGGCGCTGCAGGGAACAGTGGAGCCACACAGGAAGCTGCCTGCCACTGCAAGCTCCATGCTGCCCTGGCGAGGTGTCCCCTACCTCTAAGGCTGCAGCCGGGGCGGCAGAGGCCAAGGCGGTGCGGAGCTCACAGCAGCAGGCAGTACTGTGCAGCTCCACTGTTCCCTGTAGCGTCGGGCCGCACACACGGGGCTGCGCAGGTCCCGGGGGGGGCAACAGGGTGGGAAGTACAAGCCTGAAGCCAGCAGTGTGCAGCCCCCCGCCCTGTGCACAGATATGGGGGCATGGGTCCCCTCTGCCCCTCTGGAAGTGTACGCCTTGGCAGGGAGCTGCCCGCCCCTGCAGACGAGCTGTTCATGACCCTGTCCTGCTCCACACCAGGCTCTGCAGCTGCACATTGCAGCCCTGGGCCCCGAGGCGCAGGCACTGGCCGGCTGGGCAGCAGCCTCAGCCCTGCCCAACTCCTTGCCTCCCTATGGGGACCTCAATCCCTGCACCTCCCTTCTCTCCTCCCGCCACTTACCTGTGGAAGCTGCTCTCCAGGCTGCCTGGGCGGCCGTGTGCCTATACATGCACATGGCGCTCCCTGCCTGACCACCCTCCTCCTGCTCCCTGCTAGCTCCCGGCAGGCTGGAACTCTGCCAACCTGCAGAGGGCTTGGCGCAAAACGGCAAAATCTGCAGGTTTCTCCGGTGAAGTGAGAAATCCATGTTTGCCTCCAGTAAAAGGTAAAATCTGTGGTTTACTCCATTTTTCCATGGGAAACGGAAAACTCGGTTCCCTGCTCATCAGCTCTTCCAGCTCCTCTGGTACATCACTCACACCCTTTTCCTCAGTTTCTTCTTCTGCACCATAGGACTCTGTTTCTACTCACTCCGTTCTCATGCCAGTCTATCCTGTCTGTTATGTGTCAGTCCCGTCTGTGCTCTCTCCTATTATATCATGCAATTTAGAACACACCCAAACCATATCAGCTGTACTTCCTATTGTTCAGTCTTTTTTGTCCTGGAACTGCCAAACCGTACAGTGGAGTATATGTGACCCTAGCACATGGCTCTCATAGTATAACATGAGAAATGGCAGTCTCCCCATTGAGTTGGTCCAGCCAGTTCATTAGAGGGTTGCTCATTGATAGTATTCCAAGGCATTGCCCCCAACTACCTTGTTTGCCAATCCTGATATGGATGAGAATGCTAATAAAGGTTACCATACACTACACATTAATCAGCATATCCATTGCTGCTGTCCAGTAGCATGTGCACAAGTGGCCTTGGTCCAGCCCATGCATGAAACAGGATAGATATGTTAAGCATATAGCACCTAAACTTCCATGGTCGGGATCTAGGATTTTGAAAAGCGATGCAGGTGTTGTGCATCATCATATAACACAAAACATATCTTTTTCCAGGAAAAAAGAGATGAGAAGGTTTACTAATATGCTAGGGGCCTAGGCCTATATTATTCAGTTTAGGATCCAAGCAAAAATAAATATAATGGTTTGGAGAAAGCTGACTGCCAGCTCTAAAGTGGGGCAGGCACCTGATGCCAGCTCTACCCCTTAATACTTGACTGGCTTTGGACAGGCAGGCAAAAGGAGCTGGCCGGCTGCACCACTGCACCAGGGCCCTGCCTGTCCAGAACCCTGGCAGGAGCTCCTGGCCCTACTTGTCAGCATATGCCCACCCGGAGCACTGGCCATGCTGCTCAAGATGGAGCACAGGGGAGGGCATGTGCTGCCACTACAGAGACATATTATCAGGTTGAGAATCTGACTTCAGGGCTGGTGACAGGCCCAGAACAGCCTGCATGCAGAGGTCCCTGTGAATCTGCCCTGCAATAACAATCAGCCTCTGCCTAAAGAGAGGGAATTCCCTTTCAAGCTTTCTGGATGTGTGTTGCACAGTCGTTAACTTCTGCTTGCAAAGGCATTGAGGTTCTGTCCATCTTAACCCAGAGGAATTCCCTCCCCCTCACACACACACACACTCTCTCTCTCTCTCTCTCTCTCTCTATCTTGAATTCTCTCAGAGCTCCAGCCGCCCACTTTGTAAAATGGGTAAGGAAAATCATTTGACTTTACACTAGCAGCCAAACATCATCAATCCTGGAGGAAGAGGACCAGGGAGACCAGCAGTTGAGGGCAGTTGTCTGCAACAGATCACTTAGTGCAAGGAGGCCCTTTCACACATCAGCTCCAGAGTGTTCACAGCAGCATACAAAGTTTTGTTGCAGATGCTTCAGTTGAGAGAATGTAGAAAAAAGCACCACAAAGAGTAACAGTGCAGGGCAAGGGTCCTGAAGGGCAACAAGGAAACGTACACTGCCAAATCATACACCTTGTAGAAGGTGGACGGACACCTTAAGAGCCCATTTAGGTGCTTCTGCTGTTCCCATGCTGGGTGCATATCACAAGAAAAGCCAGCACAACAAGGTCGTTTGAGGATAGCCTGTGTACAATGGGCTGGAGACACATTGAGAAGAAAAACACCATTCTTGGAGCAAGTGCTCATTGTGACCATAGTGCCAGCAAAAAGCAAGTAATTCAGTCTTAGCTTGACACGAACGGGATTGCAGATACCAGGGACAATGAACTGCATTGTGCTTGCAGCTGAGTGACTCACATAGTGCCAGATTGATTGGCAAGTGGCTACATGAGGGCCTGAAGATTCACTCACTGGGTGAAGTCTGGGGAAAGGCAGAAGTGGCTAATGGAATAATATTCTCCCAATTAGTTGCAAGTCTAGTTCTCTTTCAAAAAAATTGGTGTCAGTTTGCATTTTTACAGCAGCTTCCATCCAAGGACCAAGAAGCATTTTACTAATGGAAGTGAAGCCAGCCACTCGCAAATATGGTCAGTGTGAGTTTTCTCTTCACTGATGGGACACAAAAGGGTGAAGACACTTGCCCAAGTTCACACAATGACACACTATCAGAGCTATGCAAGAAGTCCAAGGTTCTCTAATCCAGTGCTCTGTGCCCCATAACCATCTTACCCCTGGTTCAAACGCCTGCCTGAATCTAGCATAGTTAAGGCAACCAACAGTATACAAGGAAGTGATGGGGCTAGCATCATCTATAGTTGCCTTTGATTCCCTTGCCTGCATGGCCAGGTGCCCATTTATAACCAGGCCAGCTGAGAGCAGATTTCAGCATAAACACAGAGTAAGACTTGAATACTCACTTCACTTCTAAGGATCCTGCCTCACACAAGCACTACTCACCCTGTCCGTTTGGCAATGAGGCCACAAAAAATAAGTAACTGTACAACTTCTAATCAGTCTGAAAGAGGAAGTGGTGCTGCAGTCTGAACAACTGGTGCTTTGTAAGCCTGAGGAACTAGCAGGGAAAACACAACAGAGCATTAAAAATTACATGCAAGACTGGCATGATGGTTCAGATAGATCAGCTTGTTCATTCTTCATTCCCTTGAAGCCCCAGTTAGAAATTCTGGCATCGCCGCTGCAGATCAGAACTTAGTCTGAAGAAACTGGGCTCCAAAACTCTGAGAAAACTCTCCTACTGGCTAGAGAAGGTCCTTCCTACTAATTCCCTGTCTGCCTATCCTTAACAAATCTCAGATGTTCAAACTTCTATAATACAGTTCTTTGAATTGAGACTGTGATTAACCCTATTGGATCTGAAGTGATTGGTGAATATTTTCTTTTCTTGTTCTTTATTTCTTCCTTAACTGCATTCTTGACAGTGGATTGCATACTGGTGATAGACTCTGGACATCCAGGGCTTGGTCCTGTGGTCCAGCACCTCAGGGAGCCATTGCTACCAGTACATACTAGGCATGAAATGCAAATGTGCAATAAAGTACTTCACACATGTTACACTCATGACAGTCATCACATAGAACATGGGAAAATGGAAAATCAGGCTGGGAGTTTGGGGCCCAATCTTTTTAAGTACTATGTAAGGCTACACTGTAGCAGACCAGCTTACAAAACTTCAAATATTGTTGCAAAATGCCTGGGTGGAGCATCAAACTCTTACTCCCCTGGTTTAGGAACCCCTGCTACCATGTACTGGACTTTCAAAAACAGGACAGCAAAGCCAGGCAGACTTCTCAGGCAACAAAAAGTCCTTGTCAAAAAATGGACATTTTTCAAGGATGAAACTTTTCGCAAAACTTTTTTTTCAAGATTATCAAGGTTTTCCATGAAAAGGTTATCATAGTTTTTTAATCCAGTTATCAAAATATTTCTCTCACCAAGGAATGGATTTGCTTACCAAATATGAGATGAGTTTGTTCAGGAAATTAAAAAAAAAAGGATCAGTTTCTGTGAAAAGACCTGACAGACATGGCTGCAAAGAATACATAGACCGTGTCAGATCTGAACCTTGCAAAGGAGAATCACCTTTGAAATTTCCAATGTTATCATCCCTTTGATTCCTCAGTTTTCAGTTCTCCATGTTCCAATTCAATCTGCTGCTTCTTGGAGAGTTTCCAGCAGGGTTTCGGTTGTAGGGACCACAGGGCTCTGTCTTGCCATGCCTCCTGTGTTGTGTTTATGTCAAGTCAGTCACTGGGGGAGAGGGAAGAGCAGTATGCACCACAGCAGCCTCAACATGCTAATGACACTCAGCTCCGATTCCTTTTCATCAGGCGGTTTCTTTGCTTTCCACATGTCTGGCAGATACAGGGACCTGGCTGGAATCCAGCTGGTTTGAATTCAATACAGACAGGACAGAAATGAGGCTGACTGGCAAGGGGAAGCAGGATCTGAGCAACGGCCAGTGCTGAGGTCCATCCCATCAGCTGTAGGCACACGACTGCCCTGTGTTAAAGCACATCACTTTGTGGGCACATCTCTGCTCTTGAGTTCTCAGCCATAAACATTTTAGAGACCCTCTATAGAAGGGCAGAAAGCTGCATGATTTCTTTTCTGATTCAGACTACACCATAGCCATCTGCATCCTGTCTATTTACAGGCTGAACTGCTATGACATACTGTACCTAGAAAAACCACCCAGATATTTCAGCCAATGCAGAACATAACTGCCTTCCTCTTGAGCAAGCTAGGCTGCCATGCTCCAGAATCTGCACAAAAGACCAGGAAACTCCAGCATGAATCTTCAAGGAGCTGGTTATTATTGAGAAATGCCTTAAAAGTTGCCCTGAGCCTTAGCAACACAATGAGAGAGCAGCACCAGGAGCCAGTGCACAGGCCAGCTAACATGGGAGTCTGACTGTGAACTCCTGCTTGGGAAGGAGCAGGAAGTCTTAATTGGTTTGGGAGAGGGTTTGTGAATTATCATAGAAAAGTAAGGCTTGGAAAGGGCCTCTGGAGGTCATGATAATTCACAAACCCTCTCTAAAACCAAACAAGACTTCCTGCTCCTTCCCAAGCAGGAGTTCATAATCAAACAGGATAACCCCTACCCAAACCAACCCATACAAACCCCTTGTCTAACCTATTCTTAATACTACCCAGTTAACCCCATCACAAAGCTACAAGAAATAGCACCCTAACCTGCCACTAGGGTGGCCATCATAGAGGACATTATGGTTTTCTGCTACTCTGTCCTCTATTGATACAAAGCCCGACACCTTTATGTCCTCTATTTTTCTCTTTAAGACATAAGAATACATACAATAGAAGACATAAAGTTATCCGGTTTCATATCAATAGAGGACAGAGGACAACTGGACTGTCCTCTATGATGGCCACCCTACCTGCCACAGGTAAAACAGGGGGACAATGTTGGTCAGTGGTTAAAATAAGCCCAAAAGACCCAAGGAAGTAGGCTTTGCAACAGAGGACAGCAAAAATTTGCACAGTCCATACCAGTCTGACTATGGGGTAAAATCCCTTCTTGACCCCAAACGTGGCAATCAATCTGACCCTAAGCAGATGGGCAAGACTGCTAGCCAGTAACCTCCAGGTTTTAGTCCCAGCAGGAGTATGGGCACACTCCCAGCTCTGGCTGTAGCAAACCCACAATACTTCTGAAGATGGCGAAACAAAAAACCAAAAAGAAACAAAGAACCTCCACTTTCCCCCTCCCACCACCACCCCCTCTTCCCTGACAGGTGTAGCAACGGCGGGGGTGGAGTGGGTATTCTTTTCTGGGCCCATGTGGCAACCAGCAAAGACAGAAGCATGGGAAATACCCATAATACAGCATAGGCATAGTTGCTCCTAGCTCATCCCTGACCAATGCTAACCCAACTTCTTGAATGCCTCCAAGGGTGGAGATTCCACAGCTTCCCTAGGTAGTCTATTCTGTTGCCTCACTGCTCTAACAATGAAGATGTTTTTCCTGATATCCGATCTAAACCTACCTTTCTGCAACTTCAAGCCCTTAGTCTGCATCCTGCTCTAGGCAGCAAAGATGTTCTCCGTCTTCTTTATGGCAGCCTTTCAGATACTTGAAGACTGCTATCATATTCTCTCCTATGCACCTTTTCCGCAAGTTAAACATACCTTATTCTTTCAATTTTTCCTCATATGATTTGGTTTTCAAGCCCTTCATCATTTTACTGCCCACCTCTGGACCCTCTCTAATTCTTCCATGTCCTGCACTCCATGATGGTGAACAAAGGGCCTGACTGGTTTGGGCTTTGTGCTCTAGTTTTTCTTTGGTTGCCAGTTTCAGGGTTGTTTGGGGCAGTGAGCAAAGTTAAGAGCTGCTCTCAGCTTCTGAGCCCAGCACTTGATAACAGTGTATGATCCTGTGTGGCCAGTATCTGCATCTCTTGAGAAGGTTATCCCATCTGTCCCATGGCAGAGGTTCTTAGGACTAGGCTGTAACCAGTGGAATTTGCTGCCATTAGAGATATATCTAACCATGCAGCAGGCCATATCCTGAGATCATAGTGGTAAATCTCAGTTCAACTCTCCTATGAAATATGAACTTTCATTTCTACCCAGGAGAACTTGTACAGTCTTTTCTCCTATGTCTGAAGAAGGGTGTTTGTGCCTGAAAGCTTTCAATTAAAGATTTTTTTTTTGCAAACATCTAGTTGGTCTAATAAAAGATATTGCCTCTACCATGAGTCCTGATTGCTTTTGCCTCTAGACCAATACAGCTACGACCTGAATACCTGACAAATCTCTCTCCAAGCACTTTCGTTTGCTGATGTTTCTATTTCCTCTTTGTACTAGCCCTCACCTCTCTTTCTGTTTCCCTATCAGGCAGTAGTGGGCTATGTTTTCCACTAGTCCAAACTGTGTTAAATACTCTCAGATATGTAGATAGCAGCCTCTGATGCAGAGATTGTTCTCTCCACTATTTAGCAGCATAGCTCCCAGTACAATAGGTCCTTGGTCCTTGACTTCTGGTCCCAGATACTGTGGCAATAAATATAAATAGCACAATGACAACAGAGACCATCTACCTGGGCTATTAGACCATAGCCAGGAATGAATTCAAGAAAGTTTGATTGTCTATGTTACACAGGACATCAGGTCAGGTTATCACTTTGGTCCCTCCTATATATGGACATTCTCATACATAATGAATACAGAAACCCCATGTACCTTAAGACACATATTCTCTGACTCCTACCACACTTTATTTTATTTTTTTTACTTTTTTTTTTTAGCTGGCCTGGGCAGGCTTATCTCTGTGCACTTTGTTTTAATTACCCCTTGGGATTATCCCACTTTCAAAAGCAGCATGCAACTTTACACACATGAGTAATCCTTCTGAAATCAAAAGGACTTCGCTTCCACGTATAAAGTAAGACATGTTCTAACATTTTTTTAGGAACAGAGCTGTAATTGTATTAGTGTCCAGATTCCTAAATATCAAGCAGCAATGTCCCTGAAATGAGGCCGCTCCTTCCTGCAAATCTGTTGTGACACGCTGACAAAGGAGCATTCCTGTGGTAGGCTGGCTGGAAACCTAGCAGAAAACATCATTCTTTGTTTCCTCTAGGACCCCTGAGGGATTGTGTTCTCATGGTGTCTCAGAAGAAACACCACAAGAATGTCAGCATGTCCCTGGGTGCTCTGCCTTGTCCCTCCCGAGTGCTGCGCCAACAGTGGTAACACTGCCAGCCCAAACAATCAGGAAATTTAGGAGAACAGAAGAGGCCTCCAAAAACAGGGACCAGCATTATGACCACAAAGAAGAGGACAATGCTTGGTGATCCTCAATCACTGACATCCTAAAGGTTAAGGTAGCCTAAAAAAGAATATTCTCACAATAGTCAGCTGAAAATTTACAACAATTAATTTCCCATCTCTTCCTTTAAATTTTGCCCTTTCATTGAAATGGTATTTGGCTGATAAAAGCTGCAAATTCATTACAAGCTTCCTAACTTGCAGAACACCTTTCTCTTCTGTTGGTCTGATATGTTTTTACCATATGTGTCTGACACAGGCTCCCTGGTAACCAATTAGAGCCTCTAAATGCTACCTGGTAATGAATAATAATACAAATAAAAATCAAGGAATTTCAAATCATTCAAGAGAACATTATTTTGTTCAGAACTTGACTCATTTATCCTTTAAGTTAGGTCTATTTTCCATTGAAACTTGTCCTATTTTAATACAATATTTTCCACCTCCTCTTTCTTTAAGGGCTAGTTAACATGCCAATTCTCTTGACACATTAGATTTAGCCCAGCTTATCCTCAGTGACTCTAACAGAGTTGCTCCTCGTTTACACCAGCATAAGAACAAGGAAAATCAGGGTACATCTACACTGCATGCACTACTCTCATTGCAATGTGTCCAGACACACGTAAGGCAGCTTTACACTAGCTAGCTAGCTTGGGCACCGGCAGCAATGTAACCACCACAGCATAGAACTCTATGCAGATTGTAAAATCCACCCGGGAAGCTCAATAAAGACTTAAGTGGTTAGCCCAGGATGAGCTCCATAGGTCTTGGGGCTGTTAACACTATCTAAGCTTATATACTAGCGATTCCCAACATGGTGCCCGTGGGCACCATGGTGCTCCCCGAGGTTTATTCAGGTGTCATGTGTATTTTCATGATCAGTGAAAACCGTTATTCCAATAAAAATGCTGTCACTGCTGACTGAACTCAGAAGAGCAACACTTCAAAAAAAATTTTCACAGGCTATATGCAATGGCCGCCAAAATGAGACTGAGTCACTCTGACTGACGCAGTGATGGAGTGGCGCTTACTCCCTCCCCAAACGAAAGTATGCACATGCACACATCCAGATTCCTAAATTCTAAACTTTAATATTCATATTGGTGCCTGCTGCTTTTTCTTTTAAATTCAAATGTGCCCTTGGGAAGTGGATGGATGGTAATAGGATGGGGTTCGATGTAGATAAATGCAGGGTGCTGCACCTGGGGAGAAGGAATCCACAGCATATATACAGGATGGGGAGCTCCCCCCTTGTGAGCACAAAGGAAGAAAGGGATCTTGGAGTCATTATTGACTCCAAGATGAACATGAGCCGCCAATGCCAGACTGCAGCCAGCAAGGCCAACCGCACCTTGTCGTGCATCCAAAGACGCATCTCAAACCGGTCCAGAGACATGATACTCCCCCTCTATGCAACTTTGGTCAGGCCACAACTGGAGTACTGCATCCAGTACTGGGCACCGCACTTTAAGAAGGATGTGGCCTGCTTCGAGAGGGTTCAGAGGAGGGCCACCCGCTTGGTTGGAGGGCAACAGGACAGGCCCTATGAGGAGAGACTGAAGGACCTGAACCTGTTCAGCCTCAGCAAGTGGAGGCTGAGGGGGGATTTGGTGGCTGCCTACAAACTCATTAGGGGAGATCAGGAGCAAATATGAAGGGCCCTATTCCCCCCAGCAGCACCAGGGGTGACAAGGAACAATGGCCAGAAGCTGCTGGAGGATAGGTTCAGGTTAGAGATTAGGAGACACTATTTCACTGTTAGGGTGGCCAAAATCTGGAACCAACTTCCTAGGGAAGTGGTCCTCGCTCCTACCTTGGGTAAATTCAAAAAGAAGTTGGACAAACACCTGTCTGGGGTCATGTGATCCCAGCGTGTGCTCCTGCCAGTGGTGGTGGGTCAGACTAGATGATCTGTTCAGGTCCCTTCTGACCCCAAACTACTATGAAACTATAACACATAAACGTTGGAAATCCCTGTAATATACTATAAGCCTAGCTTGAATATGACTATGCAAGCTGCTCTGACTGCTGGGTAAATATATCCTTGGAATTCAGCTCCGGAATGGAGCTTCTCTGATGAATGAAAGGGACGTACTTTATTCCCACTGGTACAATTACACTTATAGTGTATGGGTGCTTGTACACATGACGCCATTACCATGTACACATGACGAAAATGTCACTGTGTGGCTTAATGGTGACACACTGTACACGTGCAAGAGTTTTGGGGGTTTTAAATAAGTTTGCATCACTGCAAACAGACTCCGCAGAGAAAAAGGATCAGGCCCCTCACCACTTCTGCCTTTGCCAAGGACCTGATCCTTTTTTTTTTCTGGCAAAGCCTGTCTGCTTCTCCCATGGCCAGGGGTGAGCTGCCAGCAAACCAAGCAGTGCCTGAGCTGTGGGAAGCCCTGGTCCTTCCCTCCTCAGTGGTGGTGCCCCCCAGGGCTTCCTGGGCAGGCTGATAGTCAGCTGGTGATGCCCCAGCTCGGGGTCAGGGAAGAGTTGAATCAGACCGGGTGCTGTCTCTGAGCTAGGGCAGCACCTAGCCTGCTAGCAGCCTGCCCAGGTGGCCCTGGGGGGCACTGCCTCTGTGGAGGGAAGGACTGTCCCCCCCCCGCAGTTCAGGGGCCACTTGGCCCACCAGCAGCTTGCCCCCTAGCCATGGGCAGGCTCTGCCAAAAAACAAAAAAAAAAGGATTTGGGCCCCTCACCATAACAAAGACAGAAAAATAAAACCTCATGGTTTCAACTAAAACGCACTGTTTCAATTTAGGGGGCAGAGAATGCCAGGCAGGGTTGTCCAACTGGTGACCTATGAAGAATTACTTTGCAGTACTCAGGTTCCCACTGGGCCACTGCTCTTCCTTTTGCTGCAGCAGCACACAGGGGCTTCAGGCTCCCCATCCCTCCAGCATCCCCTACTTTTCCCTGCCTCTGCTCCCGGGGGTGGAGCAGGGTCGCACAGCATAGCTTAGTGTGCGAGGGGAGCCTGCAGCCTAGGGTGCCTGAATGGTACAGTGCGGAGGGAGCTCATGGCTGGGAATCTACAGGGGAATTGGGGATCCTGGACACACAGTGTTGTGGGGAGACATGGGGAACAGCAGCAGGGGTGCACCAGGTGCAGTGGAGGGTAGGGGAGGACAGAGAGCAGCAGTGGAGGGTGCCGGGGAGCACAATGCCAGGGCAAGGGGGAAGGAAGCTCCAGAGGGGAGCATATTGCACACGGTGCAGCAGTAGGGGTGCCTGGGTGTTGGGGGCAGGCATGCAGTACAGCACAGTGAGGGGAGGCATAGCAGCTCCTGGAGCCCATTGCCCCTGTTAGTGTGGCTTGAGGGATGTGCAATCCCCAGCTACTTAGAAGTTGGATGATCCTGGTCTGTAGTGATGTAGAGATGTAGAAAAACTTCAGCTAGAAAGCTGAGCAGTTTCAAGAGGCTCCAGCAGCAAATGAAGAAGGAGCAGAGCGGGGCCTTTTTGCATTAGGTTCTTAGCAAATACTTGATGAGAAACATTCCCTACCTACGACTGCTCAGGATCTAAATAGCAGAGCTGTTCTGTCCCTTCTGCAGATAGATTCCAAAGCATGAAAAGACCAATTGAATTGCCTGAGCTCACATCCGGAGCTTTTAGGAAAGCCAGGAACTTGCTTCAGATCTTCTTAGTTCTAGTCTAGATATTCAGGCAGACCAACGATGCCACCTGATACGGTGCTCTGTGCTAGCAGAATAGGAAAGCAGAATGTGAACTGCAGGTGTTGCCACCACAGTCCCTAATTGCTACGACTGGTACAAGGCACACTCCAAGAGACCGCCTCCCCCAGTCACGTACAGTTACCCGTTCCCCTCTCCCATGCTGCAGATTCCCATCCCCAGTTTAAAGAGCCTAGGAGTAGATGTCAGAGGCAGCATCCCCCTGGCCACCATACTGCCAGGGGGCTGGAAGGAGGGCAAGGGAAAAGTAAAAGTGAGCAGGGAAGCACAGGGTGTGCATACAGACAGCTAACAGTCCCCCAAGCACTGTGGGAAGCAGTAGGACCGTGGACAACTTCAGTTGTAGAGAAGGGAGAAGAGCACATCTCTGAGGGAGTGGGCCCTTGGACTCCTAGGAGAGCACTGACCTAGCTAATAAATGAGTTGCAACTAAGGCACTGTTGGAAGCCTGCTGGTTAAACCATCCCAAAATGATAGTGCCACTGTTTGGCATTTGTTAAGGACTGCACTCGCTATGAAATGAGCTCCTGAAAATGATGGAAAAGACAACCCAAGCTAGCAGTTCAGGCCGTGAGGGATGATAGTTTGCATATTAGTCAGAATGAGTCAAAAGTTCACTATATTCCCACAGCAGAAAAACGTTATAAATGCAGCGCCCAAGTTGAAAACTTAAAAGTGAAAGAGATAATAGTCTCCACTAGGGTTTCCCCACCCCAGTTAACCTCTTGCTAGTCAGCAGTACAACTCAGCATGAGGCACATCCCATTGATAGAGACATTTCCAACCAAAACAAATAAACTAGATACACTCTGATTTCTCTTTGAATCAAACCTTGCTCTTTGTCTGTGGTTTCGTTAACTCCTCTTTATCTTTTGGATGCTAGGATCCTTGGGCAATTGCTGCAGCTGAAGCACTTTGCCAGGCTTTTGACATTCAACAGTATTCACATGGGGTCAGATTCCGGTCACACGCTACACCGAGTAATTCTGCTGACTTCAGTAAACACATTTCAGATTTACACCTGTGGATGTAAGTCAAAGTCTAAGCCAGAGGGCAAAGGAAAGCCAAATACTGCACATTCTAAGACTGCTGCATTCTGGAGCTGGGCTGAGGGCCATGGAAAATCCTCTGATGGCTCCACAACCATTAAAGAAGACAGAGAACATATCCCAAAATGATTCCTACAGAAATCCCAGAGAAAGAGGATCCTATGAAGTGTGCAGCTACACAGAGCAACAGGAGGTGTCTATAATAGACATAGTCCCCTGGAAGTCCCCAAGGACCATGTAATGTGGGAACCTATCATAACCAGGGATGCTACAAATCCATGCGTCCCAAATTTGAATATGATTGAGGATAATGGAGAGAGACAGCAAGGCTGAGAGAGAAGTGACCACGAAATGGGTGTACTTCTCCACCTCTGCTGGGTGCATTATACCTGCTTCTACCTCAAAGGTTTCTCCCTTGACAGCTGGCACTGTGGCAATGCACAACCTCCATCTCTCACTGCAAATTGTGTCTCAATATCCACTGTACGGCTTGTTGTGGGAATCCTCTGAATCTAAGTCATCACAAAACAAACCACTTCCATGTGTACACATCTGTCTTGAGGGATTTACTCTAATAGGTAATAAAGAAAAGGGCCTGGATCTAAATCCCATATTGGGACAGGCTGAAATACCAAGAAAGTTCAGATCCAGATGCACCTCTGAACACATTAACTCGGCCTGTCTGCAATAAGTGTGATGCACAAGTATCAGTTGTGAGATAAGTGCCAGGAAATATAGAAAATGTTCCTCTGCTCTCACAAAGAGGAAAGATAACCACATTCACCTTCTCAGGGCCTCCACAGAGCTGATTTACTGTTTGATTTTCACCAGTCAGTGAATACTTGAGGAGCAGGATTACAACATGTTACCTGAAAACCCTTAGGCAGTGTAAGCAGGTGACACATTAATGAAGCAACAGATTTTTACACTTTACTTATGAAGCCAGTCACTATCAGGCTAAAAGTGTTGTATTTAGATTCCTGTTTGAGGGACAGTTTGGAGCAATATTTACTGTATTCATTATCATCTTAGTCTGTATTTGCAAGAACCTTTACTTGACAGGCAAAAACCTGTCCCCTCATGTCAATGTAAATCAATAGTAATGTTCAATGAGCTCCGCAAGACTTCTGCGAAGCATACACCTGTGAATGAAATGCAGACTTAGCCCTATCTGTCCAATTAAACAACCAGCATCTTGCCTGTGGAAAGGCTCATGGGTGTGGTGCCTGCTACAGCAGCAGCCCTTGACAGTCAAGTTATTTAAAAGGTTGTTAAGTAAAAGGTTGGGGTAGTTGATTTCTTGTTGTGTCAAATGTTTACAGAAAGGGGAAATCTGACTGCAATTAATTCATAGATTCATAGACATTAGGGCTGGAAGGGACCTTGAAGATCACTGAGTCCAGCCCCCGTCCCAAGGGGCAGGAAGTCAGCTGGAGTCACAGGATCCCAGCAAGATAAACGTCCAAATGAACTGACCAAAGCTAAGGCTCAAATGTAAAATGCTTATAATTTAGGAAAAATGAAGTGTAGCTAAAACATCCAGGGCCAGATCCACAACTGGTGTCAATCCATATTACTCTGCTAGTTTGGATGGTGTAATGCTTATTTACATCAGCTGGGGAAGTGGCCCTGTGTTTTGTGTTTTTCTAACAGCATTGATCATTTAGCTCCAACTGAGTCAAGGAGCCAAGTTCTGCCCTCAAATTATGTCATGTAAACTACCAAGCTTGCCCTGCTATTATTTTTTAGAGCCTAGTTTTGTTTTACAAATTCCCAGAAGTTTAGGGCTGGAAGGGACCCCATAAGATTATTGAGTCCAGCCCCCCTGCTCTGGGCAGGAAAGACTGCTGGGTCAAATAACCCCAGGTGCTAGCTAGCGTAGCACCACCAACCCTGCAAGTTTGTTGTGGATTTTTCCTCCCCAGATGGAGCACTTTACACGTCTCAGTGTTGAACAGCATCTGGTTCTGGTCCATCAATCTAACTAATCTGTTCAGGTCTCCCTGGATCGTCAGCCTACCCTGAGGCATGGCTGCACTTCCCCACAGCTTAGTGTCATTGGTGAACTTTGCCAGTTTGCTTTTCACCCCCACATCCAGATCATTGATGAATATGTTGAAAAACACTGGTCCAAGTACCGAACCCTGGGGCGCCCCAGTGGCTGCCTTCTGCCAGGTTGACACAGATCTATCTATACTCTCTGGGTCTGACCCCACAGCCAGTTTCCCACCCATCTGACCATTGAACTGTTGAGCCCATACTCCCCTAGTTTCACCTTGAGACCCTCATGGGACACAAGTCCAAGTAAATGATTTCGACCTCATCTCCCCTATCCAGTATAAGTAACCTGGTCATAGAAGGAGATGAGGTTAGTCAGACACGACCTACCCGAGGCAAAACCGTGCAGGCTGTCATTCAAAATTTTGCCTTCTACTGGCTTGTCGCATATAGACACCTTGGCCTGATATAAGTTATTACTCAACGGTGTCATAACCCAAGGGTATGATTTTGTATGTGCTTCGGCACTGCAGAATTATTTCCCGCCACGAGGAGCTTTCTTTGCA
>NW_005842419.1:874408-882533 GCF_000455745.1 Alligator sinensis
GTTTCCGCCCAAGTTGGAGGACTCCACAACCATCTGGAGGAGGAGAAGGAGGACTTCACATCTTGTGAAGAACTCTAAGAGCTGCGGAGCCTAAAAAACCCAGCATGTGCCTTAAGAAGGATATAGGGGCCTGATCAACCTCTAGCCTCTCCCCGTCGCCGCCTAATCCCTTGACGAACCCTTCCCTGCGCGCTCAATCCACGGAGCCTAGCAAACTTCGTGTGTGTGTGTATCCAGAGCTCTTCTCCGAGTTGTTTTCTCCGGTTGATTCGATGGGCTTGCGATTCTAGAGCTTTCAGCTGGCCTTGGACTAGAGTTTGCAGTTAGAACTCTTGTCCACTCTTCTTCTGTAACTGCAACGCAAGCAAGTTTTCTTGCTGCACCGCAACCATCTACGGTGTAAGTAAAATAATCTTTAATCAACCGCTACAAGTCCGTGCCTAATTCTAGTCCGCTGGCCTGCATTCCCCGACCCATGTGCCAGGGCTGCTGGCCACAGCCCGCCGCGCGCCCCGGAAAGCCTCGGACCGCTCTCGGCCCGCACAAATGGTTTTCCAGTTGAAGCTCAGATGAAACTGCCCCAAGATCATTGACTATAAAGGGAGAGAAAATGCCATGTGGGGAAGGACAGACCCTGTTCTTTGCCGCCTCCTGTTCTTACAACATTCCCAGAGGAACCCTTAATTCCCTAATATCATGCATGACTTTTTTAAAGCTTCTACAGATACAAAATCCTTCCTCTTCAGCATCCACTCCCTTTTTGTTCTCCCCACCAGAGTGGTATGTGTACACTCCAGATATTTAAATTAATGGAGTTTCCTGTTTTACCATGGGCTGAAGGAATACCTTTATCTTAATTAAGAATGATATGGAGCATGCATATGTGCCTACATAGTTACAAGAGATTTTGGATCTATGGATTTGGTTCAAGTGCAACACTACTTTACAATTAGCAGGTCCGATTCTTCAGTGTACTATTCCAGTTTTAAAACCATTCCAGCAGAAGCCAGTGGAGTTCCACTGGGCCTGAAAGTGGCTTAAGAGTGAGGAGAATCAGATCTAAGCTGAATAGAAGAATTAGATAATACCATGAAACACTTTTGTTGGGTGCTGAAAAGGTTTAAGTCATATTTGCCTCTAAAGCACAATCACTGGTTTCAAAATTACTCTAATGTCTTTGGCACTCTATTTATTTGGATTGTATAATGGAACAATAGCACTGTTTTTAGTCCTGGCAGCTTTCTGATGTGCTGAGATTCTGTGTAAATGTGTTCTCCTCCCTGGAGAAAACCAGATAAATAAATCCCACTCTTTCTCTTTCTTGCCTAGACTCCCCACAAGAACTAGGAGGATGTTTGGGGGTCTCTCTCTCTTTCCCTATTTTGATAGTTCAGATTGCCAGTAATCACACTACAGCTTCCCACCAAGCAAGCATGTTATTCAGGAAAACAACATTTTTTTCAGATGACGGCTAACTATAACCGGGTCCTTCCAGGCACTAACAAAAAAGACATGAGTGGTGCTAGTGATCTGTGAAAGAGCTTCAGAGATGTTGATGTAGAAGTCTCAATGTTAATATATGGTGGCTCAGACCCAGATTCCAAACTTGGCCTGGTAACACCGTCTAAATGCCCATTCTGGCTGACTTAATTCAAACAGAACTTTATTAGAAGTGCTCAAATCTAGACATGTGCAGAATGGGTCAGTGGTAATCAAGCACTGTGCTAACAGATGAGCTAGCTATCCCCAGTTAGCAGCTGGAGAAACACTTTTCTGCATTTGCTTTGACTGACATCTTTTCTAACCTTGAACATTTTCTTGTTTGTATGCAAGAGAAACACTGCTGAGCACATCCATTTTCTCACCCAGAAAGTTTGGTCTGATCCAGGACTGGTGGCAATACTGCAGCGATGGTCACATTTACAGAGTGCTGACAGCACCTCTGTCTTTCCTATCCGCAGTTGACAGGGAAGAAAAAATGAACAGCGGATGCGATTTGCAAGAGCTAATAAGCTCCTGCTACTTAGAGCAGAGCCGCAGCCTGCAAAAGTGTGTGCATCTGTTCTTAACTTGCCATCAACCCCTGACTTAAAGGAAACATACTTACTAATTTTCTCTATTTGGGAACCTTTACATTTTTAGAGCCCCTGACAGTCCACTGTCCAAGGCTAGGAGACCCATCTAGCATCTGAGTCTAACACAAAGTACCTGGAGTACACACAACGAGCACTTCTTGGCTGGAAGATGTACTCAGTCTCATAGTGGGAGCTGGTTAAGGGAGCTCCCTTACTAAGAAGTATCAGCAATCATGTTAGGGTCAGAGATGCTGCATTTGGAGGTAGTGGCTGCTCTGGACCTGTTGTTGGCCAAATAGGAAATGGCATGGAAAGCACTTCAGAGAGGGAGATTCAAGAGGATGCTATGCAATGGGCAGGCGTTCCCATGCAAGCAGCTGTATACATGCAATGTTCTGATTTTGAACAATTGTGTCAACGAGCAATGAGGAAGGAGGAAGAAGAGGCCACGTATGTAGCTGGCATAGCAGTTTGTATTCTTCACCATTCGCAAAAGAGCTCTATGTGGCATTCCCCCTGGGCAGCAGCAGTGCTTGAAATACTTCCACCTACTTGGTGTCCAAGTTGTCTTAGGTGCCCAAATGCAATTCTATTCCAACCTGTTCAAGTACCTGTGAATCCATCAATGCATCTACTTTTGTAACACATCATCATCTTACATTTGAGTTTGAGTCACAATAAGCCATGAGGAAGAAGATAATCCACCCACCATCTTTTACATGATCTGTTTTTCATGGACTCAAGCAGGGGAGAACAGAATCACAATGGGGTGCCTAAATACACTTACACACCTATTAGTTGGAATATAGTCTCTCTCAATCTCTCTGTGCCCTTGTTCCCAAGCACTAAAAATGAGAGTATCAGTACTTTCCGATCCCAACTTTTACCTACCATCCCTCTGAGATAGGGTCTGTCTGTATAACATCTAGTACAAGGGGCCTTGATTGCACTGGGATCCTGCTGTAGTACAATTAAAAAGAAATACTACTGTTTCAGAAGCAGCATGACTTTGCAAGTCACGATCTCAAGCCATAGCCCAGAATATTTTTCACCAAGCAAACATGTCTTATTTTATTTAAGCTCCTGTCTTATCTAATATTTCATTTTAAGTTGAATTGTTTTCACACAGTAAACCTTAATCTTAAGAAACTTTTACTCGTCATCAAAAAAGGAAGGAAGCACATTAACCCAGTCATGACAAAACAATTTAATTCATTACTCACCCACTCACCAGCATTTAGTCATGTGCTCTTGTTCAAACGGCAACCCCAACCTCTAGGTTATCACTCACCCTTCCTTGCTTCATGAAAATATGTTTTCCCATATGTCACAAATTGTTCTTCACTGCTTGCACGTACTGCGAATGTCAGGATGCGGGTGTGACAGTATCAAGCATCTCAATTTCCCTTTAACTGAGACTGCTAGTGAAACACACACAACCAGGAGGTCCTGTCTAGTAGGCCTGTGTGAAGTGCTAGTATTTGATTCAGATTCAGCTGATTCAGGGGACAGTGATTCGAATTGGTGATTCGAATCACTGTCCCAAATCAATTCAGCCAAATCTGATTCAGAGATTCGGCTGCTGCCAAATCTCTGAATCTCCGATTCACACAGGCCCATCCCTCACCCGCTCTCCCAGCCCGGCAATGGCTGCCCCACCTGCCCCAGCTCCCAGCACTTTGAAAAAAAAGCCCTGACTCACCAGGTGCTGCTGAGCAGGGGGCAATCCCCACTGCCTCCCACTTCCCCGTGCCATGTGGGGGGCTCTGCACAAACCCCCCCGACACCCCCCCATGCAGCATGGGGCAGTGGGGGGCAGCAGGGAATGCACCCCCACCAGGCAGCACCCACAGAATAGGGGCTTTTTTTAAAGCACTGGGAGCTGGGGCAGGCAGGGCAGCCATGGTGGGGCTGGGTATGCAGGTGGGGGCCGGGGGGGCTGGGGGAGCAGGCAGGGGATGGGGCTTGGCAGGGATCCCCCCATGGTCCCCTCCCCACTCCAGCCCATCTCCTCCTCCGCCCCCTACTTACCAGCATGGAGTCCGGGTCCAGCTCCCTGCTGCAGCAGGTGGGGACTGCCCGGATCATCGAAGCTCTCTGAATCTTTTCTGAAGATTCGGAGAGCTTTGAATCAATTCGGACCTTTTTAATGGTCCTCTGATTCGAATTGGATTTGGAGATTTGGCCACCGAATCAGGCTGAATCTCCTCCGAATCGAATCAGCACCTGAAACTTTGCACAGCCCTACTGTCCTGTATTTGTAAAGCAGAATCATAGAACCATAGAAAATAAGGGTTGGAGGGGACCTCAGGAGGTCACATTTAGTCCAACTCCATGCTCAAACGAGGACCATTTCTAAATGTATCATCCCAGTCAAGGCTTTGTGTAGCCAGGCCTTAAAAACCTCTAGGGATGGACCTTCCACAGCCTCTCTGGGTAACCTGTTCCAGTGCTTTACTGCCTGCCTTGTGAGAAAGTTTTTTCCTAATATCTAACATAAACTGCCCTTGCTACAACTTGAGCCCATTGCTCCTTGCTTTGTCATCTGCCCCCACTGAGATCAGTCTTGCTCCATCCTCTCTGGAACAGCCCTTCAGGTAGTTGAAGGCTGCTATTAAATCCCATCTGTCTTCCCTTCTCCAGACTCAATAAACCCAGCCCCTCAACCATGCTTGTTTCCCTCTGCTGAACTCTCTCCAATTTGTCCCCATCATTTCTGTAATGGGGAGAATAACAACTCTGAGTGTGAAATGACCATTTAATCAATGCTTTGTATATCAATACTTATTCACTACTTCGTTGAAAGCTGAGATGTTTCATAGCACCTCATGAAAACAAGTCAAGATTGGGCCATATTTGCCAGGCAGAAAAACTGGTGAGTAGGGCTGGCTGAAAAATTTCTGTCAAAATGGAATGGGGAGGATTTCTGGGATTTCAACCCAAGAAAATATTCATGCAAAGTTTCTGGTTTCCACAGAAAATGTTGACATTTCTTCAATATCCCCTAAACAAAGTAGGCCAAGGCTAGCTTCTCCAGGTCCCCCAGCTGGGACCTGCCTTTCGGGTTTGCTTCCCCCCAAAAGACTACTCCTGTCTCTTGTGACAAAGTCCTTTTAAACCCTGCTTCAGTTCTTTTGTACTTCTGCATCCTTAAGCCTTATTCTGCCCTGGCATTGGGTCTTAACAGTCCTAAATGACTGCTGGGAAGGGTGTTGGTTTGTCTGGATCTTTTTTCTTCATAGTTCAGTCTTGTTCACCATGACAATATGCTATAAAACTAAACCAACATATAGCAAATATCCCAATAACAAGGATAGGAAAGTGTAATCATAAATTACAACAGAGCATCTCTCAATCTTTCATTCTTCCTTTCTCCCATAGTCCCATTTTCTCTATTTAATGTCAAACTGTGGTGGATCTGAGCAAGAGTAAGGCCACTACTGCCCACGTAACAGTGTGGATGGGAAGCGGGACAAAGGGAAAGGAGAACTGAAAGAGCCTTGGCTGTCTTCCACCTGCACACCAGCCAGCTCAGTTGTGCTGTAGGACACCCCATGGCAAACCTGTCTGATACAGTACGTCAGGGCAAGTGGAAACTGGTGCTGCCTCCTACAGGAGGCCCATTATAAAGTCACAACTAGAGGAGAGCAAAATCTCTCCGTCAAATATTTTATTTGCTGAAAAATGTAGACTGGGGTCAAACAAGATTACTCAGGAATTCATGGTGACAGTGCTAAATTGTTTCAGCCAATGCCCCCCCCCAACATTTGGAAATGTTTTGTTTCAAATTGTAACGTTTTGACTTTTCATTTTGAAATGTTTGGGATCGACTTTTTACCTAACCTGAATTTGTTTGACTTAAGAGTCATTTTTTTCATGTTGTGTTTGGTTGAGAAAACTGAAGAATTGTCATTTACAGTCACAGAGAAACATTTTTCTCTCTAATTTTTTCAGTCAACAACCTGAGCAATCAATTATCTGCACAGCATTAGTCAAAATGGACACCTCAGGCTGCAACCAGGCCTAGGTGAAGGCCAGTTTTCTCTTTGGGCACAGTATATATGTAAGATAATGCATAGCACCTTGATCTTGGTTGGAGCTTCACAGTGTTGCAGAAATATTAACATCATTAATATCTGCCCCTAAATAGGACCATTTTAGCAAAAATCATGAGTGAAATCCTGACCCATTAAAACCAATGAAAAGGCTCCCTCTGTGGAAACCTGGAGAAGTAAAATTCCAGGAGAAAATGATAATCTTCAGCCTGAAATCACCAGCAGTCAATGTGCAAAACACATTCTGTGAATATTTCCCCATGGTTTGAAAGTAGAGCAGTTGGTAGAAATCAGTGCCCATGAGAACAGCTATCTATAGACAGCAGTAGAGACTCCTGCTCCTTTGGGGGAATACACTTGTAAGCCACCTAGTTCATTCTCCCTCTGACCAACTTGTGAAGCATCAACTGCTGGTGCTCCCTCTGCTTCCCAGACTCAAAGGAACGTTCACAGTGACCCATGCTGGCCAGTAGACAAGACAGATGTGCACTTACTGCTGAACTTCAAGGGCCTGAAATAGTTTAGCACAGGAAATGAAATGTGCACAGCCTGCATTTTTCTGACTTCTTCATATTGTGAAAAAAAAACTCCTTGGCTACCACATAGTTTAGTTTTGTTTGTTTTCATCACCTTATACAATAGAGCTGCTGTTAAAATTACTAACAGAGCCCGGGAGACTCCTGGCAATATTATACTGGTTGCGTTTCAGACCATGAGTTATCTTCTGTGGAAATCAAACCCCAGACTTGTGGAGCTAAAAGAGTTACTACTGCCCTCTGTGCAAGCAAAAGTCATATGACGCTCATCGATCTCTATATGCTGGCCGTATATCAACAAAATGGAGGGTGAGCCAGCAGTCAGTGACTTACCTGGTAATACCGGGACATGAAGAACCTCTCACTCAAACCGGTCATAAAGCTGCAATTTCTGCTTAATCTCTGGGTCAGAATCTCTTGGACCTTGCTCAGAAGCACTGAGTGCAGGTCAGTGCTGAAGACGGGCTACTGAACTAGATGGCCCTTGCATCTGACCCAGCACGGCTTTTCCTGTGTTCCATGATGCCTGCTTTGTAACCTTACAGCTCTGCATGGCCACCGCATGTCCACTAGGTTGTTGCGCTTTCCCCGGCACTTACAAGCACCTTGTATTTGGAATCACTGTTCTAGTTTTCAGTCAACTAGTGAAGAAATCTCCTCTTCTCCTGCTCTTCTCCTGTCCATCATCATATTTTCAAAAGGGCTAATGTTCTTCTGTATTCCAATGCTGTCTGGTGGTCGTGGTTACAGATGGCTCCAAATTCTGGTACTGAGACTCAAACTGGGTAGTACTTTCTACTGTCTAAGAATTCCCATTAAAATTGATGGGAATAAGACCCAGATCTTCAAGGGTATGTAGGCACCTCGTTCCTGCTGGGGACTTCAATGTGCTTTAGGTGTCTGTGTTGTTCCTTAATTCCCAGATCCAATAAAATCAATGGCAGGTTTGCCTTTGGCTTCACTGCAGTCAGAATTTCACCCAGTAAGCATAACTGTATCAGAAACTGGGCCAATATTAGCAACAGAGTGTTCTTTTGGCTCTTTGAAATGACCCATTGATTGGCAGTGACATCATCCCTTAGCTGTCCTGTTTGCCACCTTTAACATGCATCTTAAGAAAGCTCAGCATAGATTCAGATATTGTAGAATCAGAAGGGACCACAATGAATCATCGTGTCCGACCGCCTGCCCCTGGCAGGAAAGAGGACTGAGGTCAGATGACCCCAGCCAGGTGACTATCTAGCCTCCTCTTGAAGACATCACTGGCACATTCCTCGTGCTCCCTAGAGATGCCTTTTTTAAAATGTGTGCGTGCGTGCATGTGCACACACACGCGTGCCATGCTGCAGAAGATAGTAGCTTGCAATGTGAGCTGCAGGGCTCATTTCATATCTGTTTTTAATATGACAGGGCTGGAATGCCATGACACTGGCCTGCCATGCTAAAAATGTGAAGCAGG
>NW_005842419.1:882564-901878 GCF_000455745.1 Alligator sinensis
TTTGGTATGTAGCCAAATTAGGCCCAAGAACTGCTGTAACAACTTTGTACAGTTAATCTGCTCAGGAGAAAGAAATAATCTCCTAACTCTGCTCCCAGGAAACATAGTACAACTTGAGATGGAGCTCTCTTGGGGCCATTGCTCTTCCTTGACAAACAAGAACACAGAGCAAGGAGAACGGCAAAATGGCAAACCATACATGTGTACGCAATCAAATATATGTCAGGAAGAGGTAAGTGCTCTTTGCATTTCATCCATATCAGTGGTGAGACATCTCTTTCTCAGGCTGAAGGATTCTAGTCAGTTTATTCATATGGACCGTCACACTTCCTTACTCAAAGAGCTTTTTCAAGTGGTTTTAGTTACAACAAATTCTTGCATGTGTTTTCATTTTCCCATACATCTCTTTCCAGTCCCCTCCCTTTTTTCCCCCATACATTTCTATGTGGTTCATTGCTTCAATCAAAGAACTAATCTCTACAAGAAGGAGAAAGTTATTTTAAGTGCCTAGGAAATAAAACCTCTAGAGTAGCTGCGGTTGCTGTGTTGTGCTGATTTTGTGTCTCTTCAGGAATCCATTAAATGCCCTGCACGAAGAAGGAGAAGGTTAATTAAGGTAACCTCTTGAGGACCTTATTTTTCATCTCTTTAGCAGCCACCTGGCCCAAATAGAGAATACGGAAACAGCAGCACTTTAGGGAATACATCTGTAAAGTAGTGAGCAATAAATAGACATATATGTCTACCAGCAATGGAAGAAGAATGTACAAAAATGAACCCTCAAAGACTCTCAACTATATTGTTTTAACAGCTGGTCTAAAACTAATCTTTCCTTTGTATTCCAAATGTGGGAGTGTGGTTTTGATGTGTGATTGAAATGTATAGGCTGGTGGGCCAAGGGTCAGACTCAAGTTTAACTACTATTTCATCCCCAAATATACACTGTTTCAGGTCATTGTTGGCCAGGTGAACATTTTGTTCCAACAAGACATTCTCTCTAAATCTGGGTCAGAGCTTAGCTATGGGTGCTAGTACAGGTTACCTGTAAAATATTATCTGTGGAATATTATGCCATCAAAAAGTTGGAATGATTTCAGAGCAGTCGCAGGTTAAAGCTTTAGTGCCATCTCAGACCTATACAACTGTGGCTGGAAAGCCTGGCGAGTAGGGGCATGGATAGGAGCCAGGACTCTATCCCAATCTCCAAGGCAGGAAGAGAAGTGGGGAGGATGGCATGTAGCTTAACATGCTGTGACTTCCCTCCAGGGGCAGTGCTGTGGCTTCCTCAACGTCACAACTAGAAGGAGCCAGCCAGAGCCATAGGTGGGAGGGGGAAAATCTTGGGAAACAAAACTGCTTGAAATGAGCAGGCAGCAGGGAGAAGTAAAGAGAAAGGAGTGGGGAAAAAAGAATAAAAATAAAGGACCAAAATCTTTCATGGTTTCACTTAACTGGGATTGAGTTAGGGGATAGTTAGGTTATCACTTGCACCAGGGCAGGGCTGAGACCCAGCAGGCTTGTTGCATGTATTTCCTACTCCTTCAGGGGAGGAGCAGGTCTTAGTTTGAGGCCAGCACCAACCCACTGGGCAGTAAAGCTCAGGAGGGTTGAAAGTTTGCCCGTGGAGCAAAGGAATGGGAAGGCCTTGGAATGGTGCATCCCAAGATGCTGGAAGAATTAAATGGAGCATTTTATCTCCCTGGAGCAGACTAATAATACCCTGGAATGACCTGGGTAAAACGGATAATCCTCACTTGAATTGATATAACTTTAAAATGTTTACAGGGTATGTAGCACCTTTAATGGATGAGTGCTCCCATTTTAAGTGCCTTTATGATGGTTTAAAAGTAACCTGTACCACCACTTTAAGGATAAAATTGTCTGTGAGTGGGATTAAGGGAGTTGAGGTTTTTCTCACTACTCAAAAAGACAACACTGATAAATTGACTGTAGTTCTTCTCATCCAGTGCTATTTTGTCCCTAGCTGGGTAACTTAGTGCCAATAGCCACAAAAACATTGATGGGTTTAACATAAAATAATATAGGAACTGCATGTCATGAGATGGATGCAGAATATTCTTGGATATAAATTATGAAGTACTTTCTCCCTAACAAAAGCTTGGCCCAAACCCACAACTTGCAATTTTGGGAGTGTCTTTCCAGGTTTTTAGATCAACCCCATCTCTATTCAAAGCTATGATTATTGGAGATAAATTCAATAAAATACTTAAGCACTTAATCCTGTTCCCATTGCAGTCAATAGCAAAACTAACTTGGAGTTCAAGGGTTATTGATTGTAGCCATGTTGGTCTAAGGACATAGGCAGACAAGGTTCTTTGGGTAAATGTGATATCTTTTATTAGACCAACTAAATACAGTAGTATTTATGTTCTTTACAAGCTTTCAGGCACAAACACCCTTCTTCAGGCACAGGGAGAGTCTGCTGTTGAATTGTGTGCTCTCAAGGGTAGAATAGAAGCCAACATGCAAAATGTAGGTCTGTGAAAATGCAAATGTATAGCAGTGAGGATCAAAGGGATGGGAGACAAGTGAGAGAGGCAGGTGGGAGGGAAAGGGGGAATGTTGAACTGGTGATAGATGGTAAAATGCAGACGGGTTACCTGGGGTTATCAGATGTTGGGCAGGTTATAATGTGCCATAAATCCAATATGTATATTTAGTCCATGATTTTTTGTAGCCAGTAGAGTTATGAAGTGAAGTTCGTAGGCTCATCTATGAAAGGGGTTTTGTAAATTCCCTTTGAGGATTAGAACTGGGAGATTGGAGTTCAATGCATCAAAGTCAAGCCCTTAAAGATGCCTAACTTTTAAGTAAGTGAGTAATATCTCTCAATATGCATCATTTAATCCTGAGGTGAACTTTAAGAACATTCCTTACTCATCAAAACACTGCAACACATACAGAGCCACAAGGATGTGCAAAATGCTTTGCTGAATCAGGGCTTTACACACCCAGATACAGATCATCCCAATGTTTCCCTGGTGATGCTGCCCTCCATAGTGAAGTCACACAAATCTCATGAAAAATTGGATGGCTACATGGAATTTATCAAGGAAAATAGTATTATGTAGAATTTTTCAGCTTTGCTCTTAGCAGTGACCAAACTTGCCAACAAGAGACAGGGAAGGTATTTTTCACTGAAGATGTTTTTTCCTTCCAGCACTAGATTTTCTTTTTACTGAAAGTTTAAACAGTTAAAACATTTGTATAATGGCAGAATGCAGTCTGCAGAGACTTCATTAAACTACTACAGACATTAAAGGCCCAGAGCTGGCTTGTGTGGCTGGTGAGTAGATTGAAGGAACTTGGGACATCCTCATGGCTCTTCAGAATATCATAAAGGAGGGAGACTGGCCTAGAGGGTAAGTCCTCAGTTGAGAGCCAATCTCAGCATTGACACAGATTTGTTGTATAAGCTTGGGGAACAGTCCATGCCTCAGTGCTCCCTAACTGTAAAGATGAGCTGATACTTCTCTCAGAGACAGGTATTCATAGATTTCATAGACATTAGGGCTGGAAGGGACCTCGGAAGATCATCGAGTCCAGCCCCCTGCCTGAGGCGCAGGAAGTCAGCTGGGGTCATAGGATCCCAGCAAGATAAGTATCCAGTTTTCTCTTGAAGGTGTTCAATGTAGGTGCTTGAACCACCTCCGATGGCAGGCTATTCCAGACCTTGGCGGCTTGGACAGTAAAGAAATTCTTCTTTATGTCCAGCCTGAAACGGTCTTGCAGGAGTTTATAACTGTTCGACCTTGTCATCGCTCGGGGCGCTCTGGTGAACAAATGCTCCCCCAGATCCTGGTGAACACCCCTGATAAACTTATAGGTGGCCACCAGATCCCCCCTGAGCCTGTGCTTTTCCAGGCTAAAGAGCCCCATAGCTCTCAGCCTCTCCTCATAAGGTCTGTTTTCCTGACCTCTGATCATGTGCGTGGCTCTTCTCTGCACTCTCTCAAGCTTCTCCACATCCTTTTTGAATTGTGGGACCCAAAACTGGACACAGTACTCCAGCTGCAGCCTCATCAAGGCCAAGTACAAGGGGAGAATGACATCCCAGGATTTGCTTTAGAAGCATCTATGGATGCAAGCCAGCGTTTTGGTCACTTTACTAGCTGCAGCATCGCATTGAAAGCTCATATTCATTTTCTGGTCAATGATGACCCTCAAGTCTCTTTCTTCCATAGTGCTAGCCAGCGTAGCACTGCCGAGCCTATAAGGATGCTGCAGGTTTTTCCTCCCAAGGTGGAGAACCTTGCATTTTTCAGTGTTAAACTGGTAGTAAGACTCAGGTCACTAATAAATTCTAGACAATTTCAGAAGGAAGCAGCACTGAAGGGAAAGTACAGAGAAAGTTTCTACCTGTGGAAATATAACACTTCTTTGGCTTTTGCTCTAAATCCCTGTGCTGCTGCATGCTTATGACAAAACAATCCTGACTCAAAACAGGAATCATATGGGAGGAAGACAGAAAACAAAAGAATGCAATGTCCAAGGGAAAGCAATGCAAGTCACATTTGTACCCTTCACCTGGCCTCCTGACTGACCACATCCTGCCTTTCAGAGGCAGCGGGAAAAGCCCAGGTTTAAATCAGCAAAGCTGCCTTTTCTACCTGCCAGGAGGCTGCCTGTGCCTGCATGCTTGTGCTCTGATGGTTTATTTTTTGGCCTTTAGGTGGCAGCAACTTGAATATATATAGATCAAACTAAATAAATAAATAAATAAGGCCTATGCCTTTGCCAATTAAAGAACCCAAAACAACATGTACACCACGGCTGCATCTAGACATGCAGAAGTGTGTCTGCACATCGCTGCAGCGCACACCCCTACACGTGTGCTTGGCTGCAGGACAAATTGTCCTGTCGCCGGCAGACTGCACTTGCTCAGCTGCTCCTGGTTTTTCAGCTAGGGCCTGAAGCAGCAGGTGTACAAGTCGGGCAGCCCGGAGGCCTGGCCAACAGCCAGAGCATTGCTCTGGACAGCCTGGCCTGAGTGTGTGCCAGCACACGCTTGTTGTGCATGTGTTGCACTGTTTTTTGTTCCAGTTTTTTCTGTTGGTTTTTTGGGGGGGGGGTTTGTTACTGGGAAATCCCAGTAGGAAATTTTGGTCCTGTGCTTTCACTGCATGTGGTTTGTGTAGTTACCATATTTCCAGTTTCAAAAAGGAAGACACCTATGTGGGGCGAGGGGGAGGAAAGGGAAGGGGGAGAAGGAGGTTTATGACTGTAGTGGGTGCAGTGATATGCCTGTGCCTTATCCCTGCCCCTCACTCCCAATCCACAGCCCCTGCTACCCTGAATGATTGCAGGATGGAGGATCAGCTCCAAATCACACTCTGTAAACTTTCTGGTTCAGGGGAAGCCCAAAACCATGATCCTGGGTTCCTCCTGCACCAGCTGGGTGCCTGCTGTCTGGGGCTCAGGTTGATGCTCAGCTGGCTGCTGGCCCCAGCTCCAGGGCCACACCTGGATCTTGAACTGGCCCCAGGGCCTGGGGCTGACAATCAGTTGATTGTCAGCCTTGGCTCCAGACCTGCTACACATTCAGTTTAAGACACTACACAAGCCAGCCATAAACATGTTCTATGTTATATTTAGAATGATTTTATGGCTACTTTTCCATTTTAGTTTCCTTAAATTAGGTGCACTTTTGCCATTTATACTATGATTAATATCTTGTGTTAATTAATCCTCAACACAGAATAGCAGGGTGATTCAGAAAAGAGGTGCATAAAAATGAAAATGCAGGGCGGGGGCTATTTTTCAGAGAGCAAGTAGTCTGAATATCAAGTTTCTTTAAGGCAGGGGTGTCAAACATACAACCCATAGGCCAGATCTGGCCCAAGGAACTGTTTTATCTATACCACTGGTAGTCCAGTGGCCTACTGGAAGTTGTGGGGCATGGATTGCCGCAGAATGTGGGGTCCCTGGACCCCAATGAACATGGATATCAGCTTGGGGCTGCTGCCTAAACACAGCTGCCTGTGGCCACACACCTCTGCTACTGCCCAGACACTGCCCTGCACCACATGCCCCCTCCTCTATGCTGCTGCACCCTTCCCAGATCCATGCTGCTGCCCAGCCAAAGTCCTGTGGTCATGCATGGCCCCAGCTCCATGCCACCACACAGCCTAAGGTCCATGCCACTGCCTGCCCTGGCTCTGCACTGCTGCCCCAGGCTGCCACCTGAACTCAGCCTTGTGTCACTGCCTGACCACAGACCTGCACTGCCACATGGCCCAGACCCACTACAGTCACTGCTGGCCCTACAGATCCAGCCTGGGAGGAGCCCCTGTAATCTGGATCTGGCCCAGAGTCTGGAATGAGCTAGACACTCTTGCTTTAAGGGGTTTCAAGCTGGGCTTCCAAAACCATGAGTCACTTTTGGAAATCTTGAGCAGAGACTCTCTCTTTCTCTCTCTCAAAGATGCAAATATATTTAAGAGGCGTGTTCAAGTCACAAAATTTGTATCCAAGACCCCAAAGTCTGGGCCCTGCATCTGGACCATTTGTTTCAGGGCAGCCTCTCTTCTGGAAAAGTCAGCTGCAGTGAGGCTACAACAGCTGAGGATTCGTCTCAAAATGTAAAATACATGTCTTTAGAAATGGCTCCTGCAAAATTAATTAAACAAAGCTTCTGTCTCCTGCTACAAAAGAAAATAAAAACCATCACAAACACCTTGAGGTTTTCCCTCAAAAAAAAAAAAAAGCACACTTTCTTTCTAGGGACTTTTTCATCCTCTTTTCAGCCCTGAACTTCCATTACCCTTTATAAATGTAACAGTAAATGGAGTCTCTGAGCAGAACAGAATTAAACAAATCCCTTCTCGAATGTGCTGTGTTCAAAGAAACATCAGGGTGCAGTAAGCCGACTGGCTCACACAGAGACCTCCCTATTCTGCAGCAAAACCGTTTTTTGCCACATCTGAGTTACGGTACAGAGCCAGAAATCTGGAAGAATTTAACACCCAGTGGATTCAGACACAGGGAACAGTGTTCAAAATAAACACTGGACCCCTCACTCATCAGGCAGGAATGGAAAGCCAGCACTGCTCTGAGCTCAGCAACTTCTGCTGAGGGGGATCTGAGCTATATTGCAGTTGTGCTTGAGCTAGTGTAAAGCTAATGGAGGGTCCTGCCTGTTCTGGGGTTGCTCAACATTATTCATATTTTTGAGAGTTCAACTACTTCCTCCTGAATCTTTTTTTTTCTATGTGTGCATGCCTCCCATGGTAGCTGACTCCAGTTCATCCTGCCTTCTGGTTTGGTATGTTGTTCCTCGTGGTACATTAGCTAGCCTCTGCAGCAGCTCTTGTTCGCCAGAGTCCACTAAGCAGTAGCACTTATTTTCATTGGCATGGGCTGGTACAAACAAGTGCCTTGTGAACTTTCAGGGCACCGTGCTGAGTAAAGAGAGGAACCATTTGCCTGTGCACTAAGTGACCTTTAGACTACATCAGTAACACTGGAAAATGTTTTGTTATTACAGCTACTCCTTGCTTAACATCGTAGTTATATTCTTGAAAAATGTGACTTTAAGCAAAATGACGTTAAGCGAATCCAATTATGTCACAGTAGTTACCTACTAGCAGGTGGCGGCCAAACAATGTTATAACTGAACACTGCGCGACTTTAAATGAGTATGTTCTCTAATAGATCAGTGACGTAATAACAAAACGACATTAACCAGGACGACATTAAGTGAGGAGTACCTGCATTAACAAACAGGCCAGGAACAACCTTTTCATTACACTTTCTATATTTCATAGACTTCATAGATCTAATAGACATTAGAGTTGGAAGGGACCTCGAAGATCATCAAGTCCAGCCCCCTGCCCAAAGGGCAGGAAGTCAGCTAGGGTCAAAGGATCCCAGTAAGATAAGCATCCAAATGTTTCCTGAATGAGTCCGGAGTAGGTGCCTGCACCACTTCTGGAGGGAGTCCATTCCAGGTTTTAGGGGCTCAGACAGTATTCATAGATTTCATAGACGTTAGGGCTGGAAGGGACCTTGGAAGATCATCGAGTCCAGCCCCCTGCCCAAGGCGCAGGAAGTCAGCTGGGGCCAAAGGATCCCAGCAAGATAAGCATCCAAATTTCTCTTCAAGGCGTTCAATGTAGGTGCTTGAACCACCTCCAATGGCAAACTATTCCAGACCTTGGGGGCTCAGACAGTAAAGAAATTCTTCCTTATGTCCAGCTTGAAACAGTCTTGCAGAAGTTTATAACCATTCAAACCTGTCATCCCTTGGGGTGGTCTGGTGAACAGATGTTCCCCCAGATCTTGGTGAACACCCCTTGTAAACTTATAGGTGGCCATCAGATCACCCCTGAGCCTGAGCTTTTCCAGGCTAAAGAGTCCCATAGCTCTCAGCCTGTCATTGTAAGGTCTGTTTTCCTGACCTCTGATCATGCGCGTGGCTCTTCTCTGGACTCTCTCAAGCTTCTCCACATCCTTTTTGAATTGTGGAGTCCAAAACTGGACGCAGTACTCCAGCTGCAGCCTCACCAAGGCCGAGTACAGTGGGAGAATGATGTCTTGGGATTTGCTTTAGAAGCATCTATGGATGCAAGCCAGCATTTTGCTCACTTTACTAGCTGCGGCATCACATTGAAGGCTCATGTTCATTTTGTGGTCAATCATGACTCCCAAGTTTCTTCCGTAGTACTAGCCAGCGTAGCACTGCTGAGCCTATAAGCATGCTGCAGGCTTTTCCTCCCAAGGTGGAGAACCTTGCATTTTTCGGTGTTTAAACACCATCAGGTTCTCATCCGCCCATCAAGGTCAGCCTGGATCACCCTCCGGTCCTCAGGTGTGGATGCTTTATTCCAGAGTTTGGTGTCGTCGGCGAACTTGGCCAGTCTGCTTCTGACACCAATGTCCACATCATTAATGAAGATGTTGAACAATATAGGTCCAAGGACAGTGCCTTGAGGGACCCCACTGGTCACAGGGCACCATGACAATTAACTTCCTTCAAGCACCACCCTCTGGGTCTGACCATAGAGCCAATTCCCCAGCCAGTGGATTATGGTGGTCCCGAGGCCGCAGTAAAGAAATGTTTTCTTATGTCCAGGCTAAAATGGTCTTGGAGGAGTTTATGACTGTTGGTCCTTGTTTTTCCTCGGGGCGCTCTGGTGAACAGATGTTCTCCCAGATCCTGATGCACACTCCTGATGTACTTATAGACTGCCACCTGGTCCCCCCTGAGCCTGCACTTTTCCAGGCTGAAGAGTCCCATGGCTCTCAGTCTCTCTTCATAAGGCCTATTCTCTTGCCCTCTGATCATGTGTGTAGTTCTCCTCTGGACTCTCTCAAGCTTCTCAGCATCCTTCTTGAATTACAGAGCCTAGAATTGGATGCAGTACTCCAGCTGTGGCCTCACCAAGGCCGAGTACAGTGGGAGGATGACATCCTGAGATTTACTTGAGAAGCATCTGTAGATGCAAGCCAGGGTTTTGTTTGCTTTACCAGCTGCGACATCGCATTGGTGGCTCATGTTCATCTTGTGGTCAGTCATGACCCCCAAGTCTCTTTCAGCAGTGGTGCTAGCAAGCATAGCACTACCTAGCCTATAAATATGCTGCGAGGGTTTTTTTCCCTGAGGTGGAGTACCTTATATTTAGCAGTATTTAATGTCATCAGGTTTGTGTCTGCCCATTTACTAAACTTATCCAAGTCAGCCTGGATCACTAGCCTGTCCTATGGTGTGGACACTATGCCCCGAAGTTTAGTGGCATCGGCGAACTTAGCCAGTGTGTTTCTGACACCAATGTCCACATCGTTGATAAAGATGTTGAAGAGAACCAGTCCAAGGACAGAGCCTTGAGGGACGCCACTGGTCATGGAGCGCCATAATGATTTGTTGCCATCAACCACTACTCTCTGGGTCCAACCTCGGAGCCAATTTCCCAGCCATTGGACTGTGGTGTAGCCAAGGCCACAGTTGGCCAATTTTTCCGTGAGGAGGTCATGGGATACCAGATCAAAAGCTTTTTTAAAGTCCAGGTATATGACATCAATCTCTTCTCCCTTGTCCAGGTGATACGTCACTTGGTCATAGAAGGAGATGAGATTGGTCAGGCAAGACCTACCTACGACAAACCCGTGCTAGCTATCCCTCAGGATGTTGCCCTCAGCCAGCTTGTCCAGAAGGGTCTCCTTGATAATTTTCTCAAGAATCTTAACAGGGATTGAGGTCAGGCTGATTGGTATATATCTCCTATATGATTTTAATTATGCTGCTGTTGTGCTGTTTTTTCTGACACTGAGGAGTTCCTTACTTTGTGCAGTGTAGTAGGATTACGCAAATAGTCAGATACTATGCAGCGCAAGTAAACTGACACAATGGGGCTCTGATAATAATAAGAAAGTACATATAGCTGAGCGAGCACGCATGCACAAGCATGTTTTTATCGCCCTCTGTGAAGGAGTCTCCTCTCAATCACACTGATGCCAACTGTTTGAGTCAAGAGCTCCCTGAGAGGACACAGACACTCTAGACCAGGGGTAGGCAAAGTCTGGCCCACGGGCCGAATTGGGCCTGTGGCAGACTTCATTTCCCAGGAGCTCCTGCCTGCACCGCTCCAGCCGGTCTCCAGAGCCAAGCCGCAATCTGCTGCCCACACGGCCCTGCGATGAGCGCAGGTTCAGTGGGCTGGGGCACGCAGGCAGTGGATCACAGCTCTGCCCTGGCTCCAGCCCATGTTGTCACCGCCACAAGATCCTGGCCCCAGAGCAGCTCCCTGCCCAGCCGCGCGCCCTGCCAGAGCCACTCGGGCTGGCCAACGTGGAGATCCTGGGAGTGCGGGGCCATCAGGGACCTGCCACTCCTGGGGTCTCCATGGAGACCAGTCACAGCAGCGCAAGCAGGGGCTGTTGGGAAATCGAGTCTGGTCGCCAGCCGGATCTGCTGTTTTACCCACCCCTGCTCTAGACCTTCTGCTGCTGTAGATCAGCATTGCTCTAGGGACTACAACTCAGGATTGGGCCCATTTGAGTTTTACATCAAGCTTTGATTCAAACAAACCCCCAAATTCGGCCAAAATGATGAGCTTGCTTCTGGTTTCATAGTTAAATCAGGGGAAATAGAAATGGATCATGAATAAAACCCCTTTGGTCAGATCAGTAAGATCACAGCATTTTATTTTACAGTTCCAGTTTAGACGTGCCCCACATGAGAATAACAGTTCTCTTCCAGTTTTGCTATTAGATAATGAAGTTTTGTAATAGCAGCTGGGTTTGTGAAGTTTTGGATGCTCAAGGCCAAAACTGCATGTGAATGGCTTTCAATGCAGTGTATGAAACCCCTAGCCATTTCTGAAAATCCCAGTAGGCCCATTTGTGCACTTTTTGGTGCATAAAGACCTTTCCCCAGTCCCTGAGTCCTGATTACATGCAGAAGACTACTAACTCACTTTAATAGAAGCCCTAATGGGATAACTAAGAGTTATGAAGATGATGTAAACAATTTTCTTATTTGATCCAGTTCAAAAAAATCCTGACTTCAGTCTCAACTCAAAAACTTGACGAACTATCCACTCCAGCAGAAGGTTCCATCTCATTGCAGGTCTATACACCACATGTTTCAGAAGCTATAGAAAGAAGAGCATTGTAACCCGGCAGATAGAAGAATCCTGAAAGAGAATGACACTGTCATATCTAATTGAACTTAAGTCCTTCACCCACGGATACAGGACATTCCTGCAAACGACAGTCACGGAATAATGTCATTTCTCTGGCATCTATACCATTTGCTGAAAAAATGTGAATTCAAAGGCTAGAAAAGATGCTGCTCATCTCACAAGGGACAGATGCAATCTGGACATTCGTTTATGCTATTCCAGATGCAGGCTCGTAGCACTGGTCAAAACAGGTAGTTGAAACTGATTTTTCGATTAAATGGGTTTGATGAGAAAATGAAACTGCATGCACATTTTCTTAGACTGAAGCTAAAAATTAGGGAAATGGAAGTTTGCTGAAAAGCCAACACCTTACAATATTTTTTGCAGCACACCTAGGAAATGTTTCATTTTCTAAACACCCTCACATTTAGACCAACCCCCGCCCCCCCCAAATCTTTCACTGCAGCAGAAAAACAATATGTACATCCCAACCAGGTCTAAGCTAATGTTCCAGTCAAAACCATCATCAATACAAGACAAGATTGATGCACTCGGGTAAAGGAAAAGATTACTCCTCCCAATAGCTGTCCTTCCCAGAAACAATATCCTTTGAGGAGGTCTGAGTTGATAGACCAACCAACTCAATCTCTGGAGATGCAAGCTGAGGATGTGAGCTCAGCAACAGGGAATGCGTCTGAGGTAGCCCTCAGTGTAGAGTGGGCAGAAACATGTCAGAGGTGGAAGGCATAGGATTTGACCAGGTCTATACACCACATTCTGCACTTCTGCGCACCTCTAACTGCAGTAAGATCCCTATTTGGCAAATCAGAGCAGCCACCAGACGCCTCTAGCCTGCACTGAGGATGGGGGCGGAGGGGAATCAAGGAGCCTTTACCAGTTTCTCTAGAGCAGAGGTTCTCCACCCTTTGCATCTTATGTCCCACCAACCATTTTGTTAAAAAACCCTGGGCCCACCATGATAAAAATAAAATCCCACAAAATTGCACTGTTCGGGGTATCTGCTGATTCATTTATTTGAAGTGCAAACAACTGATTTTTTCAATCAGGCAATGAGTTGAAGTCCCACCTACATGACCTTTGACATGAACGACTGGTGCCTCCCGAGACTGGGGGGGCACCATGGCGGCAAGTGGGGACTGCCCGCAGCAGCCGGCAGTGGTGTCGGCAATGGGGGGGAGGGGAGGGGAGGGGGCGGAGGTGGCGAGCGGGGACTGCCTGTAGATGCCAGCAGTGGCCAATCTCAGGGGGGCATGTGCCCACCTCCCCCCTTTCCTACACGTTGCCTATGACTTTTGAGTCCTACTGTTTGAGAAACACTGCTCTAGCGTGTCCTGGTTTGGGATGCAGCAGAAGACCTGACTCAACAGTTCTTCTAGATAAGCCATAAAATGGACTACTGCTGCCTTTTAGCTGAACCAGTAAAAACTATGCTAAACTTGCCTCAGCTGGGAATTGCTTCTTGCACAGTTTGCTAGCTATGGCGCTGGGGCCTCTGTAACAGGCAGAGAGCCAGATTGCTGAAGGCCTCGAGTGTGAGAAGGAAGCTAAAGTCAGGGGGCTGGCAAGGAGGGCCTACTGTTTATTCACAAGGTCACGATTCTAACATCTGTTTTCTATGCTCCCGTTGGCAGGACTCCAAGGTCATAATATATACATTTATCTGTCTCCATACAATACAAGTTATTGGTCTTCTTTAGCACTCAGAGCACCAGGAATTGGCAGTGAGACTTAGGAGATATGCTGTCTTGTGTGTCCTGCCAGCAGTGCACACCCTATCTCTAGGGAGACAGATCAGATCAGTCTGTAAGCAGACGAGCCATTGTTTCTGCCCGTAAAATAAGGCTGTAAAGTTTGGCCAAGCTAAGTAAAAGCTAATGGCTTTGCTTGCTTTTAAGAGCATCCTTTCTAAGGCAGTACTTCCGCAGCCAACAGTCGCTGAGTCTGAGGGTTGCAGACAGTATTATTATAACCCCTACCACCTGGGTGGCAACAGAAACATCTGTAGCCTGATGTACACGTACAGTACTAAACGAACTAAGAAAAATAAGTGGTCAAAAGGGAACCCGTCCCACCCACCTCAAGATGTCTGGAACGTGACTGAGCCTCTGCAAGCTGTTTGGATTTGAGACAGCCTTTCTTTTCATGAAGCAAAAGAGCTGGATTAGCCTTCTTCAGTCAGCTGGTCACATGGTTGTAAAAACTCATAGTTATTCCCATGCAAAAGTGAAATGCAATAGCCCCAAAACAGCTCTCTTTTGCAGTGGGTGGAGAAGGGGTCCAGCAAAACAGGACCACCCAAATCTGGTGTCCCTGCGTGCACCGAGGAGCAGCATGGATGCAGGAGCATGCACTGGGATCCATGCCTAGCTTATCAGTGTTTAGCTCTATGCAGCTCCTGGGATGACCTGCACAAGGTTGGAAAAAGACACTCTACATAGCTTCACCTCCTTCCCCATGCCATGAAGAGCAGATACAAGGGCTGCAGAAGCTGTTCAAGTCTTTTAGCTTGAAGCATTTTTTGCAGTGGTGTAAAGGCCACCATCAAAGCTAACACAGTAGGAATGGAACTGGGGTCCTCACGAGCTGAAATTGTGATCTGCTACAGCTTAAGTTAAGCAGCAAAGACTTTCCGGCTGGGGCTGTAACAGGCTCATATCCCCTGCGGTCTGGGCATCAAGAGGGATCAGTGACACACATGCACTAGGGGGTGACTGTAACTCAGCATTGTATAAATAATGCCTTCTTCCCCATGACAGATCCTGGTGTTGCTGACACTTGAGTTAACTGTTGCTCAGCGTGGGTGTGCATGCACAGGCTCAGAGAATCCACACGCACTGCTGCAATGTTCATTCACTAAAGAAAACATCCACAGCTGGAGTTGGTTTAAAACATGTCTGGAAATAAATGGTAAAGGAAAATGATTGGGAATGGAAAACTAAGTAGAACTGTTCTGAGCAGCAGCCCCCATAAGCCTAGTGGCTAAGGATCATGCCTCAAGCCATAAGTGGTCTCCTCACTGGGACTCCTCCTTCCCATTCAGTTGTGCCCTTCCATCCTGTTCCTAGTGACCACAAGGCGCTCTGAGCCTCTCTATAAAATGCATTCACATATTTTAGAGGAACTACTACATTCTTTTTTCCCAGCTTTTCTTTCTTTAATTCTTTGTTTTCCTTGCTTTGTGTTTTGTTTACCAACTCCTCTTGGTGTTTTTATTTCTTCTGATTCTACAGACAGAAACTGGACTTGCTTTCCCTTTTTTAAAACCGCCAGAAAATCTAGGCTGGGATTTTCCAAGGTGCCTAAGAGAGTGTCTACACGGCATAAAACAGTGCTTTGCAGAAGTACCTGAGCTAGCTCCAAGCAATGGGGCCCAGGCATGGGAAGCAATGGAGACCGTTACAGCAGAGCCCTGCCCAGTCTAATAAGCTCTGCTAAGAATCAGTGTCAAGCGCTGCGTTGGCTTGGCTACACAGCTACTCATTCACAGCACTTTCAGCACTGTGCTCTGCAGACTCACTAACAAAATGAGGTGCATACATCCCTTTGAAAGTCAATGAAAGTGGGATGCTTCCCTTTCCATCCCCACCCTTGCAATGAGCCATGTTGTCTGCTCTAAAGGTTTGAGATCTTCTGTTCACCAAACAGGTAACTGCAATCTAAGCTTCTTTCTCCCTGCCCCAACCAGACATCTTGATTCTGGCCTTCATGGACCGTCTCCTTCTGCACTTGGGTTCACCAGTCACCACCAGCTTATTTCTTCTGTGTTAAGCCTACCAGTAAGGTCATTAGTGTCAGTTATGGAAGCAGTTTCTAGAGTGCAGGCACCTACACACCAGGGAGGTCAAATTCAGCCTGCTATAACTGATGCCATTCTAAGTGGCATCTCGTGCCTCACTCCACTACAGTGACTAAGACACATAGACAGAGGTTGGTGAATCTGTGGCAGCCTTGGCTAACAGACAGGCTCAGACAATTGAAGTTCATGCCTCTGGACCAGTGATTCTCAACCAGGGTGCATCAATACTCTTTGAGGGGTGATGTGATTCCATCCCCCATGAGAGGAGACAAGTGCTGGCTCCTCCAGATGCTAGGCACCCTGTATCTGCCCCGCAACACTCCCCATGGCCCCTCCTACCAGCATCAGGAGCATGGGAGCAGCTGAGGAATGAGGTGAACTGAGAACCACAGCCCCTGGTGCTGACCATCCCTGTGTCCTGAGCAGTCTGCCATGCACAAAGCTGCACTTTTTCAGCCCATCTCCTTCCTCCTCTCCTCCTGAAACTAGTGGGAGGGACTGCAAGGAACAGTGGCTCTGGGAGCTGGCATTCAAGTCCTCAGAGGACCAAATGCAGCACCGGGACTATGTTCATCACCTCAGAGACAGACTGGGGTCAGGAAGGAGGCAAACTGTGAAAGGAGTGGGGCATACAAGGAGCCCACTTGTGCCACCCTCAGCTGGCATCAGCCTCTGCATTAGTGACCACTGTCATACTCCTTTGCCTCCTGCAGGAGCAACTGTCTCCTTTAGGAGTCTAATGAACCACTCCCAAGGTCCTCAATCTGCCCTGCCAACAGCCCCTGACAAGCACTGTGTGCCACCCACTGCCATGCTCTCAGGGATGCCCTACCCACCCTGCCACTCCATGAGATCCTGTTGGGGTACCACAGGGCATGCACAAGTAAGCACTGCAAGAAATGAACTAGTCTTTGATTGGGGTGCCACTAATTCCCAAAACTTATTGAGACGTGCCTGGAGTCTTAAAAGGTTAATAACCAGTGATTTGGCCCCACATTCAGTCCTCACAGATGGGCCAGTAACTCTGCAAATCACAACCACTCCATCTATGGCTTAGAGCAGACTCGCACCAACCAGTGAATGGACAGCAAGATCTTTGGGCCCTTTCTGGGATTAATTTAATTCAGTAAGCCATTACTCTGCACCCAAGTCTCTTTGAACTGCTCATTTGCACCAGCAACTCTAGGATGTCCTAGCACAAATAAGTTCAACTGGAGGATCTAAAATAGTATTAGACAGCTGGAGCATGAAACACTGCACTCTGGATATCTATGGTACTTCAAAGAACCCTTTTATCATTGCATCTGACTCTACTATGCTATACATTTCAGTTCTGTGACCATACTTTATCTTCACACCACACACAGGAAGAGATATAATATGATGTCCATTTTACAGTTGTAAACTGAAAGAGGGAGACTTAATACCTTGTCCAAGGCCCACAGGAAATCTGTAGCAGGGCAGGGAATTGAAACCAGGTCTCAAGGCACAGACCAACAAGCTAACCCCTGGCCCAGCTGCACACCATTATCCTGGCATCTCAAATAGCCTCTTCTCACAGTATACTATTGAAAGATTTTGGAAGTAAACATTGAAGAATACTCTGAAACTGTACAAAGGACAGTAAAAAGTGCAGCTCTAAAGACAATGCCTACCTATTAACCTCCAAACAGTGACAATATTGCTAGGAACTTTATCCAAGAAACACATTCAGCAGGCTTATGAGATTCATTTCTGCTGAAAACTGCAGCAGAAAAAATAAAATACCACCTTCCCTGACTAACATGGGAAGTTTTATTTTTGCATCCAGTTGCACATGAGACTGTACAAACAATGAGGGACAGTCCTTGCTCTAAAGAGACTGCTACTTAACCACGTGGCAGACAGAACCCTGTACAGACGTAACATTTGGAGTACTCCAGATACCTTTGAAGAGCTCCAAACAACAGTCATAGCCAGAGCACCACTTCAAAAATGCCTGAAACGCTTAAAGAAAATGATCCACAGAAAATGAGAAACATCTATGAAGCACTTCCTTCTGGAGCACTTTGAGAGCACTTCATTACGCTCCAGTGGAGCGTGACAGGGGGTTTCTTGGTCCTTCAGCTTTCCTCCTGGGGTGGGGATGGGAGAGGGCTGAAGGTGGAGAGCCAATGCACACTCTCCAGCAGGCCCCACAGAAGGTAAACAAAGAACATGCAGGAATCCCTGCACGTCTCCCTGCTTCCAGTCTCCTGGTTCTACCGGGGGAGTGTGGGGTGTCCCAGTCCTAAGGGAGAAGGGGTGGGTGGTCGGCCATTCTCGGCAATCTCCAGAGCCCAATACCCATGCAAGGAATCATTCTGTCCAACTCCAGGATGGGAGAGAATAATTCCTTGCATGGCTCTCAGACTACAGAACCAGGAGTCCAAAGGCCAAGTGCACAGGAGAGCACTCAGCTGTCCACCTCACTCAGCACCCCCGCCCCACTACATGGGATCAGGGGTGGGGGAGAGAGAAATGGAGCCACATGACCAAGCAGCCCTCTGTCATGCCCCCTGTCTGGAAAGCATGTTGCTGAATGCTACTGCACTGATTTTGAACCATTCCTGTCAGGGGGCTCATCATCTGTCCATGATCTGAAGCATTCCATATTCCACTTCAGTTTGGAGTACTTTAAAGGTGTATCTGTCCATGGCTAGAGAGAATATCATTATCTCCAGCTTACAAATAGCTACTTGGCAGTCCAGTGGCATGTATTCAGTGGTCTCATTCCTGCACCCTGGGTTCAAGTCCTGGTTACAGTGGTGCGTTTTGTACCCTGCTCTCCCTTTCCCAGATAAACTTCAACAAGGACAAGTGCAAAGTCCTGCACTTGGGGCACAATAATTGCATGTACAAATACAGATGGGAATGATTGGCTACATTACAATACTGCAGAGAAGAACCTTGCATTACACTGGACCATAAACTGAATATGACCCAATAGTGTGAACGTGGTGCAAAAAAGTCAACAACAAACTGGGTTGTATTAGCAGGTCTCTTGAAAATCAAAGGAAGTGATTTTTCCATACTCTGGCACTGCCCTGGAGCGCTGTGTCCAGTTCTAGGCGCCACACTTCAAGAAGAATGTGGACAGATTAGAAAGAGCCCCACAAAAAGTAACAAAAATTATTAGAGGCCTGAGAAGCATTACTTATGAGGAAAGGATCAAAGTATGGTTATTTAGTCTGGAGAAGAGAAGATGGAGGAGGATTTGATAAAGTAGAATTATAAAAAGGAGATGGTCTTTTCTCTATGCCTGTAGGGGACAGGACTAGGAGCAATGGCCTCAAATTTCAGAAGAGCAAATTTAGGTTGGAGATTACTAAGAACTTTCCGACTATAAGGGTGGTCAAGCACTGGCACAGGCTACCTAGAGAAGGTTGGGAATCCCCATCCCCGGAAATTTTCAAAAGCAACTTAGACAGACAGTGGGTTGGGATGGTTTAGTCAGGGATGATCCTGCCTTGAGCAGGGGCCTGGATTAGAGGTCCCTTTCAGCCCAATTTTTCCATGATCTCTGACCCAGAGAGATTAACTAACTTGCCTAATGTCACACAGGAAGTCTGTGGCAGAGTGAAGAATCAACTGAGCTCTCCTGCAGCCTCATCCACTCTGTATTATCTATGTTAAAACATAACACTGTTAACAGTGAAAGCTCTAGTAGGATGCATTGCTGCTACCAATGCAAAATCATTAAAGCAAGTAATTGCTAATAATATCAGACAGATATCTACAGGGGTTAGAAAAGATCAAGAGAAACATAAAACTCATTAGCCCAATTATTATCTAAATCCATTCATCCAAACACCATGTAAATTGCATTACTATGTT
>NW_005842419.1:901888-917763 GCF_000455745.1 Alligator sinensis
TGCTGTCTTGTGTCCCTTCACTTCTGAAATAATGGTGCCCTCAAAAATATCCTCTCTTTAGAATGGACAGCTACCTGGCATTATGCCTTATACCTACCCAATTTCCCTATCACCTAAAGTCAGAATGATCGCTAATTGATTCCTAAATCCTGCAGCCAGCAGACTCAACAGAGATGCTGCTGCTGTTTCTGTAACGTAAGATAACTTGGCAACTCTCCCGAATAGTTCTGTCCACATTCTCAGAGGTACAGAACCACATCATCACCCTATAAGGCCTTCAGTGGAACTGGGGCCAGGCTACAGCTGTCCTTTCCTGAAATCAACCTCAGTACATGGCAGTCACATAGTGGTAACCAGCCAGCACAATCCTCTGCTTTAAGATCTGGCACCCATCCACACTTTCAATTTCATTCAGGCTATAGGAGCATAGTCCCCAAAGGCAACAACGGCACCTCCCCATTCAGCCGCAATTCACAGGGGACTTGACAACTGAGTCCAGTCAATTGTCTGAAGAATTATGCATCAAATGAACTTCAGTAGGGAAACAGGCTCCCCTACTCGGTGAGAATAAGTTTACCACTACTGGGTTAATGCTCTACTTACCTTCTGCCGTAATACTAAACCTGCCTAGAGAAATGGCTAATCAGTGTTTAACAATGATGGGCTGCAATTTCATTTGATCTATACTGATATACACTGAAAATCACTTCAACTCTAGATACTGAATAAATAATGTACTTTATGATTCTACAATAATTCTAACTGCCAGGGCCTTATAGAACTAGTTAATACTAAACTTTCTGGGTGCAAATTTCTGCACGTATTACACTCACTCCGTGGGAATATCATAAGGCAGAATTTTCAGTTGGGGAAACAATTTGTGCTGTAATACTTATCTACATGAATTTCACTTCTTTTTCTGCTGAATGGTGGTACATAAAACAATTCTACCATTTTCAAGTGTATTAGGAACTAATTAAATGGATAATTCTTGACCTGCACAATTTGCAAACAACTACTTTCGAACATTCAAATTTGACACTGGGTGTGTCTACACATGCAATTAATGCAAAGCAATAAACTCTGGAGCAGTTTGAGCCTGAGTAAACTACTCCTGGGCGCAGCATCTACATGTGTACCCAGGACAGCAGCAATTTGAACCAGGGCACAACAGGCCCAGGCTGACAGGGGACACAGGGGCTCAGCGCTGGGCTCCGGGTGGCAGCATCAGACAGCAGAGAGGTTGGCTGGGGCACGAGGGTGCTTAAAGTACAAAGCTATGTGGCTAGGCAACAGGCAGGAATCTGCCTCCCAGCTAGCTAGGCTGACTGGGCTCATTTTACACCCATGCTCAACGTCTACACGTGCATTTAATTGCAGTAAATTACTTTGGTGTAAGATAGTACGATCCCTGATGATACTATTTTACTGCAGTGTTAATTAGTTTACTGTGGTCTAATACCATCATAAGTGCAGATGGTGATGCTTTACTCTACAACTAGTCCACTCTGCAGTTAAGCACGTATATATGCAGCCCCTAAGTCTGTAAAGTTGCATGATTCTGGTTCTGCACCCCAATAACAAAACAAACCAATAAGAGCATTAGTTTCAAACTGCATTCTCAAGCAAAAAAATTCAGTTCCCAATTCTCACTGTGCTTGGACAGCCATAAATTTTGAAATCTGGTTTCACTGAATGTTTGAGCACTCAAGCTTAAAGCTCACACCCAGGGAGTATGCAGGCTAGTAAACTGTGAACATTAACACAACCATGGAAAGCAAGCATACAAGGGAAACGAGCACAGTTAAAGTGAATGTTATTTAAAAGCTAGAATACATATTAAAAGTCTTTTTGCCAGAACTACCCCCCACCAGTGTATGAATTTAATCTCTGAACTTGCATGACAACTCCCACTCCCACAGAAGTCAATGGAAGTTTTTTGCCATTGACTTCAATGGGAACAGGATCTAGCCCTTGGTGGAACAGAGCTGTATCAAGGAATGGCATAGTGGTCTTACCTTTCAGTGAGTTCTTAAAGGTGTAAGCAGGAGTCATTTTCATCCGGGTCAGGTGGTTGAATATGTCCCTCTGAGAAGGTTCCAAGATTTCCTTTAAAAAAGTATCCATTTATCTTTCTAAGTATACAGCAGAAATGCATAATGTACATCATATCAGGCTAAGCAACCAAAAACATGCCCTGCGTTTTTTTTCCTCTCTCAGAGGCCTGCAAGCTGAGAGCAGAATAAAGGAAGCTGTCAGGCTGCCAGCAAACAATTGGTGTTACTATAGGGATGTTATGTTACAGCCATTCACAGGGAGATGCAATGATGACTTCTTACCCCATCAGGTTCAAAGTCTAATTAGAAGCCTAGCAAATCATTGGGAGTCATTCCACAGAATTGCAAAGGGCTCTGGATCTGGCCCTAAATACATTACATATTGTGCCATGCAGGCCCCGCCACGGCCGCTGGCTCCATGATCCAGCCGCACACCACCCCCTCCTCCCACCCCTAGCTCTGTGGTCTGGCCACTCACCATCCCTGCCCCCCCAACCCCACACAGGCTGATATGCCCGAGGCTCCACACACCCCTAGGGATGGTGCTGTTAACATGCAAGTATCACCCACCACCCCAATGTTAACTACTGTAAAGTCAAGCAGTCAAGAGTCTTGAAATCTCAGAATTAAAGTTTCCTTTGTGACCTTAGGTCACTCTCTTTGTGCATATGCATTATAACACTCTGTATTTATGTGATTGCATACTACTTTTCCCAAAGAATGATGATGAAGTCAAGGTATAAGAGAGTGAACGAGCAGCTTTCCAATATTTTTTTCTCCTCTTTGTTCAGTGTGTGTCCCCTGCCTTATTGTCTACACACTATTCAAACCCTGATTTGAAGAATAAATAATTTACTCCAGGGTGTTTCTCTGGTGCTTATCACACAAGTTATCTGACTGCTTCATAAACATTAATGACTTTTTCTTCACTAGATCTTTGGGAGCTGAGGGTATCCCCATTTTTGCAGAGGAGGAACTAAGGCACAAAGATTATAAAAGTATCCACTAATTCTTGGGGCTAAGTCCAAAACCCTTTGGATCTGTTTTATCAGAGTACTCAGCATTATATTTCACTTGATTTAGTCAGAGCATAGCTCCCTAGGACTTGAGCTGCAGCTATGTTCAGCATTTTTGCAGATCAGATCCTTGGGATGTCATGAGAAACACCTGCAAGAGAAACATTTTGGGCAGAATCCCGTTTCATTTTTCCTAGTAATTAAGCATTTTGTGACCCAACTACACACGCAATGTGGATGCAGTTGTCTGCTTTGGACAAGTCAAAATCACAAAAAATCTACATGGCAAAAAGCCATGTTAGATGTCAGAGGAGGAAGAGGACTATTTAAGATTTTAGCCTAACAGCCTATTGGCCAGGACATTTGCCAAACAAGCAGGAGACCAAAGTTAGGCATTACCTAGCCTCCTATCAAGCCATCCTCTTAAATCTAGCTTTCTGGGCAGACAAGAGGCAGATATGAAACAAATTGGAGGGTGTGTGGCTCACTGAGATGGCTGCTGCCCTAGAAGGAAGTAGATCCTGGCCAAGACACTTGCTTCTCATGCAGACCCTTCCTCACCGTTTGTTTTCCATTTATCCAGTGCTCCATTATCTAATGATTATTAAATGGAGGATGCAGTGGGTCAGCTTCAAGAGGACAGCTGGTAACCCCTGCTTGGTGGTTAGAGCAGTATGCTAGTAAGTCAGAGATACAAAACCCTTTGGGGTGAGGGGGGGCTAAAGCCTGGACCTCTTACTTCCTGGGCAAGTGCTTTAACCACTAGGAGATTAGACCAAAATACAAAAGGATCTTTGTCCTCCTCTTTCATCTAATACCCTTTAGCCACAGGGTTTTACCTGGCTATGATTTGGAGTATTACTCTCACCCAGGTACATAAATCCCTGCGCATGCCGAGTAGTCACATGAAAGCTCATGCCTCTGCAGCGTGTGTGGAACATGACAGCTAACTGCGCTTAAGTGCAAAAAATGGGAGTTACATGCCTGAAAAACAGTGCACAAAGTGAAACAGGATTCTGCCCTTAGTGGCCACCTGTGAGAAGTCTATTTTAATAGGGTTACCATATTTCCATTTTCAAAAAAGAGGACACCTGTTTGGGGAGGGTGGGGGGCTATATGAATGCTGGTGCCCCTCACTCCCAACCCACAGCCGCCCCCACCCCCACCCCATCCCTACTGATGCACCTCACTCCTGACCTACATCCCCCTGGCACTGCCTGTTCCCTGCACTCCTGGCCCACAGTCCCCCATGCCCTGGTGCCCCTCAGTCCCAAACCACGCACCCTCCTCCCCCAGCCCTGCCACTGCCCCTGACTCCTAACCTGCAGCCCCCTGCTCCCCCAGCCCTGCAAGCATCTCCAGGCTGCCCTGGCCCTGTGAGCACAGGCGCTGGTGCAGCCCGGCCACACAGCTCCCTGCTACCCCTCCCTTCCCCCCCGGAGGAGCAGTGCCCCTCCTGCCCTGCTGCAGCCCAGTGCCAGGGAAAACTTTGATGCTGAGTACAGCAAAATCTCAAATCCCGGACTTTTTTTGATATTTAAAAAAACCGCCTGGATGAAGATGGGAGGACTCAAAAAGAGGACATGTTCAGGAAAACCCGAACATATGGTAACCCTAGCTTTAAGCAATTTTCCTGACATCACATGGGAGCTCTGTGGCAAAAGCAGAGAGAGAATCCAGTCCTCCTGGGCAGCCATCAACTGCCTGAACCATGAGACTGCCCTTTTCTTTTCAGTGATCCCCTGCCTCATTCACTGACCCTGTTCCAGCATCTCCAGCAAATGAGGAAGGGGCTCATCAAAAACAATTTCCTTTATTAACCATCCCTGCTGCTCCCCCACAGCAAACCCATCCCACTGGGGTCCTGCAGGGAACAGCGTGAACATGCAAGTAAAGACTGTATCATAACACGCATGCACAAGGGGACCAAATTCAGGTTGTCCAGGTAGCCTTTATTCTGGGATGCTCCTAATGATTGCAAACCTTAATTATAACAGATCGGTGTACACACACCTTTATTTATTTTGGTTTGCATTGGCTTCTTTCCAATCTCTGGAGGAGAATATATATCTAACCTGTTTCTTCATTCCCTTCAGCCTCTGCCTCCTAGCATTACTCCTACCTTCCACAGGTACCTCATCCACTTCCAGTTTTTGTTCCCAATCTCTCTCTGGCTTCTTATCCCAGTCTGTTTGCCCAGCCAGTCCCAGTCTCCCCTGCTCCATCCCCTGATCTGATCACAAAACTGCCACCTGGGTCAACTGGCCCCTAGTCCCTCTGGAGTCTCTCTCCATCTTCTACTCCCAGACTTCTTGGCTGACTAGTCCAGACCTTCCCTCCCCCAAATCCCAGTCTCAGCCTTTTATCCTTCCCATTCACAATGCTTCCTCTCTAGTCCTCATTTTTCTTTCCTACCAATTTCAACCCCAAACTAAGCAGCCTCCTTTTTCCAATCTATTTCCTTCCCTACCTTGGTCTGACTTTTGCTCATCTACATTAAAATCAGGCAGCTCCCTCCTTCACATTTTTTGGATGCCAGATTCTTGAGATCACAAGAAAGACAAGACCCCAGCTCCAAGTTCTGGTACCCAGCATACCATGGATTTGAGCAGCTATAACAGGAAAAGATTGGATTTGTTCCCTTAACCGGTCACTCCAAAAATGGTTCACATGCAGTGTCATCACCATGACAGAAGCTGTGAAGGAATGGGGTAGGCTTGTTGCAGGTAGAAACTTTTGGCTGCTAAAATGGATGTCTCACTTGAACACGCACAAACTACAATTTTCAAAGCTTCATAATTTGAATAGATTTGGGTTGATCTTCATGGCAACTGAATAATACATCCCTGACACCCTTAGCATTGTACGGCCAAATGTCAAGTCCTTGTTCCAAAGCATGCTGGCACTAGAGCTGCTCAACTCCCCAGAACCCAAAGAGGCATTATTTTCCTTCTAGCCCACTAAACCATTTTGGCTTAAAATTTCCAGAAACACAAGCTGAGACAGACAACCAGCATGGGAAATTTCAGCCCAAATGGTAAAAGTTTGGTAAGTGATAAGAAACTGAAAACAGGACCTTATAAAGAGATATTTCAGACAGCGTTAACAATAAGTGGTGCTGAGAGAGGTAGGTAGCCCTGTCTGAAGCCAGGCAAAAGGCAGGGCAGAGTGGGACTTCATAGACTAATTCAGAGACTAATTAATAAGTGGAATTATAAGCCATGTCTATGAGCTCCTGACTGGCTCTGTAGTAGCTAATGAATTGCCTATCTACTTGGATATTTTTCCCCCGCCATCTATGAAACCTGGTGCTTTTCCTGTGCCATTGTTCCTAAACCTCTCAGAGTTACAGTATAGGCACTTTTCACAAGCCTCCCTCCACATAGCCAAATTCAATTATAATCCATTGTCACCACAGAAACCAGAAGTAGTTCAGCTGACCTGGAAGTGTCGCATTGTTCGTATCAGCATTACTGCCCCACAAACCAGTCCCTGCAACCCCCAACTGTGTGAGCAGCTCCATTAACATCAGCCCGGCAGGAACACAAACAGAAGGAGCCGACCTTCAGCACATCAAATATTCACAAGCTCCATAACTAAGGTTGTGAATCCCTGAGTAACTCAAATAAACCTCCCTGTGGCTGTTTCTCCAACTGTGCTAGTGGCTTATGCAGGGGCAGGATTGTTAGGAAATGAGCACATCTGGGTTCTATCCCGTTTTCATATGACTTTAGGGCCAGATTCCTAAAGGAAATTAGGCACCTAAGTACCTTTAAAATGCCGGTCCTGGACTCCTTGTCTGTCTAGGCCAGTGGTTCTCAATCTTGTTAGATTCAAGGCTTCATTGGACTCAAGGCACCCCTTGGAAAATGCCAGCTTTTATCTTTCACTTATTTTTTTACTACAGAAAAATAATAGAGCAACGGTTCTGTCATAAAGAACTCGGACAGACCACAATAGGTCAGAAATGGTTTCACACTACGGATTCCTATTTGAAATTTTTGGGTTTATCTTGTGAATCATGTGTAGGCATTTGCATACCTAACAGTGTTCATTTTGTACAGCACCCTCTAAAGGATACAACAGCCCGCACCCCAGGGTGCTGCGACGCTGGCTGAGAATTGCTGATCTAGGCTGTAAGCTCGATCACTGTCTTTTACTATATCCACATACAGCATCCAGAATAGTATTATTGGCTCCAGGGTGCTATTGTAATACAAATTTTAGTTGTTATTATTATTATTATTAATATAGCTATATAATGGCAGATTGTGGGGGTTATTTAATTATTATAAAGCTCTTGGAGTCTCTCAGGTCAAAAGGACCAAGTAAATCACATATAGTTATCAATATTTGGGGGGGGTAAAAACAACCCCCCAATGATTTTTAATCAAATGAGCTTTGTACCCAGGACTAATGCTTTGGCTGTTCAGTGGGGTTCCCAGGGCATTTGTTTTGTTGACATGATTAATTCACTGGGCTCGCGCAGAGATGTCACATGCTTTTCTATGGGATTTCCATTACGGTCCAGCATTAATCAGGGTCTGTTTATTAGATACTAGGATAAAAAAAGGGTGGGGAAGGCTCAGATATTTCATGAGTTCTAGGACTAGGAGATGTCTGGCAGCAGATTTCATCACCTCTTAAAAACAGAACAGGAGAAAGGAGGTTTGTTTTTATAGAAGAAAGTCATTTTAAAGAATAAATTCTTTTAATTGATCATTTGTCACCAGGATTTAAAGCCTGTTCTTGGCAAGGATGAAGAGCCACTGTTGTTAAATGCTCCTGCAGTAACTAAAGTTCCTCACTTTTCTCCTTGACCGGTTCTGGGTAGTGAAGACATAAAGCTACCATTCCCAGGGCAAAACCACTACTTGGCCAAATGACTCAGGTTGCCAGCTCCCATTCCCTCTGCAATCACTGCAGAGTATTAAGTTGATTGCTACATCATGGGCCATTTTCTGTGTTATATTGAAACCACATAGCATCACTTAACCAGGGCCAAGTAGCCCTAGGATAACAGTTGCCAAAACAGTATGCTGGTGACACAAGTCATAAGTCATTCAGGTTTAACCTGCTCTTAAAATCTTCCAAGGATGGAGGTAATCTTCCACAACCTCTATGGGCATCCTGTGCCAATGCTCAATTTCTCTCACGGTGAGAAATTCTTCATTTAATCCAACTTAAATTACTCCTTGCCCTATTCCCTACAACCACAGAGACTTATCTATCTCTAGTCTCTTCATAACCACACTTCAGGTATTTGAAGACCGTCATTAAATCCCCCCTTCGTCTTCTCTTCCCTAGACTAAACAATTCTAGTTCCTTCAGCCTTTTCTCATGACTTGCATTTCCAGACCTCTAATCATTTTTGTCACTCTCCACTGGACTCTTTCCAATTTGTCCACATCCTTCTTGAAGTGCAGGGTCCAAAACTGGACACACTACTCCAGGTGAGGCCTCACCAGTACTGATCAGAGTGGGAGAATCACTTCTCTTGATTTGCAAGTAATGCTTCTATTAATACAGCACAGTATGTTATGATATTCAAGGGACAACATCTACTGGAACCAGTCCATGGTAAATAAAAGGAAGTGCCCTAATAAGCATGCTTTCTGTTGTTTTCCTTCATCCCTCTTGGCCATCATTGAGGACCGTGTACCAACACCTCCATCTATACAAAAGGCTATATAGTTATGTCAGTCTACAGCAGCAAGAAGATCTGACCTTTTTATAACTGATTCATAAACAACATGAGTATATGCATCTTACAAACAAGTGGCACTACATCAAAAAACATCAAGCAGTGGCCTGGGAGGCTGCAATATAGCCTGCAGCAGGCTTTACCAGAACATTCATTTTTCATATTTTCTTGCATACAATACACACCCTTTCCCCCTAAAGTCAGCCCTCCAAACTTGGGGTGCATGCACTAAGTGGGGAAGCTAATTATCTAACTAGGATAGAAGAACCCTGCTGTGATTCCTGCTCCACCATGCAGCAGCTGTAGCATTACTATTCAGGCAGCTAAGGCAATTGACTGAAGGAAACATTGTTTTTCACTCCAGGTATGTTAGTGATTATCTCTCCTTAGTAATGGCCTTGATGTTCCACTAATCAAGCTAACTTTTCCTAGGGCAATTTTGCTGTCTGCTAGCTGCTTCTGGTCTCCCTTTTCTCCCATTTCACTGCCCTGGAGATAATTTAGCTCTTTTCAAAATAATAGATCCACCTCTGGATACATGCCTTCAGCAAGGATTTTCAATTTTTAGCTAAGCAGGAAAGGGAGAGTGAATCAGCTGATGATTAGGCTCTGTCCCTGCTCTTTGCAGTTATAACTGTAAAAATCTTCTTTTCTTCATTGTGCCTTCAGGTGTGTATCATATTCTGGGGCTTGTTGCATGCAAGAAAATATTGCCTTTATTGAACACTTTCACTTAAAAGGGTGTACATGTTACCTTTGTACTGTTGCAACCTCCTTTTTCTTTTCACTGGCATTGGAAAGATGAGGGCACAGCAGAGATCCTAAATTCCTTCTTAGCAAAAATCTTTCCCATATGTTTACCAACTAGCTGATATTGTATCCCATGCTGGACATAATAGATGGTCTTCTGAAGGAAAGCCCAGTCCAAGCCTATTCCATAGAGCTTCAGTTCCTTGCTTGCTCTTTTCTGCCTTGCTTGTTCACTCCAGGCACTGTCCTGCACTACAGCTCCTCTAGTTTCTATTGCTGTGCATCTTAAGATGGGCAGTAGTTCACTGCTGGGGGCTGGCATTGTGACATAAGAGCTTAGTCTCTTATTACCCATACAGTGCATTAATATTTTTGTATAATGAAGTCTTACAAGCTAAACTACTTTCATAGTTTAAATGGATTATATGTGCTTAGAATAAGCAGCAATGAAATAGCTAACGGTGTTGACATTTAAACTGCTGTCTTTAAGGTTCTGTCTTAACATCTCAATGACATGAATGGGGCTAGTTTACATTGCTATAACTTCAGGATGTCTATGAAGACTTGTCTACATCAGTTCATACTCATTGGCCTTATTCTCCATTAGTTGCGTTACAGTAGCTGTCACAGGCCCCAACCGTAACTACCAGCACATTAAGCTAGGCAGTCAAAAATCACTAACCTAAGCAGTGTGCCCTATTTATATGCCTATCAGACAAGTATGTAATTCACTTCACTGTAAAATGCAATGCCAGTTCCAATTCTATGCCTATTGATTTGCATATAGCAAACATTGTTTATCTGCATATTGACTAATGCATAAAATGCTTAAGTGCAGATTTCATAGCATGACCACAATGGTTCAGGAATTGTGAGAAGCAAGGATTTTTGTTGGGGATATCTTTTATGATTGGGATAAACCTTGCAGTTGATCCGTCTATAAACTGGCCAAGGAAGACCAGCAGGCAATGGGAAAGTCCCTGTTCCCCCAAGCACTACCGGGAGTAACAAGGAATAACGGCCATAAGTTGATGGAGAGTAGATTCAGGCTAGATATTAGGAAAAACTAATTCACAGTTAGGGCGGCTAGGATCTGGAACCAACTTCCAAGGGAAGTGGTGCTTGCTCCTACCCTGGGGGTCTTTAAAAGGAGGCTAGACAGACACCATGTCGTTTGACCCCAGCGTCCTTTCCTGCCCATGGCAGGCGGTTGCACTTGATGATCTGCTCAGGTCCTTTCTGACCCTACCTACTATGAAACTATGAAACAATAAAAGATATCCCCCACAAAAAATTCCTTACTGATCACATTAAGTCCACAGCATCATTCAGCCCCGCTCTTTATTTTGTTAGGTAGCTGAATTCCATTTAACTGCATAAAAACTGGCACCAGAAGCTATGAATGGGAAATAGCAATCAAAGGGCTGCTATTGGGAGCTTCGAAAATAACGGGAGCTGGTCAGTTTCAGAACTGCTCCTTCCTTATTTTCAAGGCTGCCAATAGGAACCCTGAAATTGATTAGGTCGACTCTTTTACAAGGCTTCTAACAGCAGCTTTGAAACAAGATTAGAAGACTTGAGAATGTGGAAAGCTAGCCAGTTTCAGCACTGGTAATAACACAGCATTGAAAGCCCTGTGTAGTTAATGAACACTGCTTTTATTAAAATTGGATAAGCACATCTGGATATGACATAGCCTTTCTTCAGTTTTTAGGTTATGCACAAAACCAGAAAAAACTGAACACAGGACAGACAAAAGTGAGAGGAAGTGAACTATGGCATAGAAATATAAAGGGTTTGGCTGCAAATCTGACAGAACTATGTTGGTATAAGCATGCCATTGCAGCTAGGCACAACAGCTATACATTTGGAAACCTTTGTTTCAAAATAAGGACATCTACACAGGGTGTTCCACTGGGATAGTTCTGCAAGTCTGTTTCCCCAAATAGACAGGCAGTTAGCTTACAAAAAGGCTGGGATGCCACAGGGAAGTGAATTCAGCCCTTCTGAAATGCAGTCATCTGCCTTCTCTTCAGTGGCACCTCCTAACTAGCAGTTTCCAGGTGTTCTTTGCAACCACAAGGTCAGAAACAGGGATTTTATTTTATTATTATTATTTTTCATTCAAAGCTTGGATTCTAAAGAAAGAGGCAGTGTGGCATAGCATGGCAAATTCTACTCCAGATCTAACTTCTGGTAGCTTGTGTGCTGCTTGAACTACCATGAAGTCATGTATTGAAGCACAACTGGACTCCAAGCAGGGATGAGACATTTGTCAAGATCAATGTCTGTTTGGAAGAAACTTCTGGGCAGGGAGTGAGGGAGGATTCAGTACTGGGAGTTAGGTGTGATTCATTATATGTCTACAAGTGGGAAACAGATCCTAATGCATTAAGTAATAAACTTGGCAGGACCCTGCTAGGTCGGAACTGTGTGTGTAATGCAGCAAGTCATGCCACAGGAGCCACAGAGGTCTGACAGTGCATGAGTGGGAGTGACGGGTTACAAAATCGCCATGGCAGAGCTACGAGCTCAGTTCCCAGCTCCCCCACCCATGCTGGATGAAGTTCCTTTGAAGTCCAAAGCTCTGAGTAAGTTGGATCATCATTGGGGTGGGAACGATCAGTAACCTCCTGCTTCCTTTGCCAGAATGCACTGATGTTGTCTCGCTTCCTGCAAGCCTCCTTCCCTCAGGGAGTGCCTCAACGCCCACACTTCTTGAGGAAATGGGGGTTTCGTCTCCCTTGCTTTGAAGAGGGCTTATCTTTCCTTAAGTTAAGGATGTGTGCTCCAGGAAGTGAGGGAAGGGGAGATGCATTTTCTTCTTCCAATCCTCCACCTCATTTGTGGCGGAATTTAAAATAGAGTAAAAACATCTATATAGAGCTCAAAAATACAAATGCTAAGCCTTATATTGAATTAGCAATTGTAACTAAAAATCCATCATGTTAGTAATGGAAGTATGTGCAAACACACCAAAGAGGGGACAGGAAAGTGAGATGCTTATAGAGTTGCTACGAAGTAGGGATTCAGCAGCACCCGGTGGGGTCGGAGATAAAACAAGAAGGGAAGTGTCTGGCTGTGAGGAAGACAGACAGGAGGAAACTGGCAAATTTCCGTCTTCCTGGCAGTTCCGTTTGAAAAAGCAGAGACAAATTCAGGCATTCCCCTCCTGCCTGAGTCTCAGGGGTTAGGCTGTCTGTCTCATGATGTCTAGTACTTCCAGTTTCCAGAACAGATAGATTATCCCTCAGGAATGTGCTTGGGAGGAGGACTTTTGGAGTTTCTACTTCTGGTCCTGGCCAGAAACAGGAAATTTAAAAGGTCAGGAGAAATGGAAGTTTATCATCTCCAGAACTCACAATTAATTGAGACTTAAAAAGCACAACACAGAAAAGGCTCAGTCCTCTCCTTCAAATTCATAAAAATGACTCTTGTTCAAGTGTTAGGTAAAGGATGAGGACAGTTCCTATGTCATGCAAACCGTGTCTCAGTGGTTCTGACGCCTTTGGAAGAGGAAAACTGGGAAGGATGTGCTGGTGGCTGTGGCTGGAGATGTTGGTTCAGTCCCCTTCAGTACCACCTCTGACTTCCCAGGTGTCCTAACTCAAATAACCTAGCCTCTCTGTGGCTCATCCCTCAGTATTAAGATAATCTGTCCCCTTTCCTCCCAGGTATGAGAAGGATAAACATGCTAATGATTCAGCGGTTAATATACAAGTATAAGACTAAATCATTCAATGCTTTGGTCACTCTGAGGTGGCTGTTGCTTTCACTCGCATGTACTTCTTCTATCTTTTCCCAATGCATTTTGGTCTTCCACGAGCTCTGCATGTTCTCACCTTTATCTTGGTCCAAAGAGGTGACACAGGCTGCTTTCCTCATACAAATTCGTGTCAGGGAGAGAGGCTCTCTGAGCTTGCATGCTCTCTGCTGAGCTGCTCACAGGCAGTGTTGGAATCAAAGTAGCTTTGCTGCCCTCAACATATGGCCTTTGCTCTTCAGTGTAATGTAGCTCCTTGATAACCAGAATCAGGTGATAAATGTTCATGACACTGTCTGGCCCCCTCTGCATGCACAAGTAAAGGTGAGATTAGATCTAATGCATGATCCACACAATCATGCCACAGGTGTAAGGCAGGAGATGCAATTGTGGGATTGCACATTAGATCCAATCACGCCTGATTGCCAGTGCAGGGCTTCCCCTGTACTAGTAAGAAGCAGGCTCCCATGGCTGGGACCCCCCTTTGCTGAAGGGGCTTCCACCCATGGGGGCCACTGTCAGGGCTCCCTGCACCAGCTGTGCCTCATGCAGAGTTGCGGGGATCTCAGTCCCAGCTGCATGTCAGGTGCACCCCAGACCAAGAGCCCCATTAATTGCAGGGCTCTCAGTCCAGCTGCCCATGAGGCACAGCCAAGACTGAGCCCCATGTTGGCTTGAGGGTTTCATGCTGGGTAAGGTACACCCCAGTGGCTGGGAGCCCTGTCAGCTGGCAGGGCTCCCAGCCACAGAGTAGACCCTGCTACACATGCAAATTAAACTCAGCAGCAACCAGCTATAGAGTTAGTACACATTTTTGAGGTCTAACTTTATAGCTGCTTGGAGATTTTCATCATATGATAGCTACTTTGCACATGTACCTGGTGTTAAGGTAACTGCACAATTAACCAGTTAATTGCACAATATCTGTAACATGTAGCAGGGTCTCCGTCTCCACAATAGGGAGGTTAGCAGCACTCATTAAATGGGATCAATGGAAGATGGAAGATGTTAAGACAGCCCATTTGTGCTTGGATGCTTACTGGGAGGGACTATAACAAAGCAGAATTAAAACCTTGCTAAAGTCAGTGATTACCTCTGGATGCTTATACAAGCCCCATGAATTCTCTAAGCTGGATTGCTAGTACTCTGATGCCTTGTCATAACCTGGAGCCTAGAGCTACAAAGAGGAACCACCTATTGCAAGAGAAAGACATGCACCTTGGCATGTCCTAGCCCCAAACTGGCAATAGGGCTTTATAATATAAACAGACACAGAAGCAGAGCTGCAACAACAGGGCTGGACTTTTCAAACAAGCCTGTAGGAGTTCGGCACCCATATCTCATTACATTTCCATGGAATTTTGGTATCAAACTATGTAAGCTCCTTTCAAAATCCCAGCACAGATGCCATTTAAGTCATCAGTATTCACTGCTCATTTTTATTTTCCTTAATGGGCTCTACTGTTAGTGCAGAACAATTCTAGCTCCAGCATGGTCAAAATCCTTATGGTGTGATCCCATAGGCTTCTTTGGTGTTACACTGAGGATCAATTTGGCCCAGAGGGTGCCAGTTCACTACAGCACTAGAATCCATCTCCAACACACAACCATTTCAGTAAAATGGTTTTATCTGCTCCCTTTCAACATGAAAAGTTCCAGTCCTAAGGAAACACATTGTCCCCAAATATGAATGAGCTGCCAAAAGCTCTCTCTAGTTCAAATATTCCTGGAAGTGAATACTCTCTTCCTCCCTAGACTTCCCTGAATCAGAACATACATTCCCTGCTTTGTTTTGGACTGAAAAAAATAAATTACAAGACAACATGACATGTACCAGTTAAGTGCTGGCCTTCAGTTAGGCAGGAAGCCAAGTTTATTTTTAAGTTGGGAGGGAAGCAAGTCATTTGGTAGATTACTGTATTTTTTGAGAATGTGCTTTTGAATCATTTGTTCTGGAAACACCCCCTGATAAGTCATATTAACTTTCCAGGCAGAAGTTGAGACTGGGCAGTCTCAGCCTCCCAACCTGGGCAGTGTACTCTTTCTGAATGCCAATGTGATGTGTATGTTAGCAGTGACAGTTTCCTGCATTCATTGTCATCAGTCAGCAACACCAAGTGAACAGTGTATGGGTCCTGTGCTCTTACAGGAAAATGTCCTAAACCTGAAGCGCAGGGGGAAATTAAACTCAGTTGTTACTCACACTAATTCTGTGCTCTGAAATGGCTTGCACTTCCCAGAGTGAAAGACTCATGCTCTACCTATCAGCAAAGGGTACCGAGAGCACTGGGGTTGATCAGACAACATTATCTAAACTGACCTAATACAGAAGGAATGTGGTAAAATATTTGCCCTTTCAAACTACTTTCCATAAGTAAGTTATAAAAAATGTTACAGACCCATGACTATTAAGTGGCCAACTGGCAGTCACCCATGCAAGGTGGTTATGATGCAAAATATATGCATGGAGAAACACAGACAGAGAAATGAAGTGATTTACCAAAACTACCAAAAGTCAGGATCAGAACCATGCAAAACATGAGGACGTCTTACCTCATAATTGTAAGTCTCCCAAGCTACACTCT
>NW_005842419.1:917794-930950 GCF_000455745.1 Alligator sinensis
AACAAATAATTCCACTTGAACAGCATGGCAAAGGGTGAGAAGTTTTGCAGCTATCAAAAGCCATGAGTCAAACAGAACAAGTGTGTAAATTAATCCAGCTCCATTTAATGGCATCAGGCCAATTTACATCAGCAGACAATTTGGGTCCACACGAGGTGGGGGCATTACACTGATGGGGGCATTACTCTGTGGAGCAAATGTTCCTTAAATCTAGAGATCTAAGTAAGCCCAGCTCTAGAACCTTACAATAGAGATCCTGACTTCAGCCATTGTCAGGTAACCTGGGGCTCTGTGAAGTTTTTTCAATCCAGTAATAACAGAGTCTCACAAACCAAGGCCAGCCAAATGACTGGAAATGTTAAAATGAAATACTGGCTTCTCTTTGCTAAAAGCCCCATAGAGAGTGCACAGGGGGCCTGTGGACAGGTGCTTTCCCCATCATCACTGCATCTGCTATTCAAAGTTACAACATGGTTGGGGGAGGCAGGAAAAGGGCTGCAGCAGCAAGGGAAAAGGAGGCCAGAATGATACTAGTCTCCAGAAATTCTGACTTCTCCCTCTTCTGATTAAACCCTCCAATCTTTTCATGGATCTCTCTTTCGCAGGACTGTTTCCATGCCCCAACTTGCTGGTGGGTTCTTCTTCTCCTGTTGCCAGAGCCCAGACAGGAAGCATAGGAGAGAAAAAGCCACAAAGGGGTCACTATTAGGGCTGTGCGAAGCTTCGGATGGTGATTCAATTTGGAGGAGATTCGGCCCAATTCGGTGACCGAATCTCTGAATCCAAATCAAATCAGGGGACCAATTAAAAGGTCCGAATCAATTCAGAGCTCTCTGAATCTTCAGAAAAGATTTGAAAAGCTTTGATGATTCAGGCAGTCCCTGGTGGCTGCAGCAAGGAGCTGCAGCCAGACTCAGCTGGTAAGTACTGGGCGGGGCCCTCGCAATGACCTCTGCCAATTCCCTCAGCGCCCTCGGGTGAAGAGCATCTGGACCTACTGATTTAACCATGTCCAGCCCCTCGAAAAGTTCCCTAACTAGGTCATCCCTGACCCTAGGCACGGTGGTGCCTCCCCGGGTCCATCTGCAGTTCTAGTGGAGATGTCCCCGTCCCTGTTCAGGAACATGGAGGCAAAGAATTCATTAAAGAGGTCAGCTTTTTCATTTGCCCCAGTCACCAGATTGCCAAACCTATCCTGTAGGGGCCCCACATTACCTGGTGCCTTCTTACTTCCTGTGTGTTTGAAAAAGGGCTTTTTATTATCCTTAATTCTGGTCACTAGCCCTAGCTCCATCTCTGCCTTGGCTTCCTAACAGCCTCACTTAACAGACTCCCTGCAGCCCTGAGCAACAGAGGTGTAATCCGCATGGGGGATAGCCCCTTGCTTCCACTGTTTGTACACCTCCTTTTTTTGCCCTTAGGCATCCCTGGATACCTTTGCTGAGCCATGGGGGCTTCTTAGCACTTCTGCCCCCCTTGGTGCGCATCGAGACTGACTCCCTTTGAGCTCAGAGGATCATCTCCTTGAAGAACCACCACCCATCTTGGACTCCCATCTCATTGAAGCTCCGAGACCCCAATGCCTCTCCTACTAGCCTTCTTAGCTTACAGAAGTGAGCCCCCCTGAAGTCGAGGACTAAATTCCAGCAGGCAGTGATCGCTGTCGCCCAGGTGGTCAAATACCCGCAGACCCCTCACCAGGTCGTCGCCTGTGGCAAGGGCCAAGTCCAGCAAGGCATGCCCCCTGGTGGAGCTATGCACCTCCTGGGTTAAGTGGAGGTCCTGCATCCCGGCTAGAAACCTACGTGAGTGGTCGGACCTGGCTGACTGCTCCTCCCAGCAGATGTCTGGGTAGTTTAGATCACCCATGACAACCACATCCCTTGACTTTACAGCCTCCGTGAGCTGGCCTAAGAATTCCAGGTCCAGCTTGTCCCCCTGATGAGGCGGTCTATAGTAGACGCCCACTATCAAGTCCCTCTCCCCACGCCCCCCTTGCATTCTTACCCAGAGCGCTTCATTTCGCCCCTCCTCTGACCCCATCCTGATCATTGAGGACATGTATCGCTCTTTGACATATAACACTACACCTCCCCTCTTTTCCCTGCTCTGTCTCACCTGTACAGCCTGTATTCCTCGATGTCCACTGCCCAGTCATGGGTAGAATCCCACCAGGTTTCCATGGGCCCCACTAGGTCTGGGTTTTTGCTAGCTAGTAGGAAGACGAGTTCCTCCTGCTTATTCCCCATACTTCAAGCATTTGCATAGCTGCATTTGAGGCCTCCTGTAGGTGTTCGTGCCACCCCCTTGGTCCTAAGTCTGCTTGGCCCCGGCCCTTACTTGGGTACTACCTGTGTGCATCACCTGGCCTGATGGCAAAGTGTCCTCGAATCGCTTCTGGACAGTGATTTGAATCACTGAATCGAATTACTATCTCCTGAATCGTCCGAATCTGAAGAGAATGCTAGCCGCTTCACACATGCCTAGTCACTATGATCATCTAGTCTGACCTCCTTGTCTAACACCAGCTAAAGAATCTGCTTCAGGCCCTGGACAGATCAATATATACTCAGGTAGAATGTATATGGGTTCTGTATGGAGATGTAAAAGGCACTGGGCTTGGAACATCCGAGGTAGCTCACACAGTAAGCAACTTGTGCCTCACTGCTAGCAAATGGCAACCCCAGGATAGCGGTAGACAGACAAAATCCAGTTCAACTTAGGGCATGGATAGGCCACACATTTATTATGCACTATATTAACTTTATTATACAGTAGAATTGAAACAAACACACAATGTACTACCCTTCCACAGAGTAAATCATCCAAATCCACAGTGTATTTACCCCTTGAAAAACATGTAGTTCCCTGGAGTTCATTGGGCTCGTGTACATGCCACAATTTTTGTCCTTTCATGCACTGCAACTGCATGTCTGTTTGCACAAGTGGGATTTCCTGAGTTTTTAAAAGTCTTTCTTGTGCATTAAACTAAAACTCCTCAGACATAGTTTAGCTTGGCTTGCTGGGAATTAAGGCATCGCGTCCATGGATTCATTGCGTGCAAACACAAAGGCTCTCAAAGACGTGTAATGAGCCTCTTTGTCTACCAGATGGCACTGCAACTTTTTTGTAGTTCACCCCTTCAAATTGCTTCCACATTTTTTTTTCTTGTGTGGCTTTTTATTTTTATTTTCTTGTTTGCTGGCTCCCTGCTTCCACAGCTGCATGCACGGCATGGGCATGGGGTACGTGGGGGGCCAGGGCAGGGGACAGTGCTGGACCATCCCGCATTCCAGCAGCACTGGCCAGGGACCCAGCTTAATTCGTTTGAAAACCTAGTATGTGTAAACACAGATGCAATGCTCCAAAATAAATATGTTTAAATTTTATAAACCTATTTAATTTAATGAGGATTAAAACCTGTGGTGTGTACAGGCGACCATTATGTAGAAAAGTCCAAGCAAGTTACTGCACAGATTGTGTCCTGTATCCCCTAGCCAATCTCATCATGGGGTAGCCATTTTGCTCAATGCAAACTTACTTCCTACCACTTCATGCCCAAGTATTACAATAGTGCCTACTGTGGAAAGCCAGCTTGGAAGATCAGGTCATGCACCTATTCCTTAATGCAGATTGCATTACCAGGGATTAAAGTCCTGGCTACATTACTACATAGTAATCACAGACTATATCTGCACCCTTCTATCAGTAGATTTGTACTCCCAAATGTTTCAGGGTTATTTCTCCACTAGTCTGGGTAAAGCTAACCCAGTTTAGAACTTTTGTATTTTCTGGCAACTACCTTTTCCATCAGTGTAAAAAATTCAACTGTCCAGGGTCTTGGTCCTCTTCCTCCCAGCCCTGCAGGGGTGGCCTGTAACTCCCTGGTCCTTGTTCTCACTGTGGAGCTTGAAGGCAGGGTGGGATGGGGTCCCCATCTCCATTCCCTGGAAAGGGTCCCTGAGGCCACCATGGAGGGCATACAACCAGCCCATCTCATACACCTCACTATGGGGATGACATATGACACCTAAGAGTCAAGACTGTGTCCTGGCCAGATGTACTTTGACTCTGATGACAGCCCTAGGATTTGGTAGCTATATAGAATTGCTTGATTGTTTGTATTGCTTTTTTTTGTTGTCATTGCTGTGTATCAATAGATTTGCCTATTATTGAATGGAAAGGTCATGGTTGGTCTGAGTGGGTCCCCCCACCACGAGTTAAGTGAGGTGTGAAGAGATAAGCAGATAAGCGCGAGCTCAGACTTGTCCCTGCATGGACAATCCCCTGCCCCTACTTTCTGCCCCCTCTGTAAGGAGGTAAGCACTGTAACATATAAATTAGTTTGGGGTGTACCTCAAGTCCATAAAGGTTGATAACCAGTGGTCTAGAAACTCTGCCCTCTGTGCAGTTGCCCAAGGATAATTGTGTTTGGTCCTGCTATTGGAAATTACAGACAAATTATTCCTTATTTGGAAAGCTTTAATGAAACAAGCTTTGTTCCTGTTTTATACCAACAGCAGAATTTACACCTTGCTCAACTATTCCGGTGGGCCAAAACAGAGACCATCTCTGTCCTTTAGAGCTGTGTTGGCTTTGCAGAGCAACCAGCAGTACAAAGTATAAAAAATTATCTTTATCATAAGGAGGAGCATCTATCATAGATCATACCTGTAGTACCCATGTATGTTAAATTCAAATTACAACAACAGAAGGTTCATTTCTGACAGTCACTTTTCAAAGGAGGACTGGACATTCAGTAGTCTTGGCCATGATAGTGTCCTTTATTATTCTGAAAATCAAACTGGTGATCATGTTTTATAACTAGTGAAACTGAGAAAGACCAAGAGCAATAAAAAGCATTCAAAATGTCAAAGAGTTGTTCATGGAAGGTATACAGAGCTAGCAGAGGCCGTGAGAAATGATCAACAATTAAAGTCTGATCCTTTCTACTGTACAATTTCACCATTCTCTATAAAACTTGAAGCATCTTTTCTATTTTATGTAAGAGGCCTTTTAAATACTTGCATCATAGAAGTTACTCACACACATCATACTGAATGGATCAGACTTATTTCTTCAGAGCCAATAGTTCAAACCACATGCAAAGATAATGGGATTGCTTCTAAAGCATAGATAGCATCTTGAATAAACAGTACAGATGTTTTCTTGGGGTTTCTGGCTCATGTTTTGCTACGGGTGGAAAACATCTTCCCTTCTCGGGTGAGGAATGTCCAGTGTTCAAGGAATGAGGTGACCATGACAGGATTCCAATCAGCAGGGAAAGCTGGTAACTGGCTGTACTAATAACCCAAAGGTCACACTGGTCACATTACAAAACCAGAACAGAAAAGAACAGGCCAGAAATGAGAGCCACAAAGAGGAATGTAAAGTTCTGCCAGCAACCAGAGATTCTGAAATACAGAGAGAGAGAGAGAGAGAGAGAGAGAGTGTGTGTGTTATTACCAGGGATCCAGGTTTTCTGTTTCCCACGGGGAGCCTGAGAAAACCATGGATTTCCCCTTTATTGGAGGAAAACATGGGTTTCTCATTTTACCAGAGAAACCTGTGGATTTTGCAGTTTTGCAAAGAACTCTGCAGGCCGGCGGACTTCCAGCCGGCAGGGGCTGGAGGGAGCGGGAGCGGGAGGAGGGCAGTCAGGGAGGGGGCATCATGTGCATGTACACGCACATGGCCACCAGGCAGCCTGGAGAGCAGCTCTCACGGGTAAGTGAGGGGGGGAGGGGAGGGAATTGAAGCCTCCATAGGGAGGGAAGGAGGGAGGGAGTTGGGCAGGGCTGGGGCTGCTGCCCGGTGTGTGAGGCTTGGGGCACAAGGCTGCAATGCACAGCTGCAGGGCCCCAGCATGGAGCAGGACAAGGTTGCAGGTGGCTCATCTGGGGGGGCAGGGGTAGGGGCTGGCCCCCTGCCACTGCAAGCACTCCCAGGAGGGCTGGGGGGACCTGTGCCCTTCAGATCTGTGCATGGGACAGGCTATCCTGCTGCGGGCTGAGGCTCCCACCCTGTTGCTCTCTCCTGGGGTCTCCACAATCCAGCAGGTGTGACCTGGCATTGCAGGGCACAGCAAGGCTGCACGGAGAGGCTCATTGCCACTGTGAGCTCTGCACTGCCCTGGCGATGCATCCCCTGCACACACAGCAGCAGCAGAGGCAGCAGCGTGGGGTTGTGCCCCTTGCTGCTGCTGCACATGCGGGACGTGTGTCACCAGGGCAGCATGGAGTTCACAGCAGTAAAGAGATCCCCCACATGGCTCTGCTGTTCCCTGCAGCGCTGGGTCGCAGTCACTGGGCTGCAGAGGCCCCGGGCGGGGGCAGCAGGGCAGGAGACTGAGCCCGCAGTGGGCAGCCTGCACCTGTCCCCACCCCACATACAGATCTGGGGGGCACAGGTCTTCTCTGCCTCCCCCTGGGAGTGCACACAGCAGCGGGGAGCTGCCCCCCTCCCAAGCCCACAGTAGGCAGCAGCAGGCAGGGGAGCCAGGCTCTGTTCCACTGCAGCAGCCTCCACCTCCAGCCAGGGGCAGGGGCTGTGGACCCGGGTCCCTGGCCCCATAAACCTGGCAGCTGGGGGCCCCTTCTAGCAGGGCTGGGGGTGGCAGTGGGCTGTGAGGTGGAGTGTGGAGCCTTTCATTTTAACCATGGATTTTGGGGGTTTTATCAGATACTTTGCAATTTTTTTTTTAATCAGGGGAAACCAGGATCCCTGGCTATTACTTTTATTTTTTTTTAGTAAGGTGAGTGAATTTGGTGCACAAGGAAGGTGGGAATAAAAATCCTGACTACAGCCAATGAACTAGTGGCAAGCAGATGCTCTATACACTTCCCACAACCATTCTGTCAATGCGTCTCTTAGCTGTGGCAGTGCTTTCCAATCATCATTTGCAGCAGCACCTCAACCTGCACTAATATTTGTGTGCTAGCAAACTGCCCATCAAGAACGATTGTGGGGGTGGTTGGGTGAGTGGGCAGAGACAGAGCACTGCCACCCACCACCCCACACTGCTACCGCCTCCCAAGGGCTGGGGGGTGAGGGGGAGTTTGCATGCGCCACTCCTCTCCATACCGCATGCAGTCCTATGCCACCTCCTCCCCTGCTTCATGTCTGGCCCTGTACAAACCCCCTGCCCCCACACTGCCATGGCCTCCTCCCAGGAGCGGAGGAGTGGAGGGGAAGCTTGCATGTGGCTGGATGCGGAGTGGCGAAAGCACAAGGCAGTGGCAGCAGCGGCTGTGTACAAGCTTCCTTCCCCCTTCCCCCTGGGAGGCAGTGTGGGGTGGTGGGTGGCAGTGCTCTGTCCCCGCCCGCCCGCCCTGCCCATCATTCTCGATAGGCATTCTTGATGCAGCACTGACTGAAGCCCCACCCCCACCCCAAGCATTACGGACAGACAGACGCACAAACAGACTAAGCCCTTTACATACATATACTAGCCAATTGCCCGTAAAGAATGTCCAGGTGGGGCGAGTGGCAGAGCCCCATATATCCCCCCAGTTTGGGCCCACTCCCCCCTCTGTCCCCTGTGTCCCTGCCATCATGGCAGCACTCTGCTGCACCGCCACCTCCCGTCCCAACACTGTATTTGCACTCTGATTGATTGTCTGACTGAAACAACCAGAGTACAAGTAAAGCGTTATGGGCAGACAGACAGATTAAGGCTTTTATAATATTAGAATAATCAGAGTTCTTATAATATTAGAGTAATCAAAGGTAGAAACTTGCAACACCTCCTGTTCCACTGATACACCTCATTTTTGGCCACATCAGGTTATACGCCAGTAGCATTCTTTTCTTGTGTTGACAAATTGAGAATCATCTCAAACCCTTAGGAAGAAATACATTTTCTATCATTTTCACTTGGGCCATTTGTAGCATATGCTTGGATACTGCAGCAATGTCATGGTATCACAGTACTTGGGGTCAGAAGGGACCTAAACAGATCAAGTCTGAGCCCCTGCATTTTCACATCTTAAAAGTGAAAACTGACATTTGGGCAAGCAAGTGACCGGTGTTAAGGTTTTCTACAAACAACTTGCAAAATCCAGCCAACTGCCTCTCATTTTGTGGTCATTCCCAAGTCAATAACTAGCAGTGAGGTTGAAAGCTAAATGCCTGGTTAGTCTTTGGGGGCCCTGGCGCAATCATGCCCCCTAGTGATGAGAGATGTTGTTGGAAGCGGAAGAATACAACATCACAAAAGAGGCTTATAAAGGGTTTGAAGAGAAAGTGAGAGCAAGATTAAGCGGCCAAGTTTTGATGAACACCAAATGCATTCAAGAGGTCTAACGTAGGAGGAATACACGAGAGACAGCTGATGTGGACAATTCTAGCCCGTAGCAACCGAGGAACAAGTGGAGCAGGTTTCATTTAGCTGTTCCGCTCTGTAACCAGCACTTACACACAGCAAGTAGAACAGGAAGTGAAAAAATGTGGGTTTTTTCTGTAAATTGAAAGCAATTTTATTTTGTTGCAACAAAAACCTCAAGAGTGCGCTGCAGATCCAATGCCTATCTCTACCAAAATCTGAGTAAAAAAGTTACAGGCTATTTATTTATCTATCCTTACATTTTAAAATATGATGGTAATGTTGAGCAGGTATAAAGTATCAGAGGCAATCTGTTATCCATGTTTACATATAGTCACAACACTGTTAACTTCTAAAGCACAGGTTCTCCAGGCACCCCTCCCTGGAGTCAAGGCACTGCTCCATAACTTTTGTGAATTTGTTTATGATGCTACTGCCTTGCAGAGGGGTCAGGCAGGGGAGCAGAGAGAGCCTAAGCCTGCCCTTATCTGCTCACCTCTTCACACTTCCTGACATACCCTTCAAAAGATCTCGCAGCACTCCAACATAGGGTAAGGAGCAGAAATTTTTGGACAGGTCACAAAAAACATGGTTGGGTCACTAAGGGAAAGGATGAGGGTAAGGATGCCTGAGTACTGTTCCTGGCCTTTCTGAGGATTCACTCTGTGACCAGGGGCAAGGTACCTATATCCTCTCTGTGACAGTTTCCCCTAAATGAGATAGAGATAATCATTCCTATTATTCAATGGGAAAAGTTTGATTCAGCTCCTTGAGCTTTGAAAACCACAGATGGAAAGAGCTGGGAGAAGGAAAATGTTCTTTACTGAATCATTATAAGAGCACTATAAGCCTGCAGGTCTCCGAATCTAATGATACAAGCCAAGTCCTCAGGAGGGTTGTCAGGCTGACAGCGTTATTAACTAGAGTAGAGATGAGCCAGCAAGTCTACAGCACTTTTGTGTATTAAAATTTTGTGGCTAGAGAGTAAACTTACTTGCTTCACAGTTAATATTGATTGCCCTGCTTTGAAACAAGAGACAGCAAACACTTTAATAGATGCTAAGGAACAGTCTTTGGTTTTACTGTAGCTTCTCTAATTGCCTCTGTAGCCTCCACTAAAGTGCTCTTTGTAACCTCTTCTAGGAGAGAACTAAGCAGCTATCACTTCACTACTGCATGCAAGGGAAATGCGGGTGAGGGTGACACATCCCTGTCACAAAAGGCCATGTTGCAGCTGGACAGTCTATATCCATACCAACCTACCCACACTCTAAGTGCAGGCCTAAAATTAGGCTCTAGTTCTATAGGTTTCAAAAAGTAGTTGGGAAATGTGGAACATGAGCTAAGCTAAGAGAACCCTGCTGCAACATGCATGCTATGAATTACATCTGTAGGAGAGCCTATCCTCCACAATGCATTAGTGCACCCTCTCTGCACACTAATGAATCTGAGCTGCCAGCAAAATAACTTAAACCCCAGTACAAATGTATAGAGCCTTTCAAAAGCCATAGCATTTATGGCTGTGCCGAATGCCAAATTTAGCTAGCTCTAAAGCAAATATGAGCTACTATATGAACAGATATTATTAGTCAAATGTATGTGAATGCCAATGGAATCTATCAAAACCAGGCTGGTGTAAAAGGCAGTCCTGTCGAACCCCACAGGAAAAGGCCTTTGCTTTGGTTGGACCCAAGTCACCAAAGCATAGACTGTGTCTGTTTACTTGATTTATTTTACTGTCCTTCCCCAAAGGAGACTGTTAGAAATTGCCACCCTGGTTAACTTTATTCATGGAGGTGGGGGATTTAGACAGTAACACAACACTCCATAAACAGAGCAGGGAAAACGCCTCGTGCTTGCAAGTCAGATGTGGAGCTGTGCATGTACATCCTCCAAGACAAATTTGTGCTCTGAAAAGTGACTGTGCAAACACGGCACCTTCTTCCTCAATAGAATGGTCCCTTTGTGTTTCTAGTCACATGCACTCATCTTAGCGACAAAAATACTTTGGGTATCCGCACAGAGTCAACACAGCTAAGAGTCAGGTAGCTGGATTCTATTCTAAGTCTGGCCCACTTAATCAAAAGAACAGGTTGAGAAGTATATTTTGTGACTGTTTTGCAAGCTCCTTCTTTCTAGCAAGGTCACGTGTTCATTCTCATTACACTGCTCCATTACACTTTCTAGCAGAAACAACCATGTGCAGGATTAAAGTCAGCTGACTGTCGAGTACTTCAAAATATTTTGCAAATAATAATGAAAGTTTTCACAGTGCCTCTCTGATGTAGTCTAGGAGAATACTCTGTGGCATGAATTCTTGTGTCCCCAGAATAGACAAAGTGAGTGGATTGATTTCTTAGATATACAGGCCACTGTCCCAACAGAAGCTTACGGCAACTTATGATAAAAACCAGATAAATTACAAAGACAGATACAATTATTAAAATTAATTAATTGTTTTATTTTTTATTCTTTTAACTGAAGGGTACTGGCCTAGACCAGTCTACAGTGAGGTGGGTTGGCAAGTGGCTCAGAGGCCAATCCCAGAGAGTTTTTGCCATTGAAGGCCACTGCTTGCAATCCAGCCACTACAGGCCACATCTACACACACCCCTGGAAATCAGCACGTGCTCTGAAGGGACTAGATGAAAAAGGCAGGTGCTAGGACCCCACAGGATTCTTCCTCCAATGCAGCAGAGACTAAACCACAACGTTATAGGACCCTGGTGATGTCTCCTCTGCTGCTGTGGCTGGAGCATGCTGCTGATTTCCTGACCTGCCTCAGGCCAGGTACAATCTTTTCACAGCCTGAATTTGACCCATGGGCTGTAGACTGCCAACCTCTAAAGCCTAACATGTGAAAACCAGCACTTTGAATGGTATCTGGAAAGCTCCTGGAAGCCAGTGCAGACTCTAGAACTAGTACTAGAAAACACAGCTTCTGAATCCCAGCCCAGTGATTTCACTGCTAATTTGTATTCCCTCTCTGGAGGGAGAGAAACCTCCTAGAATGTTCCAGGCCTCATAGGGCACATATTTGTGTTCAACATTTAATGCCCTTTTAAACTAATGCAACATTTATATTCATTTCTAATCCTTCTCAGCAATTATTCACGCTCGTATTCATTCAACTGAGGAAATGCACAAACCTTATGAGCCATGAGACAAAGGACAGAAGAGAATGTCCATTCCCCATTGCCTACAGTTCACATTCTGATTTGAAGCCCCAATCACCTAAACTTTCTGGCAAATCATGCAAGATCTCATGAATGGCAGCATGAAAGTTTCTTTGGCTTATTGCTGGGTTCAGTGCCGTACCAAAGGCATCTAGTTCTAGGAAGTCCAGGTAAAGCATATAACATGCTGCTCTGAATCAACAAGTCAAAGAAGTTGGACTATTGCTAATGTCATAAACCGTGTTGTACCCTAACCCCATATTTGGAGCTGCTATTGCCACAACTGGGATTTTTACGAGTGTATCAAGAACTGCAGGTGACGTTTTTACATGCATCTTATTTTTTGTTTGTTTGTTTGCATATACCTCTAAAGAGAATATGTTTTTCCATACACACAAAATAATGATATACTTTCAGACTGAAAGGTATTTATTGTGCTTAATGTCTTACGTTCATGTACAGGGAAACCTCATTAAATACACTGTCTATTAGTAAACTTCTGCTAAAAGCAGCATGGGCTCAGTAATGGAAAACAACTCTGAAGTTGATTAAAGATAGACAACACTGAGCATAACCAATAACTATAAAACACATAGCTCATATTAGGCAAACATACTGATAGGAACCTACCACAAAGCTGTTTAGTAAAGCCAATATGAATAAAATATATACTAGTGCTCATTGCACTCAGTCCCCCTCAGCACCAACTCTTTTTGAAGCCATGGTAAGCCACCACATTGACTATATTTTGACTTCCTTTTCATTCACAGCTAAGCTGTGCCTTTCTTTTCCATTTCCAATTATTCCCGTTTCTTCTTCAGCCTTAAATGTCTGGGGCCCCATTTAGTGATGTTTGCCAAACAGTTCACTCAGAATCCCTGTTGCCCCCCGCCCCTCCTCAGCCTGTTGCATATGATTAGTGTGGCCCCACTCTCCAAGAGGTGGAACTGGACTAGGTTGCCCTGCACCTCATCTTGTGACAAGAACACCCAATCATGGGTGGGAGGCGAAATAGCGCATGGATCCTTGGTGCGGGATGGAATATATGGTACACACACATACTGAGTCATGGTAAGATATGAGCTAGGGACAGAAGGGATTTGGTGGTAGGAGTCTGCTACAGACCCCCACACCAAGGGGAAGAGCTAGATTTGGGGCTCCTGAGGCAGCTCTCGGAGACCATAAAAACTAAGGAGGCGGTAGTCATGGGGGACCTAAACTACCCAGACATCTGCTGGGAGACGCAGACAGCAAAGTCCCACCGTTCACGCAGGTTCCTATCCTGTGTACAGGACCTCAACCTGACGCAGGAGGTACACGGTCCCACTAGGGGGAATGCCTTACTGGACCTGGTATTGGCAATGGGGGATGACATGGTAGGGGACCTACAGACCGGTGGTCACCTGGGGGACAGTGATCACCAAATAACAGAATTCATCATAAGACATCAAGTGGGTAAGGTAACTAGTAGGGTGAAAGTGCTAGACTTTAGGAAAGCTGATTTCAATGAACTCAGGTGATTAGTCAAGGACGCACTGCAGAGTAGGAGTTTTGAAGAGATGGGAGCCCAGGAAGGGTGGCTGTGCCTTAAGGAAATGATCCTTCGGGCACAGAGGGAGACGATCCCGATGCGAGGAAAAAGAGGGAAAGGGGCCAG
>NW_005842419.1:932711-965657 GCF_000455745.1 Alligator sinensis
GGTGCTCTCCCCTACCCTGGGGGTCTTCAAGAGGAGGTTAGATAGGCATCTAGCTGGGGTCATCTAGACCCAGTACTCTTTCCTGCCTATGCAGGGGGTTGGACTCGATGATCTATTGAGGTCCCTTCTGACCCTAACATCTATGAATCTAAGTTACACATAAACTGGTTTAAGTGATCAGAAACTGATTTAAACCTGTAACAGAACAGAAGTTCAATGTGCTTAAATTGTTTTCAAAATGGCCAAAATTGGTTTCAAGATAAATCTGGTTAGCTGTAGTATCAGACTGGACTGATTTAGTTTAAACTGGCTTATGGAACTTCTGTCCCAGACCCTTTCCTGGTTCAGCCAGTACTGTATGAACTCACAGTTCCCCAGCATCCCAGGATGCTTTGCAGCCTTGGACTGTGCTGTCTGCTACAGTGGAGCAGGGTTGGCCCCACCCCTGCTTGACTGCACAGGCCCACTCTTTTACATAGCTAGGTATACACTTAAGTTACCTTGCTGAGTTTGATTAAAGAAATACATTAAAACTAAAACAAATCCCAATTTGAAAACTATCCTTAGACTTTGAGGCTAGATTAAGTCTAAATCCAGATCTGAACTCTATAAGTGTCCTTTGTCTTCATCCAGTACCAAGCAAATATTCTAATATTAAAGCCCTAAATAATGAGATGGTTAAAAATGGGATTTGAATTTAACAGAAGAGCCTGCATATGCAACAAAGGTTGAATCAGGTATGTGGCTAATTTTATTGAATAGATCAAAAATTGCATCCACTGCTATGTGTTCAATACCTCCATATAAATGTCCTTAGAAAACTGAAACTTGACATTGAGTCAAACACTGTTTGTGATTGATTTATAGTATGTAAACTCTTTCAGATATCTGGAAGAAAAGTACTAATCGCTTACTGTTATGTCTTCTATAAAAAAGAAGTCCAATACTTTTATTTACTGTAAAACATTTACTACCAGATCTGTGGCCACATTTCAATAAGGATATTATAAAGGTGGGAGAGGGAGACAAAAAGACCCATCTCCATTAGGGCCCAGAGTTCCCGAATACTGCAGTAGGCCATACCCCTTAGCCTGCATCCCAACTTCCAATAGCCTACTTTTAGCTCAGCAGGCTGGACTGAACATCCCTGTGAGTCGGATACAGCCCGCAGGCTGGATGTTTGATGCCACTGCTTTAAGAGAACTAAAATGGCAGGTATTAGAAGGCTCTTTAATGAATAAAGAAATGTATAACAAAATGTATGACTGGAAGTTCAAATCAGACAAATTCAAATTAGGATGAAGGTGCAAATTTTAAAAGGTAAAGAGTGATTCACAATGCTGACAGGCTATGGATGGAATTGGCTGATTCACCAATTTTTGACGTCTTCAAAAACAAGCTGACCAGCTTCCTGGATGTTGTGCCTTAGTTCCTACAGGACAAAGAACTTTGTTCAGTTATCCCTGTATTCAGCCCAGTACCTTGTGTTTTCACCATCTAAACTGGGGACATACAGGTTAGTTTTGCAAGAATGTGCTTGGGAAGAAAAATGCTTCTGTTTCAGGTATTTACATCTATTCTCTTTCTATTAAATAGAACTGATGGAATAGTAATAACCCTTGCTTGTGAAAAATCACTCCCAGCTTTCCCTTCTCAGTGTCAAGAAGTCATGCTGTTTATTATTCCTGAATATATTCATAAACTTATATTGTCCTAAAAATGTTCATAAATGCTAGAAATTTCACAAATTTTCACACACAGGATTTGTTCATCAAAAGTTAAATCATACCTTTGTCAGGCATTATTTGGTATTCATGTTTCACTTTAAAATGAATCACTCAGGAAGTACTATATGACATGAGTGACCAGTCACACACGGGTAGAGTAAAAATAATAAATCTGAAATATGTGGCAAACAGGAGTAAGTTAGAAGATTCAAAGACTATTAAGGTTAGTGAGGAAGTAATTTGCTAAACTGAGAAAGGCTAAATTTATTTGAAGCAAGTGAATCAACAAATTATAAAAATAATAATGTACACTTCTGTATAAAACTGTGGAAAAATAACTGGTCTGCGTGGCTCAGAGAATATTTGTGTAACATACAATTTCTGGCTGTGCTTGCAAAGCTTAGCATAGTGCATCCCTCTTGGCTAAGAGTTTAGATACTCTTTCATTCAACACAGGGATATATTTAGTGTAATAGGCAGAGCAGAGCATGATGTTTTGGACAGATGGAGCTCTGTCTCAACTGACAAGCATGATGTCCATGTTGCTGCATTAACACAGAACCTCTCCCTACTAGAATATCTACATTAAAGGTATGTCAGGGTTCAGTAATAGTGTTGGTGAACTATGGACTTCACTATATCTGCTGGGATTCCTCTGGCACACAGTCTGCAATCCAATTTGTAGCCTGTACTTTTCTTTCCATTAGCTCACACTGAAAGCCTTCCTCCTTGAACACCCCACTCAAAATAGCAAGCAATCTGTATAGGTATGGGAATGCTGGCAGTGAATGATGCCAAAAGACTGGACTGATCAGGCAAAGAGGTAGAGGGGGGTTTTCTGCACAGATAATATGCCCCCCATGCCATGATGCCTAGGAAAAAAGGTCGTCTGTTAGCAGAGGTTGCTGCTTTACTCTGAATAGGTTCAACTGCAGGTATCAAATTTGAGAAAGTTTCCTTCAATCCATGAGGCATTGTGAAAACAACCCCCAAACTGGGAATCAGATTGCCCTAGACACCTGCTGGAAGCAGGGCTTGAACAGTGAGCACAGAAAGGGATGGGAAACTCAAATTAGTATCATTTATTATATACCAAGAGAATGGAAAAAAGGGGAGGCAACTTTTGCCATCGCCTTTCATTTGAGCCTTGGTTCCCAGTTTTGTTTGGAAAGATCTCTGCATCATTGTCTGGAATAAATGAGCCAAAGGAAAGCAAAGCACAAGGTCATTATTTTTGTTTTATCATGTCACTAAACAATGGTCAAATTTGTTTGCATCAACAATTCTGACTACCAGACTGAGGTCATGAACAGAGCAAGGATTCGCAGCTGAGTTCTCAGCCTCAAGAAAACAGGAGCTTATACAGCAGTCACACCCTTAATTCTTGTAGCTTCAGTGCTTCACTAAAAAAAAAAAAAAGAAAGAAAAAAAAAATCATGTACAAATGTTTGCACATCATGCTAAACACGTGGTCCTGGAAATCTCAGATTGTTCCAAGCAACTCCTCCTCATTCCCTCTGCACCGCTCCCAAAGTGACAGCAAAGGAACCGAAGTTTAGGGATGCTGCTATTATTTTTCAATTTCTAATTCTAAACATGAATTAGATGCTTATGAACAGTTCCAGGGCAATAACTGTCCCTGAACTAGTCATCTTTTTATCCATAGATCCAGTATGAAAGCAGCAGTAAGGTGCAAGATTTCTCTTTCAGTGCATCTCATCCCTGCTACCCAAATCTATTTGGTGGATGAAGACAACCTATTTCGTCCTTGGTTCTTCTGTAAGATGACCAAGTCCCACTGAAAAAGCTTGTGGGTCTTGTGATCCTAAATTCCATGTGAAAAATATCCCCATTCATATTTCTTTGGGGTCCTGCACCCTAGGATCTTTGGTACATAACTTCCTGGAGGCACAAGCCTACTTATACAGGAGAATAAGAAGAAAAGACAAGGATGAGGGAAAACAACAGCAGTATATTCAGCTATATAAATGTTGTGGCTCTCTTTCTGTCTATGAATCTTTATGTTACCTATCCAGAGACTTCTCTTTGCAGAAGCTGGCAGTCATTCTACAATCCATTCATCAGTGCAAACTGCTACAGGGAGGCAGACATGCTGGACTTGCTCACATTTACATTTGCTTTTTCTTGTTTTGATTCCTTCTTGATTCAAAACAGATTGCTCAGGCTGAAAGTACATGTTTAGCCAAGGAGCATCCATTATGAAAAATAAAGAAAGCAGGAGTAGAGGACAGAAGAACAGAATCACAGGAGTGGACTGTTCATTCAAATTCTTGCCTGTGAGGATGTGGAGTTTCTAAGTAATGGAATAAAGGACAGGAAACAATTAGTGGCCAGGGTTCCCAAGGGCATTAGGCCTGGTGCCTAGAGCCAGGAAGACTGGCAGAGTCACAGGGATGAACCATGGGTTGGAAGCAACCAAGGGCAGCCTGAGTTTCAAGCAAGGGATGGGGACCAAAGCCAGACCAGAGGACTAATCAGGGATGAGAGGTCAGGAAGCAAGCCAAAGGCAAACCAAAGCTCAAACACTGAGCCAGAGGTTTAACCCGGAATCAGGGAGCCAGAGGAGTTACCTGGATAGCTGTGCAAGGACTGAGGCCAATATTTTGTACAGCAGGGCTCAAGTGCTAGAGGAGTTCCTTACAAAAAAAGCACCAGGACCAATCAGACGGAAGGGGCTTGGCTGGCCCTGCTTACTACATTAATTGCTGCTCTCCTAGGGCGCTTCTACACATGACAACATCATGATATACACATGACAAAAATTTCCCTTTGTGTAGCTTAATGGCATCACACATTACATGTATGCAAGTTTTGCGGGGTTTAAATGAGCTTGCATCATTGCAAACTAAACTACATCCCAACGTAGTGTAGCCTGCAGTGTTGCAACTTAGAACGTTGCAGCCATTTGCCCGTTCACCCCCCAGCCGTGTGAGAAGCAGGTGGGCTCCACAGAAAAAGAGGATCAGGCCCCTTGCTGCTTCTGCCTTCAGTAGGCTCCTGTGGATGGTAGGACTCTTGGGACCACCCAAGAATGGGCTGGCTTGTCCTTGGGGCAGTGCAGGGAGATGGTAGGAGGGCAGCTGGGTGTGCTGGTGGCCAGAGAAGGTGGCAGGGACAGTGCAGGGCTGTCCAGGTGGGCTGCTATCTTCCCCAAGTTCACCTGGGCTTCCAACACCCTGTGCACTGTCCCCACTGGGTTCTCTGGCCACTAGCACACCCAGCTGCCCTCCTGCCACCTTGCTGCACTGCCTCAGAGGCAACCTAGCTGTTCCTGGGCAGCCACAGGTGTCCCACCAGCTGCAGGAGCCTGCTGAAGGCAGAAGTGGTAAGGGGCCCAATCCTTTTTTCTGTAGAGCCTGCCTGCCTCTCCTGTGGCCAGGGGGTGAGGTGACAGACTAATGGCAGAGATTAATGGCCTCCCAGCCACAGGAAAGGTGGGCAGGCTCTACCAAAAAAAAAAGAGCAGGCCCCTTGACACTTTTGCCTTCAGCAGGCACCTGCAGCCACCAAGACAATGACATATATACAGTGATGGAAAAATAAAACCCACCATTTCAATTAAAAACCCACCGTTTCAATTTAGGGGCCATAGAATGCAACCCTAAGGACTAAAACCCCGTCACGTGTACAAGTGCCCCTAGTTACACAGGCTACAAGGCAGGAGTCTTACACAGGGGCTGCAGGGCAGAAGCCTTCCATTACCTCTGGGATGTGGACACCTGTCCGCCAAAGACTGGAACAAGATTATCAACTCATTTCAGTTAAGAAGTCAACCACTAACAGTAACATTTTTCAATTGCTGCCCAAGTGCGCAATGAGTTTGAGTCAACGATCAAGCAGTAAGACTGTCCATAGCCCAAACAATATAGTTCATTTAAACCATCTAGTCCCCCCGCTACAGTCTTGTTAAAAGCCATTAGAATCAAATGGACAAATTCTCATGGACACTGGGAACAAGAAACCAGCAAGAACAAAGGCCCTAAGTATTTTGCATAATTTCAAAAAATTAAAAGTATTTTAATGCTTTTTAAAAAAAAAACAAAAACAAAGAAAAGTGACAGTCTTCAAAAGGCAAAACATTGGTTTCCAAGCCCAGCCAAGCAAGATACTTGCCAAGTATCAACATTTAAACAGTTCTTGGAAGTGATGGTACGTGAGGCTGAATGGATCAAGAGACTAGGAATAGACTACATACTCAATAAAAAATAAAGTAGAATTAAGACCTGAGAAACTGCATTGCAGATCCAAAGGGAATTTCAGGAGGCAAATTGTCAGCAGTGCACCCTCTGTACCAATGCCCCATGAAGCCAAAATCATCTATACTTGCTATCATCCATCCCCCCAGCCTCCTGCCTGGATGCATTACTTCCCAGGCATGTGTCAGTTCACCAGTTTCTGCCTAGAGCAGAGGCAAATATTCACAGATGAGATGGAGACAACAATTCCTGACTTTTCAGGTTACACAGAAGTGACGGTGGGTGGAACGTGGGGCGTCACCAGACTAGGAAACAGCCTGGAACACTAGAAGGGCTGGCGAGTCCTCTCTTTTATTCCCCGTCACCCTGTGAAAGGGCAAAGGCCACGCTTTCCAGGGTCTATTATTTGTTTCTTCTGGTGGGCAAGCTCTGGGCGGGATGAGATAAATTCATCCCCAGGAAGCATGAGTCACCTTTGGCCATTAGGTGGGATGAGAGCACTTTACAAGCATTTATCTCAAACATTTAAATAAAAACAACTCTCCTTAAACAGGATCAAAAACAACCGTGTAGTTTGCCAAGGGACAGAGGAAGTAGTCAAGAGCCTTTTTTTCCTGTCTGAACCAAATGTCAGATCTGGTAAACAGGCAACCATCCCTGAGCAATTTCCTCCTCGTCTGGTCAGGCTGCACTCCTCCCTGGAGCTCTGCTTCCTGAAGCCTGCAGGGCCAGATGCCCCCCCCCTGCTTCAGGGCCTGGGCTTATATGTCTTTCTCTGGGTCATATGACCCACTATGTCCACCCCAGGCCTGTCGATCACTGGCTGCATGGTGCTGGCCACACCTGAGATGGACAGCCATTTTATTCAAGGGCCCTCTCCCACTATCAGTTTGTCCAGGAGATCCCTGGCTCCTTCTCTTTCAGTAATGGAGTAGAGACCCCTTTACACCCACCAAACCAAAAGACCTCTCCCTCTTCCGAGCAGATGGCACACCGAGCTCAAAGGATAACAAAATACTGGTGACAATAAGTGACAAAACAGGGGTGAGGATGACGATCGCGAACACAAAACAAGGGAACAAGAGGAGGACAGGTAGCACAAAAACCCAAACAATGCCTGCTGCCCCAAAGAGAGACGTGCCAGATTGACAGCCCTGGAGAAGGAATTCCTTTATTCACAGGATGAGGCGATAAGATGTATTCTCATCTTAGTCACAGCACCCCTCCCACTAGTTTGGAGTTATCAACACCAAACCAAAGGCACAGCATCCTCCCAGACTCGTGAGACCAAAACCAGGATCCTCGTGGTTAGAGATAACATTATAGACTTGCCTGTGAAGCAGGCCAGCAGAACCTATGCTAAACTTGTCCCTGGCTGATGCCCCTGTCAGTCCAACCAAATGACAGCTCCCCAGCAGTTGTACCATCACACCAGTTACCAGAGAGACCTGCACTTGACAACAGTTAGTGCTGAGAACAATGCACACCAGTACTATTTCATTGTTTCCTTGTGCTCTGTTTTAATCTATTGTCTCTTGTCTAAGATTGTCAGTTCTGCAATTCAGAGACAATCTTTTTGTTCTGTATTTCTGCAATGCCTGGTAGAGCAGGGTCTGGTGTATGACTGGGATTCCTAGTACAATAAAATAGCAGCTTTATTTTTAATGTAATGCATTTTTAAGTTTCTAGAATTTCCCTCAACTATAAAGACAGTGAGCATTTTTCTCTTAGAAGTGCTGTACCCTAAAGAGAGGGCGTGCACACTGCTCTTGCAGAAAAGTCTTGAGGTTTTTAATTTTGTTTTGTACGTTTTACTCTTTGTTTAGGAAAACAAGACAAACCCCCTGACACAGGGGTTGGCAGGGTCCAAGGACATGGACACATTTGAAACCACTATATCTAGTTTGAGATGATTAATAAGCTACAAACATCAGCTAATGTTTATCCCTTTTCATTCAGGATGACTCTGGAAAAACAGCATGGTCTCGCATATACCCTTGGAAAGGTTTATGCTGATGACATCCTGTCCAAGTTATGGGTTAGAAGCAAGGATAATTCCCATGCATGTTATCTGCACCGACTGATTGTGCGCAATTACTAGAACTTCACAGCTGTAAGTCAGAGGTCGAGGGCCCTCAAACCACAGGAGTAGAGCCAGAGAGCTTTTTGAACAGAGTTCGGACTAGGAACTCCCTTAAAATAAATGTTCAGAGAAAGAGACCTGTGGCAGAAAGTTCACATCTGGATCTGAACCGCCTCCAGCCCTGTTCATTCACAAAGAGGCAGCAGTCGGTCAGGATAGAGGGGAGTGCTGTGGTGAGGCATGACCAGCAACCAAGTAAGAGCAGCCCAGATGAATTCCAGCACTGCCACACACCCCAGTCACGTGTGCCCTGAGCCAATATTGCCAACCCCAGTGGTTAGAAAACACTTCTCCTCCCTCACTATTTTATTTTAAGACCAGGCTCACAACCGGAGAGTGCCTTTTACTTACCTCCTGAGCCCTTAGAGTACACTTGACTCATGTTTTCTCTGCAGCCAAGGTGCTAAAGGTCAGCAGACAGCTTGATGGCATAGGCCGCAAGGCCAGAGGTCAGGGAGTCGGATTCTTATGTTCAACCTTACCATTTCTGCAGCGTATGACTCAGATTGACTATTTAACCTCCCTGTGCTTTATTTTCCCCCCATCCATAAAATGCAGACCAGGATTCCCGGTCTTGGAAACCTCTGGGTGCAAAGTGCCATGAGTAGCAAGTGTTCCCATTCTTCCTCCCTGAGGTCATTGCATAACTCATATCACTTTTTGAAAGACCACAAAGGTTAGCACTGTCACCCAGTCCAAAACTCTGCCCCTGTACTTAGAGGCAGTAGTTTGAAAGGCAGACTAAAACAGAGGTTCCCAAACCCCTTATTTCATACCCCTTCCAGATTTACCAGCTGCCCACCAAACCCTACCAGCATGTTTTATATTTTAACCCCGTAAATGCCAATTACCTTTATAATGAAAACTAAATCCACTATTATACAATTTCTCCCATGTACCGCCCAGAGATGTCTTGTGTACCCCCAAGGGTATGCATATCACAGTTTAGGAACTCCTGCCCCAAGACATTCCTCTTTTTCCCTCTTACAAACTGCTGCAGGGCATTACCGGGACAGGATTGCTGCCCCAGGCCAGCTGAAGTCAGGTTGCATTTCATTGGTCAGTGAGCAATGCCCATTTGTACAATACAGGAAAATATTTCACAAACTGTACTACAAGGCTCATAAATTGTCCTCTCAGAAAGGGGCCATTGTTCACATAGGACAATAATGGATCTAGGACCCTGCATTTCTTTGATTTTGCTGGCAGCAGATTCTGGAGCTGGGCTGCTGCAGAAAAACAAAAATTTCTTTCCTCAAAAATCCTTGTAGTGCTGCTGGAAAGTCCAGAGGAAAGGCAGCAACAGTCAGGGGACAGATCAATGGGAAGGGCAGGAGCAGAGAATACCTCTCAGGATTAATAGGACTAGTGTAATCAAATGGGCAGCATAACTGGGAGCCCATGGGGAGTGTGTGTGATTGGGAAAGGTGGTTCTGAAACAGCCGATGACTGCACTTAGCAAGAAGATTTATTCATCTGACTTGCAAGTAGGCAGCAACCCTAACTGCTTACAGAAACATAACCTAGTGCTCATCAAAACAGTCCCTCTGCAAAGAAACATGTTCATCACCTAGATACACTTAGAAACATAGCACTCACCATGGGTGGATCTAGAATTTTATAAGGGGGAGTGTGCAGATCAGGAGGTGCATCATCACAAAGAGCAACACATTTTTCTCCAGTTAAAAAAAAAAAAAAAAGTAGAAGCTTTACCAATATGCTATGGATCTAGAGTTATATTATTCAGTTTAAGATTGAAACAAAAGCCAATATAACTTCACTGGCATGAGTTAAATACAATCTGCAGGGATGTAAAATAGGAGCTTCATTACCAGAAACAGCTAACAGAGAGCAGAACAAAGGAGAGCTTGATCCATGGACCATCAAGACCATTGAAAAGAAGACAGTGTCCTTAACACCTGTGGAATGAAGAGGTTAGAAGGGATCATGTAGATTATAATGAGCCTGGGAGTCAATCGACTCCTTCAGCACTGCCTGGCTAGAAGTGCTGCTGCCACTGCCAGGCAATTGGTTTTAAAATTTGGGTAAAGCAAGACCAGGACGTCCTTTCTGGAATCCAGTCCTCAGCTTTCACAACCAACATCAGCCTAAAATCCTGCGCACTGACATTTCATTCTGAAGAATCCAAAAAAAAAAAAAAAAAAGAGAGTATTCACAGCAAATCTAGGCCTGGGGGCTTTAAGGCCATACTCTTCGTCAATGTGATGAAGCGATCGGTAAAGCTAACCGCACTTAATCATGCATTAGCAGGTGGATGATGAACAGGTCCAGGGAGGTGATACTTCCTCTCTATGCGGCATCGGTCAGGCTGCAGTTGGAGTACTGCATCCACTTTTGGGGGCCGCAATTCAAATGGGATGTGGACAACCTCGAGAGGGTTCAGAGGAGGGCCACTCATATCATTTGAGGCCTGCAGGCAAAGCCCTTCGAGGACAGATTGAGGGACCTGGATCTCTTCAGCCTCCGCAAGAAAAGGGTGAGAGTGATCTTGTGGCTGCCTACAAATTCATCATGTGGGGGCAGCAAGGGATAGGAGATGCTCCGTTTACCAGGGCACCCCTGAGTAATTAGGAACAACGGCCACAAACTGACAGAGCAGATTCAGGTTAGACATCAGGAATAACTTCTTCACAGTAAGGGTGGCCAGAATTTGGAATGGGCTTCCAAGGGAGGTGGTGCTCTCCCCTACCTTAGGGGTCTAAGAGGAGGCTAGTCATCTAACCCAGAGCTCTTTCCTGCCCATGGCAAGGGGTCGAACTCAATGATCTACTGAGGTCCCTTCCAACCCAAATATCTATCAATCTATTAATCTAACCCAGCCGCTACACAGGCAGGGAATTGAATCAAAGTTACTGGGGGTTTCAAGATTAAAAACAGCCCCTCTAATGAAAAGGGAGTATTAGTATTAAGTCCTCCATGCAGGATTCTAGGTTTGCAAAACTTGGAGGCTCTCAAGCTCCGATTTGTGTCAAGCCCACTGTGTGCAGCTGCAGTCTGCTAAGTCTCCCAGAGGACCTGCTGACAGGCCAGAGTCAAGATTCTGCCTTGGTTCAAAAATTCATTGCAGCCATTCCAAAGTCAGGTTGTAGGCAAGCCTAAAATAACAGTGCAGCTGTGGGGAACATCTGTTTATGTGTATGAGCATGTCTGTGCTGCATGTGTGCATACCAGTGATGCGCTCTCTGGAGTCACCCATGCAGACACAGCTGTGGTCACGTTTCTTTACACATTGTGAAATCCATGCGTGCATCTGGGTGTCAGTGACCATGCCTTTTTATATCCACACCTAGTGCTATATACCTGCCTGTAGCACTCAGCTAAGGTATCTGTGTTGATGCTTGTATCTTCAGTTGCATTCATTTCCCATTCTGTGTTGGTTTCTTTATGTGCCAGGTAGTAGCATAACTGAGGAGGGGCAACCAGGGCAGTGCCTCTGGGTGCTGCCTTTGGAAGGGGTGTGTAAAAAAAAAATAGCCACTACAAGAGCTGGCAAGTGACTACACTGCCACTGCCAGCAGCACAACACCCAGCGTTGCCCCACATACACACTGCTGGCTAGAGCATAGCTGCACACCTGGTGTCAGGGTCTGTGTTTATGTGAGAGAAAGTCTTGTGTCCATGTGCATCCTGGGGTGTGTATGTGATGGGATTTGATGGTCAGGAATCACACTTGATTGAAACAGCTTCCTCCACACACCAAGATGCAAGGCATAGCCTGGGAGTTCAATCAACTATTGCAAGCATCCACACAGCACTGACTGGTATCCTGAAGTGCTGTCCCAGCATTCACTGAGCCCAAGCATGAAACCTGGGCTTGAACTTCCTGGGGGAGGAGATGGGGTGTTCTCTGGTTTGTCTGTTCCAGAGTCCGTTCAGGAATCTGCAGATGTCATCAGGACATGACATAGATGGGAAAGCATAAGCCTGACTATCACTCTAGCAACCAAGTAATATAAACAGTAATAAGAGGAAAATTCAGTAACAAGCTGAAGAATTATTTTTTTTAAATAAACTACTTGGGGGTGGCAGAAAGCTATAAGCTTAGAGTGAGCAATGCCAGGCTGAGTAATCTGTGGCATGGACCCCTGCCAGAAAGTGAGTAGCCAGTTGCCGGTTGGAATACCTGGAAGACCACAGTTTGGCACAAAGCAGATGAAACAGCCCATATGGCAATCCTGGCTACTGTGTCCAAGCCACCTGATCGGTTGGTATCCATGTGCCACTATCAGAACCCATAAAGCAATTCTCTGCCCAAAGATGAGTCTCACCAATTAGCACATGTCCCAGCTACCAAAAAGCTGGCACATCCTCCATACAAAAACTCTGCCAGGGGAGTCAAAGGAAGTCCGTTTGCTGACCTTATCCTAAGGAACGGTGTCAAACATGTGCTTTACACATAACAGCAAATCAAACAGTGCACTGTGTTCTGCCTATTGACTGCAGCTCAGGGACTGGCAGAGATATCCAAGATCCCCAGTCCTCAAAGGCAGCAGAGAGTGAGAATGCTGTAATGCCCCAGTATCCTGTAGCTAACAAGAAAGCTGAGAGATGGGGCTTACCCTCTAGGATTTGCTCCAAGCAGTCCCCAGTGTAGCCTTCCCTACTGCAAAGAGATTTTTTTTAAAAAATTAAATACAGGTCATGTTTTCAATGCGTGTGAAAGAAGTCTAAGCCTCTTCTGACTGCACCCCCTCAATTTACAATCCAAACCAAAAAGCACTCATTTGGTATGTCTTGGCACAGTGCTCTCCAACTGGGTGGATGTCTTTTTAAGATCTGCAGGCGGTTCACAGGAAATGGCAGAACTGCTGCTGTTGGCCATGAAACTGTAAGGCAGCTTACAGAGCATTCCCCCATGCGCTCTGCACAGGATTCCAGAGTGCGTGCCAAGCACACTGCATGGCTTTGCTAAAGCTGCAACTCGCACGGTTACATATTGTGGAAACAGAGCAGGTCAGTGCTGCTTTGGGGCTTGGAGATATAACTACTCAAGCCTTACGTTCCTATATGGTGAGGAGCCACTGGCAAGCACTGAAGCCTGCCTCTCAACTCAAGCCACACTGTGCCAGGCTATCCATCAAAGCAAATACTATAAAATAGTAATCACGAAGCTTCTATTCAGTCCTGAACAGCTGCTCACTAGAGTCACAACCATGCTTCTCTTTTTTAATTGGTCACTCACTGCCTAACTTCTTGCACAAGTGTTTGGAGAGCCGCCATTATTCATACAAATACCCAGATTTGTATGCAAACAGGCATATATCTGTATGATCCTTCTGGTCTTTTTAATGGGCTTGCCGTTTTGTTTAGACTTAAAATTGCAGTTAATTGAATGCTAGTGTTATAGGTACACACTTAAACGATGATGATTAATAATAATGAATAATTATTAATTATATATTAATTCATAAGTAGTGGAAGTCTGGCCATTTGTGAATGAAAGAATAGGCATACTCACAAATGTCACTATACTAGTTTTCTATGTTGACTTAAACGCTACTAAAAATGCAGCATTTTATGATCCCTCAAGACTTATTTATTGGCTCGGAATGGCCATATATTACCTCAGCTCTCATTTGAAGAGATACTAGCATACCCAGGCTCTGCATTATTCTCTGCCCATTCCTGGCATATAGCAACTTGCCAAGGAGTGGTCACATCAGCATGGGCGACTGGTGCCTCCTGACTCTGGGGGTCCTGCAGCAGCCAGCTGGTAGAGCTGTACGAAGCTTCAGGTGGCAATTCAATTCAGAGGAGATTCAGCCTGATTCGGTGGCCAAACCTCCAAATCGAATCAGGGGACCAAGTAAAAGGCCCAAATTGATTCAAAGCTCTCTCTTCATAGTAGCTAGGGTCAGGAGGGACCTGAACAGCCCATCTAGCCTGACCCCCTGCCACAGGCAGGAATGAATGCTGGGTTCCCAAGACCCCAGACAGGTGATCATCCAACCTCCTCTTGAATTTGCCAAAGGTAGGGGCGAGGACCGCTTCCCTGGGAAGTTGGTTCCAGATTGTGGCCACCCTAACTGTAAAATATTGCCTTCTGATCTCCAACCTAAACCTATTCTCCATCAGCTTATTACCATTGTTCCTCATCCCCCCAGGTGGTGCTGGGGAGAAAAGGGCTCTGCCTATTTGCTGTGGATCTCCCCTGATGAGCTTGTAGCCAGCCACCAGGTCCCCCCTCAGCCTCCTCTTGCTGAGGCTGAACAGGTTCAGGTCCTTCAGTCTCTCCTCGTAGGGCCTGTCCTGCTGCCCTCTCACCAAGCGGGTGGCCCTCCTCTGAACCCTCTCCCGGCTGGCCACATCCCTTTTGAAGTGTGGCGCCCAGTACTGGATGCAGTACTCCAACTGTGGCCCGACCAAAGTCGCATAGAGGGGGGTATCACCTTTCTGGACCGGCTTTAGATGCACCTTTGGATGCATGACAAGGTACGGCTCGCCTTGCTGGCTGCGGTCTGGCATTGGCGGCTCATGTTCATCTTGGAGTCGATAATGACTCCGAGATCCCTTTCCACCTCTGTGCTTTCAAGAAGGGACCTCCCCGGCCTGTATGTATGCGATGGATTCCCTCTCCCAAGGTGCAGCACCCTGCATTTGTCTACGTTGAACCCCATCCTATTCTCATCTGCCCACTTTTGTAGACTGTCTAAATCTAGTTACAGCCTCTCCCGCCCTTCAAGTGTGTCCACCTCGCCCCCCATATTAGTGTCATCAGCAAACTTGGACAGCGTGCTTTCCACCCCCTCGTCCAAGTTGCTGATGAAGATGTTAAACAGTGCGGGACTGAGAACGGAGCCCTGGGGTACCCCACTGCTCACATCTCGCCAGGTTGAGTACAACCCGTCCACCACTACTCTCTGGGTGCGCCCCATCTTACCCATCCAACTGTGTAGTCATCGATGCCACAGTTGCTTAATTTATTGATGAGGATGGGGTGAGAGACAGTGGCCTTCTTAAAGTCTAGAAAGACTACGTCCGCAGACATAGTCAGACTACGTCTGAATCTTCAGAAAAGATTCGAGAGCTTTGATGATTCGGACAGTCCCCAGTAGCTCCCTGCTGCAGCCAAAGCCAGACTCCGAGCTGGTAAGTACTAAGGGCGGGGGAGAGGACCATGGGGTGACCCCTGTCAGCCCCCAGCCCCCACCCACTCCCCCAGCCCTGCCTACCCCAGCTCCAGGTGACTCACCAGCTGCTGCTGGTTGGGTGGGGAGGCAATCCCCACTGCCCCACGCTGCATCGGGGACTCCGTCATGAGGCCCCCCCACATGGCTGCCCCGCCCACCCCAGCTCCCACCCTTTAAAAGGAAAAAAAACAAACCCCAAGGCACTGGTCCTACAGTGGCCTCGGGGAACAGTGGCCTCGGGTGGAAGAACCCCCGCCTTGCAGCGCAGGGCACCAGGGAACAGCAGGGATTGCCCCCTACCAACAGGAACTGGCGACCCCGAGGTTTTCTTGGGGGTATTTTTCCCCTTTAAAGGGCCGGAGCTGGGGTGGGTGGGCTCGTGCAGAGCTCCCCACACAGCGTGGGGCAGTGGAGGGCAGCAGGGATCACCTCCCCACCCAACAGCACCCACCGAGTCAGGGCTTTTTTTTTTCCCCCCCAAAGTGCCAGAAACTGGGGTGGGTGGGGGACAGGCCTGGCCTGGGTGATTTTGAGATTTGGCTGCTGTCCCAAATCAATTTTGGGCAGTGATTTGAATCACTGTCCCCCAGATTGGCCAAATCCAAAATGAATACTAACCATTTTGCACAGACCTACCAGCCGGCGACGATGAAACGGGGGGTTCCCCAGCAGCCAGCCTTCTCAGCCGGGGGGGGGGCACAGGTGCTCTCTGTGCCCCCCTACCAGCCAGAGTGCTTGCTGTCAGGGGGGACAGCAGCACTCTCAGGGGGGGCATGTGCCCCCCCCTCCCCTATGCACACCAGTTACTATGGTAATATTGCAAACTAAGCCATAGGGTTAAAGACTTTACAAAAACCTGGACGTATGATGGAATCATCCATTGACCAGCCATGAGAGGGTCCAGAGGGAGACAAGATCAGAATTTATTTGTCGACTTGCTTTTAATAGAATATTTAGCAATAAAATCCTTTTGGGGACTCCCTTTTCCATTACAGAGAAACAAAGATTGTCAGCTCTTTATAAACAAAGAAAGCAAAAGAGTCCTTGCCACAGAGTGCCAAGCACAAGATGTTGTCCTGGTCCCTGGCTGGGACTCCTAGCTACCACACAACACAAATAAAACAGCAATAGATGTAGGCACAGTCCCAATATTTTCTTCTTTCTTTTTTAGGTCGCTTTTTTAGGTCGCTTCCCTGGATCAGAATGTCTCTAAAACGTGAGATCTGGATCCAAATTCCTCTATATAATGGATTGTCCAAACTAGAGCCCAAATATGTATTTGCACTTTAGGAAAGCTTCAACTCGCTTAAATCCTAATTGCACATGTTAGCCCCATCTCTTCAGGATTCTTTCAGACATATGTAGGAGACTGACCCCACACAAAGGAGACTGAATCTACAGCAGCTCAGTTCTCTGGATATTGATTCTTTCTCCCGGTATTAAGATCTTTGGACTCCATTAGTGACCCACATTCAGCTCTATCATTCAAAACCATAACATACCTCTTCCAAAATCAGCAGCTGCACTCTCTCACACAGCACCCACTTCATGTACCCTGCTTACATTTCCCACATGGACTCAATTCTTATGCCCACCCCCACCCTGATCACCATGTTTCTCTGCTGGCAAGGTACTCTATGTCCTCAGCTCAAAACCCCTATAAGAGCCTAAGGCTCCCAGATAAAGACTGTGGTTCACAGCAGTTCCACAGACACTATGACTTTCTCCTGCTCATCAATGCAGGAAACAGAGCTTGTATAGGGATATGGCTGGGGACAAGAGTGCAGAACACTCAGAACTACCCAGTAATTAGAGAACCAGCAAACCTCACCCTTTTTAGTCCAAGGGCTAGGCTGCCAAAGAAGATCTTTTGTGTGAGCTGAAGGAAGGAAAGCACGCTCAGGGAGGCCAGAAGAAATGCTTCAAGGACTCCTTCAAGTCATCCTTAAAACAATTTAACATTTACCCGAAGTCTTGGGAAGATCTCACTCATGATTGTTCCACCTGGCAAAGCCTCATCCATACTGGAGCTACCACCTATGAGCAGAGAAGAACTACTAAGGCAGAGCAGAACAAATGGCAAATTCTACTTCCTGTCCCAAATGCTACTTACTGAAGGCCAGAGAGCAAGCAGAACTTTGCAGCAGTGGAATATGGCTTTATTCCATGGCCACCAGAGAGACACATGACAACAGCACACTGCACTAGAGCAGTGTTCAGTATGCAGGATCAAAATCAGGATGGAAGGGTTGGCTACATAACAGCTTTTCCTGCAATCAGTAGAAATCTATATAAATAATGCCAATAACACTAGTACTAAGAGTAGCTAAAGGCTGTGATTTACTTCACGTGATAGAGCACCTACATTCAGCCTGGTAGAGCTCAGATTCAGATCTGAGCCAAGATAGATTTGTAGGTCTACAAATGTAAGCTACCTAGCTACCTATTTGTACAGCAGCAGAAGGCTGCATTGGGAGGTACTAGGCTTGTTCTTTGATAGAGGCCATGGAGCTTGATCCTGTGAAGGTTCATGCATATGCTTATGTGCAGGGCCAGTGTTTGCAAAGGTGATGGCTGCTACCCTGGCCAGCACAGCAGGGACTGCATGAGGGACCTCCAAAGTTGAAAGCAACAGCTGCTCCAGCATGAGCTTAAAACAAACCAACAAAAATAAGAACAATGCTCATTAGCTCCAGCTAAACAGACTAAGTCTCCTCTTTGGTACACAGATGAGTGCCCTGTAATACACTGTAATCAGTGGGTTAAACAAATAGGAAATGAAATATAGCCCACAGAAACTACAAAAGCATGTTATTTGGGGATGCTAGGCTGGAAAAAAGGGCAAGGGAATGAGCTATGGGCTTAGCCCACCGTGGCAATATGGAGGAATCCTAGATTTTTATTTCATACAACAGCAGGTTTCCATCTGCTCCTGCTGACACAGGCTCTTTTCATGGTGTTGCTCCTGGAAAACAACCAGCCAATCCTCTGAAGTGAAAGATTACAGAGGAATTTGGATGGATGGGGCCTCTGGACTTGCAACTTGATCCATGACAAACAGGGGCAGCGAAGCCCTTTAAGACTGTGCTACGCAGCAGCGATGCAGCACTTGGAATGAAATTGTTGAATAAGAAACATTTATACAAATCAAGGCTGCTTCTTGAAATCTGAACGCTCCAGCAACGAGGAAGCTCAGAAAGCCTTTTCCACAGGCCAATGCAGCAAGTTCATCTCTCCCCCTTCCTCCCCCCATACCTACATGGGAGCAAATCTGGCATCCGCCTCATTTGCTTTTTCCAATACCAGTCAGTAACATCAGTGCGGTGAGATCGTGCTCCTGTTACAGCCTCCTTTTGATTGCTGAAAGCACAGGGAGGAAGAAGTGGCTAGTTATTGTTTTTTTGTCTGTCATCTCTACTGTTCAGCAGAGAAGCAAAAGGAGGAGATGACACAGCCAAGCATGACACACAGCAAGGGTACGCCCTTCCCCACCACTGCCACATTCTTCTTTGCTTCTAGGTCTAGTTATAGTCTCTCTCTCAAAGAAGCTCCAACTGGCAGGTTGCTTTAAATTCTTTCCACATTTCATAACTGATTCTTAAAGTCATTTCAAAAAGTCTTTCAAGAACACTTTCTTTGTTCCAAAAGTTGCCTTTTTTCAACCTTCTGCTGGTAGGGCAGGTAAAAGAAGTGTAGCAGCTCCCTCTGCTGATGGAATCTTTTCAGGCTGCAAGATGACAAGTTTTGCATGGCAGCCAAAATGTGTGCAAAAACTCTTACCACCAAAACACTCCTAAAGAATGGATTTAGTCCCCTCATGTTTCCTCACCTGCTGTCCTCAATCTGCCCCAAGTTTGTCTGAGCAGCAGGGGATACCATCTGCTTTCCCAAAGGCAAAGTAGAGGTCAGGGAAGGCAGGAAAAAAAGTTACTGATTCATCATTTTGTTTTCCTGTCAGTTTTGCTCCTGTTCCTTAAAGGCCTGTTGTGGGAGAACTACATGGGTATTCCCAACGTAGGGTGCCAGCTGTCAGAGCTGAGAGCCATTTGTACATCATCCCAAGCAGAATATGAAGTAGAGCTTTGACCCTCCAGACAGACTGTGCAAACCCACAGATATATGGAATCGTTTGTGCATATGGACTTCTACAACTGGGGCCCAGGAATGGGCCCAAAGCAAAAATCCTAGGTTCCTTCACCTTTGTGCCTACATCTCAGACCCACTTTAAACTAAAATTCTGAGTATGGCTGTAATGCATCCAGTACCTGCACCCTAATGCTTTAGTGTTCTCATAATACCGGGGGGTGACAAGTATCTTCTGTATCTCTAAAATCATAGTCACTATTTTTTCTCCCCACCCTATCCCTTCCCTCCCAGCCCCTTTGAGATAAAGCTATGCATGTCCAGCCACAAAGGTTGTGAATCTGACTGCAGAAAGCAAATGCTAGAATATGAACAAAAGAATAGTTCTGACCAAGGAAGGATAGCACAGGTACCTAGGAGTCCAGATGTGAAGAACTGCAGGCAGGGATCACGACCTTTTTCAAAAATGCCATTAAGCAAGCCAATTTGTATGTAACCATGGATTCAGTTATACACTGTCCCATGCCTGCCCTGTGCAGCAGAAAGCAGAGGAGAAAGTACATCCATTTGCGCCACTGACAGAAGATGTCAAATCTCCAGCTACTGGAAGCAGGCAAGTAAGTCTCAGAGGCAAGCAGTGCGACTCCAGCCATGAGACTCAAACTTTCCTGGCTCAGTTCATACTGAGTGTCCATTTCAGAATCATATTTACACGTAAAGACATTTTCAGGGTACTAGTAATTCCTAAACCTTTTCTAACCAGTCTCTACACTGTTGTTCCCATATCTTGCAGAAGCTTGAAATTGCTTGCTTATTAAACAAAAGTATTGCAACCTTACAGAAACAAGAATGAATGATAAAGAATGATGTGCGCATGGGATATAGGCTTGAAATTATTTCCATAACATGAAAGCAAGCACAGAGTTTCTGTGAGGTCACAAATAATCATTATTTTTTTAGTCATGTGAAAACTAAGCTATGCCTAGTGGTTGGTATTGTAGGGTTATTAGTTCTAACTATTATCTTTAAAAGCTTTTAACTTTGAAGTAAGACTGAAGCACCAAAACACCCAGAGTAAGAATCCTATCAACTTCACAAACCTATGCAGGAACAGGCATCCTGTATTGTCTGGTGAATTTAAATCAATTAATTAAAATAGAGTCCTGAAGATAGTCCCGAGACTTGGGTGAGTCCCCATGCTGCATTGCACATCTAAGTACATTCTTTTTCTACACATCACTCTAATTTGGTCCAGGGTACAGAAGTAACTTTTGAGGTCACTGGTGTTACACCAGTCATATGGAGGGCCCATTTAGCTGCAGAATCATGTTCGATAATTATGAACCTGTGCTTTCCATATTCGTGTTCTGTCCACACTGAGCCACATGGAAACTAGTCAGGTGTTTGCCCTTGAGTTTCAGTCTTAATCCAATGAAAGGTTTCAGGCCACAGTGTTTCCTAAAACAGCAGCCTAACACTCCAACCTGATGCCTTTCCATTATCCCACAAAATTGTTTGCAGTCTCTTATCACAAGTGATTGCTGGATTAGGCAACCTTAATCACATCTCCTTCTACATCTGAGAAGCAGCCAACTTTCATAGTCTGCCCAAGACAACAGAAACAGTACTAAATAATTTTCTGCCAGCCCATCACATTTTTAAATAAAAGAAAAACTACCAATTTGCAATAATGCAACAGCTCTCCATCCATTGATCTCAAGTGCTTTAGAGAGAGATGGATGTACGTTATCTGACTTCTTTTACAGAACAGGCCATTTGTGACTTTTGCTGGCTGTTGCATGGAGCCAGAAGGGAATTCTTTACCCTGGGCTCTACTACTACATGCATCAGTTTTAAAACCTTCCTCGGAGGCATTGGATGCTGGCTGCAGCCCAGGCTAGGAACTCTGACGGGGGGCGGGGGGTGTGACTGAGGTTCCTGGTCTTGCCCCTTTGCTCAGATTGGTATGGCCTATGGGGGGATTTTGCCTTCCTCTGGAGCAGGGGGCATGGCGCTCTTCCTGGGATCTCTCAAACTCATATTAACAACCTTTCAGCAACAGGATATTGACCACCATGGTCCTGCTGCTTTGCCTATGACAGGTTAGGATGTTACATATTGGGTTGTGTCAGGGTTGACTGCATAGGCGCCAACTTTTATTTTTGCTGGCGAGGGGAGGGGGACCCAAAATGATGCTCCCCTCCCCCACGCCCTCATCCTCACCCACCCCCCAGCAGCACAGCCAGACCAGAGCTGAGCAGAGGCCATAGGGGGACGGGGTGGATGCGAGCTGCCAAGTAAGGAATCTGGTTTCCCCACCCTGCTGCCCTCCCCCTGCCCATGCCACCATGGCCTTCCAGGCAGCCAAGGGGGTCACAATTCCACAATTTCTCTTTCCAACTCATAAGTACATTTGGCAAACTATGCTATGCTACCCCTCATTACATGCCTAGAGTTTCCCAGGCTGATGGTGGCAAGTACTACCTGCACGTAGCATTAACACATCCCAGCAGAGACCCCTCTTCCATCCCGTTGATTAAATCATACTGAAGACACAGGGCCTCACAAAAACTATAACTAAAACAGGACTGTTAAAACCAAATTATATGCTTGGTGTTACTCATTTGCATACTGTTACCCTGAAGACCTTTGTAGCTCAGTTGCTTTAGTGCTGTGACTGAGTTTGCATACAGCTATGGTTAAACTGAGCTCTTTTCTGCTTGCTGTCTGAGCCAGAATTGTAAGTACTAGGAACAAGCAGGCCCTGTGCCACTATAAGCTGCTGTGTTTGGAAACGGAGTCTTCCTTTTAGAAATGGTGAGTTCCGATAGGAGCTCCTCTCACTCAAAGAATTAAAGTGAGTAATTTTTCAGAGGCAAGGATTTCTTTGGGCGAGATCTTTTATTGGACAAACCGCATACTTAGGATGGAGCTGGCCAGTTTAAGAATGCAAGACATTCTACCTCAGGCCACTTAAAGACAGGCATTCGAAAGCTTGTCCCAATCATGCAACTAGTCCAATGAGAGATTCATCAAAGGAATCCTTGCCTCTCATAAAATTCCTAGACCATCACAGCTACAACATCACTCTAATATAACCTTTCAGAAGCGTTCACTTACCATGCACTTCCTGGAATCCTGCTTTCTCTAACACCGACGGCATTTCCAACCACAGGAAGCATTTCCATGGGATGGTGTTCATAACACTTGCTAGACGATGCAATTCTTCCTCATCCAGGGCTGTGAAACCAAGACAAGCCTTAAGCTTTAGCCTGCCTACTGGCCAGTTCAGGAATCATAGGGATGTATTGTGGCAAGAGACCCCTGCCAATACACTGGGGCTGGGAAGGGGCTTGGTAAGATGCATTATGATTCCTAACAACTTAAAGACCTGCCTGTTCCCTCTGTCAGCTCCAGTCGGTTAATGGAATCACCCTGGCTGTCCACTTTTTTTTTTTTTTTAAATCATTTGTATTGCAGTAATGCCTATAACATGTCACAGACCAGGGGCCCTATTGTGACAGGGCCTGTACAAACACAGAACAAGATCACAGTGAGTTTGTAATGTGTGTGCCTGTAATCCCCATGGTTTCAGGTGGGAGGGCATGGAGCCAGCTTTCAGGAACAGTCCAGCGTGGGCCCCTGAGTGCCAGACCAGCTCTGCATACTGCATGCGGTGAGAGCCATGGGTCAGATCTGGCTTGTGGGCTGTACGCACTGGCCTAGACATCCCCCAAAAGCAGCCACTTGGACAACTCGGCTTCTGTTCCAGTGCAGCTAGTTCCATCTTGCCTCTTATATTGGGGTCTGGACACTTTTACAACAGCTTTGTACACAGATATAAATCACCCTGAGATCCAGAATGAGGAAACATGCAGCTATTTCGAGACATGCAGTAAGCAGTTATTACAGCACTTCAGCAGTTGGAAGCCGGGACCAAGTAGAGCTAACAGTGCATTTGCACAGTCTCATGTAAAATCCCAGTGTAGCAGTTTGCTGCCTTCAGGACTCGAGTCCACCCTATTCCTACATAACATCCTAGCTGCTGTTCTCAAGATTTCCAGAACTAGACAATGGAATTTGCTCCAGTCCCCCACTTTGGTATGCCCTTTCCTTAGCAGTCCAGGGAGCTTCATGCCACACAATTTGGTTTCACTCCTTCCCCAAAGGACACAAACACACACTTTTGATCCTACCAAATGTTCTGGTTTGTGGCTACCAAGGAATAACCTTTTGCTACCCCCTTTCCTCTCATCTCCTTGGATCAGGAACACCAAACCCAGTACAGACATTTAAACAAGTTGCAGGATTCCCAGCCACTGATCCACTTCCTCCTGCTAGTATTTCACACTGGTCTTCTAGGATTCTTCTTCCTACTTTAATATATTAATGCTTCATAACATGTTTGTCTAAAATTCCTTCTATTCAAGGATCTCAAAATACTGTGTGGTTCCAACAGAGCAAATAAGCACCGCTGACCCTTTTCCAGAGATGGTAAACTGAATCAGTCGGACAATCACTAACATTCATCAAATCTGCAGCCGAGCCATTAAAAGTAGCCACACATCCCAGTACATTTCCCCAAGTTTTTTCCAGTTGAAAGCGATTATTTAGAGGAAAGGCTGTCAAATTGGGGTCACTCCACAGAAAGAATCACTGGTGAAGTTCTCCGGCCTGCATTACACTAGAGCGCACACTAGATAGTTGTGGCGCTTGTAGAACCACGGTGTACCAGGTTTAGTGTTATTGCTAGCCTTAGCTCAAACAGTCTTTAAACTTCACCCAGTTCTTTATTTTCTAGGCATACTTGCCTTTCAGGAAACATCACAAGTGTACATCACAACCATAACACAACCTGAACATAGTCCATACAGGGTGCACTCACAGTCTTGAGTCCTCCCAGGTCTGAGAAACTAGTCTTCCTTCTCAGGATGTCTTTGACTCAGGTCCCTGATATAGTTCTGCTGCTTCCCATCTTGGAGCCCCAAGTCTTCTCCCAGACCCCACACCTCTGGTTCAGTGGCACTCACTCTGGCTCTCTTTTCCCCAGGAATTTAACTCTGTTCTCTAGCTCCTCTACAAGGAAATCTCTCTCCTAGCTCCCCTTCCTGGGGGGTCTTTTAGCTTCCTGTGGCTCGCTAATTATCTCTCTCAGCTGGCCCAAACCTCCTAGGCAGCCTGCCTGCAGCTGGGCTGTACACCCTGCAAGCCTGCAGTCTGCTGCAGCCTGCTCCCAGCTCCTACAAGCCAGCAGTCTGCTATGCACTGCAAGACTGCAACTTTACCTTATAGTCTTGTCCTTTGGCTCATGTCCACTGACTCCACACTTGCATTTTGTTCTTCATTTTGATGGGTTGTGGGAGCCCATTTCACATGTAAGCACAAACAACTTTGCCGCAAATCAAAGAGCAGAAACATGGTCTAGTCCTGCCCATCAACAAAATAGCAGCAACTGCATTTGCAACAGCACTACCCCTCCTGCCTGTGGTGTAAAGCTCATTCTTCAGATGGCTGTGGCTTCTTGTCTCCTGGCTGAAGCTTCACAAATTCTTCTGTGAATAAACAGTGGAGTAGGGGTGGGGAGCCACTACTTTTTCTGGGATTTGCTGGAAGAGCCTGGGTTAGACCAGCCAGTTGCTGTACCACAGTCACAAGCAACATCTCTTTGTAAGGGCTCTGGGTACCAATGGGCTATTTCATTTGCACTGAATATCCTTGCATGAGCAGTTTCCTGCCTGCTATTTTAAACAGATATTTCTCAAAACTGACCCTTGCTCTAGTAATGCCAGAAAGTGCCGGTAAGCAGGTTACTCATCCAGCTTCTTTGGAAACCCTCAACCCAGAACGGACTGGCATTTATAAACATGTTGTTTTACATGGAGCAACCTTGTCCCCACAGCAAACAAAACAAACTTGCTGCCTTCCTTCGGACCTTGAGAAACAACCCTGGCTCTGTGCTTCTCCCTCAGCATCACAGCCTCCTATCTTCTCTCCCCTTCCACTCTGCTCCTGAGCTCCTAGCCCTCCCTGTGGCTCTACCCTCATTTACTAATCATCATTTGCAGCTTGCTCCCAGCCTTCAGACTAGGCAGACTATAAACTATTGCCTACCCTGAAGCCTCAACCCCTCCTTCCAGTGCCAATTCAAAATTAAAATCTGCATCCACAAAAAGATGAGCTAATTAGCCCAGCAAGGAAGAATGAGTCTTTGTAACAGCAACCAGAAGCTAATGCGGTACCTGCAGTCCAGGAATGCCAGGAGTACTTTGTTTTGCAATACCGATTCGCTGACTTTTACAAGGGAAGTCTGATTCTTGGCGAGCTGACTAAGGCAAGATACAAACAGCACTGAGTGATTCTTAAGGACATTTTAAAAAAAGCATCTCCTATATCAAGTCAAGCTCCTTTTGAAATAGCAAACATAACATGTGCCGACTCTGAAACGAGTCAAAATGAGGAAAGGCTTTCTCTGTGAAAGCATGAAAAGCTACCCAGAAAAACCAGACTGAAAGTCACCCAACTGATCACTCCATTATGTGATCCAGCTGGTGGCACAGACAAGACTAATATATCACCAAGTATACCAGGAACTAAAGGAATCAGGACAATGTTGATATTCAAAGGGAAGACAAGTTAGCAACAAGGGAGCTGAAAATTCACATTGCAGATCAACATACAGAAGACAAAAATCAAAGTAACTGGCAAGCAAGAGAAGGACATAAAGATCAAACTTAGAAGTAAAGAACTAGAACAAGGAGGAAAAATGCATCTACCTTGGAGGATCGATACTGAGAAACAGGCAAGATGAAGAGCAGTTGGATCAGCTTCTGCTGAATTCAGAAAACATGGAAAGATTTGCAAAACTAAAATCTCTCAGAAAAAATGAAAATCGTAGTATAACAGAGACTACTGTTGTCCCTATATTAACTACCCAGACTGGGATCCTGGAGTGTGAGAAAAGTAAATTAAAGATCTTAACTGCAGAAATTTGCTGGCTGAGTCTCAAGATTACAAAAATAAAAAATAAAGCAATAAGAAAATGCCTAAAGCAAGAAATTAAGCCTTTACAGAAGAGCAAAAAAAAATGACCTTGATGTGTCAAGAGTCATCCCAGAAGGGAAACCATCTATGGCTGTGTGTAGATGAAATGAGGGGCATGTGCACATGACACTGTAAAGTGGGTTAAATGCTTTTACACCACTTTAATGGTCTTGGTGTTTGCACGTGTCAGTGGCGTATTGCACAGTAATTCCGGCCACTATAGCAAATTTGGTGGCATAAGGTGCCTTAAATGACTTGGGGTGCAGCAAACTAAAACTCTGAAGAGTTTTAATTTGCAGCCCTACAGCCATGGAGCAAAGCACCAGGCTCCGTGCAGCTCAGCGGCTCTGTGGGAAACCCGTGCAGGCAGCCTGACAGCAGCCCAGGAAGGCAGGCTCCTCCTAAGGAAAAAAAGCGGTAAGCCCGATCATTTTTTTCCCCCTGGAACCTGCCTGCCTGAGCTGTGTGAGGGCCCAGTGCTTTCCTCTGCAGCTATGGTGCCCCCTGGGATTGCCCAAGCCGCAAGTCTGAGGGCGGGTACCGCCTGGGCAGGGAGGGCTGCTGGTTCTGTGGAAGGAAGCACCAGGTTCCCCCCCCACCATAGCCCAGGGACCGCTCCACCTGCTGGCAGCTTGCCCTCCCCTCCCCACCGCTGGCGAGGCAGGTAAGTGCACGGGTGTGTACACGACACAGAGGTTTACTTGGCCCTAAATTGAAGCAGTGTTTTTAAAAACCCACCCCTTCAATTTAGGGCCCCCATTTCATCTACACACACCCTATGGAAATACATGGGTGAACTAGAATGCCTGGTATTAAATGGTGACAACATAATAGGAATCTCAGAGACTTGATGGAAGGACAATAATCAATCTATCAAGTTACAAACTATATAGGAATGACAGAGTAGGATGTGTAAGTGGATGAGTGGCACTGTATTTTAAGGTTAGTATAGTCAGAAACAGCATAACAATCTTACCTGAAAGGTAAAATAACATTAAATTTCCTTTGGGTAGAAAATCTTTACTTGAATAAGAAGTAGGATTGCACTACCAACCATGTGATCAAGAAGATGAAGGTGATTACTGCAACTTCAGGGAGATTACAGAAGCGACTAAAATGGGACAAGCAATAATAATGAGAGACTTCAGCTATCCTCACACAGACTCATCAGGTCAAGATGTGGAGATAAAATTTCTGTGTGAGATAAATGACTGCTTTCTAAATCAACTCATCTTGGACCCAACAAGAGGAGAAACAATTCTAGACCTAATCCTGAATAACATACAGGACCTGGTTCAAGAGATATCTGTTGGTGAGCCACTGTAATACCGACCATAACAATCACATGAAACATTCTGATGGGACGGAGTAAACCAAAAAAGTCAATATGCAACATTAGGAATGAAAATCACACAAAAATGAGGAAGTTAGAAAGAGGTTTAAAGGAGTCATCAAATATGTAAATATATTACATTGTATATTGTAAATATACAACAAATCAAAAAGGGTACCAAAAACAGGTTGGGGAGCATCTAGCAAAAGGTGCTAATGTTAATAATAAAAGCTTTTAAACTATATCAGAAGCAGAAAGCCAGCTACAGAATTGGTGGGACTACTGGACCACCAACACGTAAAAGATGCACTCCAGGATAAGGCTATAAGAGAGGAGCTAAGCAAATACTTTGCTTCGGCATTTACTGCAGAAGATACTGGGAAAATTCCTATGCCTGATCAATTCATTCTAGTAGATGGGTCTGAAGAGTTGGACCCCACTGAAGGGACAACACAGGAAGTTTTAGAACAAATCAATAAACCAGACATTGATAAGTCATAAAGACTGGATGGAACTCAAACATGAAATTGCAGAACTTCTGGCAATAGTACGTAACCTAGGGGCGGGCAATTATTTTGGGCGGAGGGCTACTTACTGAGTCTTGGCAAACCATCAAAGGCTGCATAAATATGAATTTTCTAAATTTTTTAAGGGCCCCGCAGGCCGGATAGAATGGCCTGGTGGGCCGCATCCAGGCTGCAGGCCGCATTTTGCCCACCGCTGATGTAACCTATCGTTACAAGAGGCTTTTGTGCCAGAGGACTGGCAGGCTGCCAACATAACACCCATCTTAAGCTCCCTCCAGAGGTGGTGCAATCACCTACCCTGGAAATCTTCAAGAGGAGACTGGACAGTCACCTTGCTGGGGTCACTTAACCCCCAGCTATCTTTCTTGCTTGGTGCAGGGGCTGGACCTGATGATCTTCCGAGGTCCCTTCTAGCCTTACAATCCATGAATCTATGAAGAAGGGACTGGATAAATGCATGGATCTACTCATTCCATCCAGGAAGAGCACACACCAACTGCTGAAACTTCCTTAGCCTGATGAAGGGTTTTTGAACTCGAAAGCTTGCTTAATAACTATTCTCCAACTATTTGGGTTGGTCTAATAAAAGATATCAAATTCACCCAAGGAACCTTGTCTGCCTATGTCCTTAGACCAACATGGCTACAACCTACACCCCTGGATTTACTCATGCCTATTGATCAGAATGATTGGAGGTGTTTCCTTTGGCATGCCTAAAGCAGTAATGGTGGATGCCAGGAAGAATATCAAATAGGAGATGGATCACTCTAGAGATATCTGGTTCAATGCTTTCCCTTTATAGCATCTATTTCTGCCACTGTTCGAGACAGACTAGGCTAGATGGACCATTGGTCTGACCCAGAATAGCACTTATGTTGTTATTCCAGAATACAGGGAGTGAGAAACAAGGGAGAATTAAGGATGTGTTGGATATACACAGTCAAAACTGATATAGAGCAAAAAAAAAAAAAAAGACTCAGATAAAAGCAGAGCCATGAAGCTGATACAGCTCAAAAACTTGTGATGAGACTTCATTCAACCAAATTATCCCAATTTACATTATATGGCTTCTCTTTTCACAGAGGGGTAGACATGGTAGGCCTTTGTTCCGCTCTTCTCTATTACCAGGTGGACATAAAGTGGGTATGTTCCATATGCCACTGATGTAGCTGGTAAGCTATTTAGGAAAGAGACTGTCTGTCTTGATACACAAGTACCATTCCCAGCACCACAGACCAATCTCATTGGGCACTATCATGCAGTATCATTAATGTGTGGAGTGAAGCTAGTCTTATTCCTTGCTAGCAGATGGGGCAACTTCCCAGAGCAAGAAAGAAGGTTTGGGCTTACACCAGCCTTACTACTCTTTTTAAAGGAGCCAGTGGCAGATCCATCCAACTCCTCAGTGGTCATTAATGGTGAGTTTAATGGGACAGTCACAGCTGGGGTTGCTACCAGCAGGAAAGCTGTACCACTGCTGTCGCTGCAGTCAAGACCTTTGCACGAAAGGAGGGAGAGGGTGATCCCCTTCTACCTGGAATCTTGAAGCAGTGCTGGGACACAGCCAGCAACCAGGATGCTCTCCCATTTACCTACACATTTTGGTCTCACCAAAGGTCATTCTTCCAGTTAGTCACTCTGGATTTTTGTTTAGGTAATACCAGCTAGGATATCCTGTCCTGTGTAAGTTCAGGCGACAGAAGCCTCTGCCAAGAGAGCATAATAGACCCTTCCCTGTAGTGCTCTTAGGTCAGGAAGTCTGCATCAGGGCTAAGAAGCTAGGGAAGAGAAATACATGCTGTGATGAGGAATGCATTGCTTACAGTGTCCAGAGCAATGAGACACCAGTGCAGGTGAGAGGGGCCTACAGGGCTGCCAGACTTTAAGCAGAAGAACCAGCCTGCAGAGCCAGGCACATCCCCAGAAAGGGGCCCTTTCCAGGACCAGCTGGTCGCTCACATAAGGGTACAGTCTGGATACTGGCAACAAGTTGCTTAGAGCCTGTGTACCTAAAGGCTCTCACACCTGAGGAAGTAGAGCTACCACACAGCAGGTTACAGACCTGCCAAAGTGCAGGCAGCATATTTAGTAGTCAGAACTTGTCTTAGAATCACTTCCCAGCTCTAATTATGGTCTTGGGCTGAGTCGATGATTGCACTGTGCCTCAGTTTCCCAAACTGTAAAAGTGAAGATACTTCTGACCTCCTCCTCTTATACACTGAATTGAGAATTGAAGGCGAAATGTGCTCTTTTAAGTGCCACATAGTATTCTTATCCCAGCTTAGGAATTATTATTGTTATAACCTGATTATTTCCTTAACTTTACAGAATAACCACCACCAGCCCCTTCAGGTCTTTGGTTTAGTCACCATTTCTCAGTAACAGCTATTTAAGCCAATTTATTATTGGTATATCTGGAAGTCATGGAAAGCATTCTGACAGCTTCCCTGGGCTGCTACAAGTCCAATTCCACAGGAAGCTTGCAGGTTCCAAAAAGTCAAATCAAACAGACATCACACCCAAGTGGAAGAGAGATAAGAAACTTGGTTCTCGCCCACACCGGAATCAACGTTATCAAGTGCTAACTTCTGAAAATCCAGGATCCTGGGCTTGTCCAGCATTTAAAAATAACCCAGAGAGGGCTATAGTTAATGATGGTTATTAATAAATATTCCTGACCTTGATGAAGTTAAGTGCACTTTCCAAAATGCCTGGATGTCGCTTGTTTTCCAGAGAAGCATCATGGAAAAAGCATGGAGGACATAAGAATGAGAGTGAAATCTGAAGTTCTGGCAATAAAGAATAAATCAAGTCTTATAATCTCAGTTCTAACCGAAGCAGCACTGACCATTTGCCTTCAGAGGAATAATGCTGATTCCTACCAGCTGAGGATAGAGCCTCCTGCATTCATGTTACACCACAAATGACAGATTCTGTGCTAATCCCAGCTCTAGCTCTTTTGGAGTCCTTTATTTCAATTATTTTCTGCAGTTTAGCAGTTACCTTTCTTATTGTTAATTCCATAGTATCTAGGGTTGTTAACCAGGATCAGGGTCGATTCTGCCAGAGATTGTACTTATGTACAGTAGGATTTCTTGGCATACAGAATCTACAGCGGTGATTTTCAGTGTGCCATGAGATCCTGTTATGCATGCTATGTTGCCCCTGCTCCCAAGTTGAATTGCCCTGCCACCATGCAGTGCTAGACCAGGAAGAACCAAAAGGAGGCATTTGTCTCTGTAGCAGGGCACTAAGGTGAACCACTGGTCTACACTTTACAAGAACTATAAGATTTATCATCCCTGTTCTACAGCATAGCAACTGAGGTCTGGATTCTCAAACAGTATTTAGATGCCAAACTCCTACTAACGTCAAAGGGAGTTAAGTGCCTAAATACCATTGAGGACCTGGGCCAAAGATATTAAGGGGATATTTTCAAAGGCAAGATTGGAAGTTGGTTGTCCTAACAGCTAGCAGAAATTACCTGAAGTCACACAGGAGAATCTGTAACAAAGTCTGGAAGTGAACACAGACATCTCGGGTCCAGAAGACAACACCTTTAACCCAAAAGCATCTTCCCTCCAGTAACATCCTGAACACTAACATCACAATCCATATATAATGATTAGAAGGCTTTTTTTTTTTTTTTTTTTAACTCAACATGCATTTTTAGGGTACCATGCATTTTTAGGGTACCATGACCCACTGGCATAACAAGGAGTAATGGGCACAAGTTGATGGAGAGGAGGTACAGATTGGACATCCGAAAAAACTACTTCACAGTTAGGGCGGCTAGGAGCTGGAACCAACTTCCAAGGGAGGTGGTGCTGGCCCCTACCCTGGGGATCTTTAAGAAGAGGCTGGATACTTACCTGGCTGGACTCATTTGAGTCCCGTTTTTGTTTTTTGGGTGTTTTGTGTGTTTTGGGTTTTTTTGGGGTTGTTCTCCCGCCCTGGCGGGGGGTCGGGCTAGAAGATCTATTAGGTCCCTTCCGACCCTGTAACTATTAAACTATGAAACTATGAAATGACCTGGGAATCCCTTAAGCAGTTCACATCAATAGGCAGACTAGACATAAATCTATCAAACTGGAGGAGGCATAAGCATCTCCCATCCCCAATCAACGGCCTCCCCCCTCAGCCTCTTTCTTAAGACACTAAATTCAAACCTTAACTACAAAGCAATTGATACCTGCTGCCACCACTGAAGTGCCCCAACCAGGTTAATGTCACAAAATGTCAGTGAACTTAAATCTTCAAGAATCAGGAAATGCAAACAGTACCCATTTAGCAAGCCAACTTGCTAAATGGGTACTTTGTGTCAGTTTTTCACCAGTCCCATGGGACCCCCCTGCCCACTACAGGACAGGGAGGCCCGGGTGAGGGAGATCCCTTACCCTCCATAAATGCTGACCTCGTGAAGGAACACCTTGAGAGGCTGGACACAGTCAGCCGGCTCTGACAGTTTACACCCCAGGGTACGCAAGGAGCTGACAGGCATCATAGCCCAGCCCCTGGCACAGATCTGCGAGAACTCCTGGTGCTCTGGTGAAGTGCCCGAAGATTGGAAGAAAGCCAATGTGGTGCCTATCTTCAAGAAAGGGAAGAAAGTGGATCTGGCAAACTACAGGCCCATCAGCCTGACCTCTATCCCGAGGAAGGTCTTAGAAAAGTTTATTAAAGAGGCCATCCTTAATGGACTGTCTGACGCCAAAATCCTGAGG